>NW_027138160.1:0-600000 GCF_017655625.1 Lodderomyces metapsilosis | reverse complement strand
GATTCTAGCACCATTAACTGCCTCAACAATCAAATTGACAAATTTAAACCGATCAAATTCTTGCTTAGTACTCATAAATGAATAATTGACATTCCCCAAATCGTGAACCACAGTACCACCACCTGACCTTCTTCGAATTAATGGAATTCCCAATCTGTTCATTACCGGTAAATTGACTTCTTTCCATGGATTTTGATTTTTGCCAATTACAACACAAGGCGAGTTGGTGTAAAACATTAGTCTATGTGCTTTAAATGGAGTCGTTTTGGAAATGGGGATCTTGCTATATACATAGTCTTCAATGGCCAAGTTTAAATATGGATCATTGAGTTTTGATATAATGATTGTTGGTTCATTCTTGGTTGCAATGGATTCTAATGATTCCTGGGAAGTGTCGGTTGGTTGGCTCGGCTGAGCTTCATTATGTAGTAGCTCCTTTAGTTGTGCTTCCCTGTACTTGGCCACTTCAGGTGATTCTTTATAGTGACGAAAGTCTTCAAGTCCGAAATCATCCAAATCGAAATCACTCAAGTCGTCTTGAAATGGTGAGTTGATATTTGATAAGTAGCGCTTGAATTGGCTGGTTTGTTGTTTCAATAGTCGGGAGATTGAACCGACTCGGGTTATGACTGGTAGGTAAGTTGTCATATAAGCATAGAAAACTCCGATGTAGCCTTGGACTGATGTGATGAAGACTGAAAAAAAAAAAAAAATATTATTCCTTACATCCATCATTGATTGACCAGACATTAGCAAATGACAAGTACAAACGAACTAGAGAAACGATTACTCACGCGATGCTACGATTCCAACGAAGAAATACTTAATATACTATCAACTAGATACTCATCAGAAGGAGAACAAAAACCAACAATTTTATTCAAACATGTAAAGAAACCAATAAAGAACGATAATCGAAAATCCATCTTACTTACCTCAACAGATGACAAGATTCCTTCAAATAGGAAACAATCAACTAGAACTGAACTAAAGCAATACATCAACACCACAATCTCCAATCAACGGAAACTAATCAAAAAAGTGCGAGGGTACAAACGTACCAAACAACCATTTAGTGTCGAGCCCATGATTAATCAATATAATATCCCTAAATTCGAAGATTTTGTTGCAATGAACGATATGTGGCAGACCTATATACAAGATCTACTTGGTTTAAATGAAACAAAGTCGTTGAATTCTTCAGTAATGTTGCCCAAGTTGGTCAATGCAGATTTCAACGGATGTTTATTAACAGTATTGCAATCACGAAATAATGAAGTTGTTGGAGCTAGAGGGATTGTTGTTTGGGACTGTCAGCATTCATTTATCATGGTTGTTCCACGTGGCTTGGATTATAAGGAATGGACCTCACTGGTTGATGGTAACAATGCTGAAATTTTGCAAAAGTTGGATCCAGCTGCGTTGATTGGTGGGTTGAAAGTTATTCCTAAACAGTATACGTTGTTTGGATTTGATGTTGTCTTGCCTAGGAAGCAAGGGGATAGCAAGGATGGAGAAATGGAAGTGGAAAGTGACGAAATAAAACAAGAGGAAGACCAAGATATTGAGAGTATCGGATTTACATTAATTGGATCAAGGTTCGAAATACGAAGTGTTGAACGATCAGCTAAAAAGTTTAAAAACCATGCAGTTGATGATCTACTATAGGTACTCATTCTAATACATTCGACTTTTGATCGTGTTTAATTGCAACTTTAAAGCTTCACTTTTTGTTGTCTCTATAATTTTATCAATCTTTGATTCAGCTTCAACTCTTTCCTGCTCTTCCAATTGTCTATCAGGCAAGTCTAAAATATAGCTAATTTCATTTACAACATCATTTTTGTCCACATTATCTGGAACTCCATTCACAGTTGATGATGACTCATTATATAGTCCAACAACACTGGCATTAGATTCAGCACGATCAGAAGATCGATCTAATCGATTAAGAACATCATCAAAACCACCAGTTGTAAATTTCTTGATTGTAGTTTGATTGAAATTGGATAATTCATTCAACACCTCATCCAAATAAGCATCCACTGACACATGTGATCCATTTTCATCAACAGTCTGAGGTTGATTGAAAATTTTGAACCCACTTAGTGAATCAACCGGTACATCTTGTGCTGTTGAAACATTTGCAATTTGTTTATTTGATTCTGATAGGTCCCCCAACATGTTACTCAATTTGATGAGCTCATAGTAATTGTCGTATATGATTTCCTTCTTTTTTTGACTTGATGAACTAAGTTGCAGTTGAATCTTATTTCGAAGTTGAAGTATGTCCTTTGTAGTTGATGTTTTGATGAATTGTTCTACATCTTCAGCAGTTTTCAAATCTGATGGTTCGATATGGGATTTAGTAGACAGTGGATCAGTCTTCTCCTTATTGGCATTGTCCAGTGTCCCCTCCTCTCCATTTTGCTCTGTGCCATTCTTTTCTTTATTAGCTTGTGATTGTTGTTGTTGTTGTTGTTGTTGTAAGTGATAAAACTCTTGCAACGCTTTACGTCGCGATGATATTTTCCTTTGGGGTGGGTTTAGTTGAGGAGATGAAGAGTTTGAAGCTGCTGATGATAGACTTGGTGAGAAGCTGGTTCTTGGAGTTGGAGTTGAGGAAGATGCACCGGCAGTTGCATTTGTTGTTGATGCTGTTGCCGCCTGTTCTTTACTGGGCTTTTTGTATGATAGAACGGGTGACTGTGACATTTGGTATGTTCTAGTGAACTATAATGAGCGTTAAGCAGATATAATTGCAGTTTCAATGATCTATATGGCGTATGGATATGGAGTGGGGATGATGTGATATTTTTATCGGTTCCTCGCAGAATAGAATGTAAGAGAATTTTCATTAATGTACAAACTAATTCAATGAATATAACAAACTACAATAGAAGCAAATGGAAGAGTTACCAAATACATATAAATAAACCCAAAGAGTATATCATCAATCTCAAGTTCTACCTACTTCTTTGTTGAAGCTCAAACACTCAGTCTTCAACAATGCAATTTAAACAATATTCAGCTGATACCCCACGTCAAACTTTGCTAACCGATGCTGAACAGATATTAAAATCAGTCCCCAATTGGAAAGCTGGAAAGACTTATTATGAACATACCAAGCACGTTACCAATACATGCCACGATACTATTAACGGCAATTACTGGTGTGCTAGACATAGCATTTTAAAAGATATACCCATTGACAAATTCAAATCAGCAATTATTGGTACTACTGAAGTTGGCTTTACTCATTCAAATCATGAACCTCACTACGTTCACGAAATTGAGCTGATGCAAGTAACTAATATCAAGACATATGAAGACAATGGATGGAGTTTTACCATTCATGCTGTATACAATTTTGGATTCCCATTGAAGAAAAGACTGTTTAATGAATTGGTTCATACTTATGTTTACAATGATAGAGCAATTGTTGTTAGTGTTCCAATTGCTGGTGAAATTGAAGGGGTTTTGGGTAGTTATGTATCTGTTGAAGAAATCAAGTGGGGTGATGGAGCAGACAGTGTTGAATGGACAGTTGCTACTACTTCGAAAGCAGGTGGTTTTATTCCTGATTGGGTTACTAAATTGAGTATTGGTGGTGCTATAGCTAAGGATGTTCCTAATGTACTTGCTTACATTGAAAGTAAGGAGTTTTTAGTCCGAGTTGATTGAATCATAACTGTACAAACACTTGATATTAGTTGATATTACAGTTAGAAGTACAGCCTATATATATATATATTACAGTATCTTGTATCTTGTACTAAAAGAAAGATCAGTTGATATTTGATTCATTAGTTGATATTCAATCAGTTGAAGATGAAAAAAAAAAAAAAAATTGATTAACTCTTCTACTCAAAAGCCTTACAGAGTTGTATACTTTACCACAGTTGTATGATCAGAAGGACATTCACTAGAATAATGTCTACATCATCTACACTCAACACATCCGAACAATGGACTGCTTCAAAAGTCAGATCCACTTTTTTAGACTATTTCAAAGATAAGAGACAACACACCTATGTTCCATCATCATCAGTTGTTCCTCACAACGATCCCACTTTATTGTTCGCCAATGCTGGTATGAATCAGTATAAACCAATCTTCTTAGGTACAGTTGATCCAGCTAGTGATTTTGCCAAGTTGAAAAGAGCTGCTAATTCACAGAAATGTATTAGAGCTGGTGGTAAACACAATGATTTAGAAGATGTGGGTAGAGACTCTTACCATCATACTTTTTTCGAAATGCTTGGTAATTGGTCATTTGGAGACTACTTCAAAAAGGAAGCCATTGCTTGGTCTTGGGAATTATTGACTGAAGTTTATGGGTTAGAAAAGGATAGATTATATGTTACATACTTTGAAGGTGATGCAAAATTGGGTTTAGACGCTGATTTGGAAGCTAAACAATTTTGGTTAGACGTTGGAGTTGCTGAAGACCATATTTTGCCAGGTGATTCAAAGGACAATTTTTGGGAAATGGGTGATCAAGGTCCATGCGGTCCTTGTTCCGAGATTCATTATGATAGAATCGGTGGAAGAAATGCCGCTTCTCTTGTTAATATGGATGATCCTAACGTGTTGGAAGTATGGAACGTTGTTTTCATGCAATATAACCGTGAAGCTGATGGATCATTAAGACCATTGCCACACAAACATATTGATACTGGTATGGGATTTGAAAGATTGGTTTCAATCTTGCAAAACAAGTCTTCCAACTACGATACTGATGTATTTTTACCAATTTTTGAAAAGATTAGAGAAATTACTGGAGTTAGACCTTATACTGGTAAGTTTGGTACTGACGATAAAGATGGTATCGATACTGCATACAGAGTTATTGCTGATCATGTTAGAACTCTTACATTTGCCATTTGTGATGGAGGTGTACCAAACAATGAAGGTAGAGGGTATGTTCTTAGAAGAGTTTTGAGAAGAGGATCTCGTTATGTTCGTAAGTACATGAACTATCCAATTGGATCATTTTTCCCACAATTGGTTGACATTGTTATTGAACAGAATAAACAAATCTTTCCCGAAATTGAATCTGGATCACAAGATCTTAAAGAGATTTTGAATGAGGAAGAATTGTCATTTGCCAAAACTTTAGATCGTGGTGAAAAATTATTTGAACAGTATGCCATCATTGCTTCAAAGACTCCAGAACAAACTTTGTCGGGTAAAGATGTATGGAGATTGTATGACACTTATGGATTCCCAGTTGACTTGACTAGATTAATGGCTGAAGAAGCTGGCTTGAAGATTGATGAACAAGGGTTTGAAGTCGCCAAGGAAGAGTCGAGAGAAGCTTCTAAAGGTGGAGCTAATAAGAATGCCTCTTCATTGGTCAAATTGGATGTTCATGCCTTATCTGATCTTGAAGGTAAAGTTGCCAAGACCGATGATAGTGCCAAGTATGGACTTGACAACATCAAGGCTAAAGTTCTTGCTATTTACGATGGTAGCAAGTTTGTAGATACCATCCATCAAGATGAAGAAGGTACCCAATATGGTATCTTGTTGGATAAAACTCCATTCTATGCCGAACAAGGTGGTCAAGAATACGACACCGGTAAACTTGTTATTGACGGTAAAACTGAATTCAATGTTGAAAATGTCCAAGTTTATGCTGGTTACGTTTTACACACTGGGTTTGTTCTTGAAGGTAGTTTGAAAATAGGTGATGAAGTTATTGCCGCTTATGATGAATTGAGAAGATGGCCAATTAGAAACAACCACACTGGTACCCATGTTTTGAACTATGCCTTGAGAGAAGTTCTTGGTGACGATGTTGATCAAAAAGGGTCTCTTGTTGCCAAAGAAAAATTGAGATTTGATTTCAGCCACAAACAAGCATTGACTCCAAAGGAGTTGGAAAAAGTTGAAAATATCTCTAATCAATACATTAGAGATAACAAACAAGTTTATTACAAGGATGTGCCATTAGCTGATGCTAAAGCTATCAATGGGTTAAGAGCTGTCTTTGGAGAAACCTATCCTGATCCAGTCCGTGTTGTATCCATTGGTGTCCCCGTTGATGATTTACTCCAAGATCCTCAAAATGAAGAGTGGAGATCATTATCAATTGAATTCTGTGGTGGTACTCATGTTGCCAAGACTAGTGAAATTAAAGATTTGGTCATTATTGAAGAATCAGGTATTGCTAAAGGTATAAGAAGAATTGTTGCCGTTACTGGTCACGATGCTCATGCAGTGCAAAGAATTGCTAAAGAATTTGGTGATGAATTGGACCAAGCTAATGAATTACCTAATGGACCAGCCAAGGAAAGCAAGGTCAAGGAATTGGGTGTTGCTTTGAAGAAATTGTCAATTTCAGTATTGGATAAGCAAAAATTGACTGAGAAATTCAACAAGGTTGATAAATCAATCAAGGAACATCAAAAGAGTATACAAAAGGAAGAAAGTAAAAAGACTCTTGATGTGGTTAAGAAATGGCTTGATGCTGATAACAAGTCCGAGTTTTTAGTTGCTCATGTCCCTATCAACGCCAATGCCAAGGCCATTACTGAAGCATTCAATTTAGTCAAGAAGCAAGACAAGACTAAATCGTTGTACTTGTTAACTGGACAAAATGATAAAGTTGCTCATGGGTGTTATGTCAGTGATGAAGCCATTGCTAAGGGTGTTGATGCTAGTGTGTTGGCTAAGTTGGTTAGTGAAAAGATTGGTGGTAAAGCTGGTGGTAAGGGTAACATTGTTCAAGGAATGGGTGACAAGCCAAGTGGTATTGATGATGCTATTGAAGAGGTGACTAAAGCATTCAAAGAGAAGTTGTAAGAAGCTAGACGTATATATACACCTAATTAATATACTTTGTATTTACAGTTTACTCACGCAACAGCACCTTCTTGGAAAGGATCTTGTTGTTCTTGCTGTTGTTCCAATAGTTGCTTTTCAGCTTGTCTTTCACTTTCTTTCAATTGCTTGATAATGTCTAATCTTCTCTTTACTCCTGCTTCAGCTGCTTTCGACATTACTCCAAGCATCAAATTAACCGACCTAACATTTTTATCATTACATGGAATTGGATAGGTGATTAAACTAGGTTCCATATCGGTATCACAAAGGGCAATAGTTGGAACGCAAGCAGATAAACATTCTTTAATACAGTTTCTATTCTCAACTGGATTCAACAAAATGACCAAATCTGGTTTAATAATTGAGTTTGAAGTGACTTGAGAGTTGATTGGTTTATTCTCCATATCAATTTGTTGTTTCATTGATGGGTCTTTGATTTGTCTTGACACTTCAATATAATTGGTGATTGTACCAGGTATCCATCTTTTTGACACATAGTAACTCTTGGATCTATCAGCAGCAGCCACCAATGACTCTTGAATTGACCAGTTCTTATGAGTACCAACAAATAGTATGACACCACCCTTTTCACTGATTCCTTCGATCACTTTACAAGCAGTCTGCAATTGAGAAATAGTTTGATTCAAATCAATCAAATGGATCCCATTATAAGTTCCATATATGAATGGTTGGTAATTGGATCTGAATGAAGAAGTAGCATGACCAAGATGACAACCAGCGGCCATCAAGTTGGAAATGGTGGTTTGCTTAATACTTGGTGGGTTTGTGGTGTCTCTTTGTGGCTTGTAGATATTTTCAAGCTTTGAACCCAATGCACCACTAGTTCTAAGGTGATTGAGTTGTCTCAAGTAAAGTTCTTGTTCTGAGTAATCTTTGTAATCAGGAGTAGGTTTCAAATTGGGAAATTGTGAAGTATATTGATTCGACATTGATGAAGTTTTAGCGTCTGAATCCTTGGAACTTCTCTGCCCACCACTAATTCTATTATTCCTTTGAGCCCAAGGTCTATTTTCAATAATATCATCAGTTAAATGCATATTGTTGGTCATATATTCTCGCAACTGTTCATCAAGTTGTTTAATCTTGTCTTTGGAAATCTTGGAAATATCTTGATTCAATTTCGCAATACGTTCATTTATTAAGCTAGTCGGGGTCTTGTTTAACACATTGATGAGTTCTTTAGATTTTTCAGTTAATTCCCGAATTTGTTTTGATTTTTGAATCGCTTCTTCTTCCCTAGCTAAAGCTTCAGCTATGGCTTGTTCTCGTAATTCTTTATGTGATAATGTGTGTTCGAGGTTTGCATTTGAAGGTGCTGCGTTTTGGATTGCGGGTTCAGCGTAGTATCTAACTAGTGACCTACTGAATGGTCTCCTAAGAGATGTCCTGAGCATAATCTGGTCTATGGATAACAACTTGTAAAAAAAAAAATTTTGGTGAAAAAAAATTTTTGGTGATAATTTTTTCGGTTTCACAAAAGACAATACGTTTACAGAGGTACAACATGAATCCACTACATACAATATTTGCTTGCTAGGACACTACCCAGATACGTCGCTTCTGTCACAAGATCTTAAACGAAATACATTAAAGAACTTTATTCTAAATACATGCCTAATTAGCTTCTTCTTTTACCTTTTCATTTTCTTCTGTTTGTTCCAGCTGTATTTCCTCTTCTCCTTCTTCTTCCTTACCAACGTCTGATGCCAACGAGCTAAAATCAATTCCACCTGGACCACCAGCACCACCAGCTTGACCCAATTGACTTGCTAAAGCACTCAAGTCAGGAGTTCCTCCAGCTCCTCCTGCTCCTCCCATACCACTCAAAAGCTGAGAAAAGTCCATTCCTCCTGGACCTCCAGCGCCACCCATTCCTGGCATACCACCCATTCCACCCATTCCGCCCATCAAATTGGCATCATCTTCCTTAGCTTCATCTTGTTCATCCTCATCCACCCATTTATCAAAATCAGTTTTGATATAGTGATATTTCAATTTTTCCTTGGTCAATCTTGGCCAGTACTCTTCTTGCAATTTCTTCTTTGATAATACAAAGAATAAGTGAGAACCGTTTTCTGTGTTAATTTTTGAATTATCAGGATCTATCTCTCCGTAGAATTCAATTTTCAACTCATAATGAGTGTCTTCATAGCTGGATGAGTCAGCTTTTACTGTAAGATACGTAGGTTGTAAATCAATGTTCAAATTTTTTGGATCAGTGATCTGCACTGTTAACAATATGATATTTTTATCAGCTTCTGAATCACTTGAACGTTGTGCCCATAAGACTGTTGGAGTTTGTGTTTTTGTAGATGACATGGCTATTTGTAAAAATCAATTGATTGGATATGTTAATTTTTTTAGTTAAGCTAAAGAGTATTATATCCAAAGTGTATTCTTTCTCTGGAGTAGTTTTGGTGTTGATGGAAATATTTGCAGTTGTCAATATTTTTTGTTCTCGAACCTTCTACGTTATATACAGGAAAACAAAACATAAAAGAATGAGACCCCTACCATACCAAAAGAGAACTTGGTCTCATAGCATGAATATGAGACCAGCATCCCAAGCAAAGAGTTGAAGACCTAGTTGAGATATTTCCTGAAGCACCCTAGAAGAATTTTCGTCTCTTCTCATTTGGTTACCCTCAATTTTCGTTCAAAGATTAACACTGTCCCCAAAGCCAAGCACGTGGGGGGCGGGGTGATCAGGCAGCTTTAACGGTGATTCTATAATCAAGATACATTATGGCTCAGTAGTAACTTACGTATCGAACTCTACAAGTTTCTACTCTTGATAAAATTTGCATGTTCAAAATTTTGCAGCATTGTCTTTACAAAAAATTAAAACAGCACCAAATCCCAATTAAATAGATAACAAGTGAACTTGTGAATGCATCAGGTTACACCGTCTCACTTTCCATACACATCAACCAGCAACTCACACGCATTATTTCTACATTTACAATGACATGATCTAAAAAGTTGATTGTACCGAAATTTATAAACTAAAAACTGAAAGATATTATAAAGATTATATTGTGTTAACACCGAAGAACAGACAAAAATGATTCACGTTGTAGCAAAGCGAGATTTCATCAACCTAAGAAGTTGGTACTGTTGGGAAGGTTGGTGGGTTTTGACAAACACATTTACCTGGAATGACCTTGTTTGGAACATCACCCTTGTAATGGACAGCACCCAATGGTGTTGAAAACAAACCAGCACTATCATCAGTAACTCTTTCAAACTTAGCTGGGTCATATCCTTTACCAATGTTGAAATGTTGACTGACCGAGTCAAATAATCCACCCGTTAAGGTCAAAATACCAGTGTTTGAATCATATGAATAAGCTTTGTCAGAAGCCGAAAGTGAAACTGAAAGACCAATTTTGTTACCATTACCAAAACCAGCAACATTGAAGGTAGCAGGAGAGCTCAAGGGTTGGACGTTAATTGAACTTTCAGAATCAGCCAAGTAAAATTGTTGAGATGGAGCAATTGGCAAAAAGGCATTTGAGATACGAATGGTAGATTTAGCATCAGCAACAATACATCCACTACCTTGAATGGACGTGACTTGGTTGTACAAGGTGTTGTGGAAGCAAATTGAACCATCATTGACAATGGTTTGCAATGGACTACCCAAGTTTGCATTAGCTCTTGATCTGCTGTTTTGGTAAATAACAACAGTTCCTGAATTGTACCAGTTAGGAGCAGCAAGGGTCATGGTTGGAGGAGTACCACCATCAGCGGCCAAGAAGAACAGACCAGTATTTCTAAATGAAGCACCTTGAAGGACAAAAGATGGAGCCAAAGTGCTTTGCAAAGCATTAAATGAAACAATACCATTGTTTTCGATGTTGTTCCAGAAACCCCACAAGTTTACTTGCAAACCAAGGGTAGAATCAGTGGAGGAAATGTAGAAACCAGCATCTTGATCAACAGTCAAACCACCAACAATGTTTGAGAAGCCATTGTTAACAACTGAATAGGAAGCGCCATCTTTGATATGAATATCTCCAACGGAAAGGTCAATAGGACCTTTAACAACAGTTGGTTTGGCAATTTCAAGAGCAGCAACAATTTGAAGAAGAACCAAGAGTGGCAAAATGAACGACTTGAACATCTTTTGAAGGTTTTAGTAAGCGAATGTGTGGATGCGACTGATAAGATAGAGTTTGGCTGTTTCAAAGGGTAGGAAATTAAGGTGGCTATTTATAATTTGGGAATCAGAGATTTTCAAGCTTGTGATGAAATTACACCCCAATTCAACGAATACAAAACATTCTAATATACACATTAGAGAACAAAGTTCTTTATGACAGTGAAAAAGAACAAAAATCTGAAAAGACGGGAACACTTTGCACCCGGTTATGAGAGGTAAACAAGTGTCATTTTAGGTTTGCGTGTTTTTGTAACTGATGATTTCAACACATAGTTATGCCAAGGACCATTGTTTTACTAATATCCGTTCAAAGTTTGGAAAGGCGTGTTCTAGAACAATTTGAATAGTTAGTTTATCATATATGAAAAACACCGAATCTTTACATAGTCGTTGCATTGAGATTGAAGAAAGAAAACCCTTGGGAAAGAAGGGCCCTTCGAAATCCTTAGGTTCAAGTGTTGAAGTAATTTCCAATAATAAAACTACAGCTCTACGTGATCATTTTGGTTGCTGGTATAGTTAAAGGGTAAGGGTGTAATAGCTTTGTTTATCCAAAGGTGTGACTTCTTACCAAGTACTTTGTGATATATCCGACATCGCTTCGTTTATACGCCCAACAATTTTTACAAGTGTACATTGCTGAGAGGAGATGCAAACGCCTGATGAAAAGAATTTGCATTTGCGTTTAGAGTGCAACCCATCGGGCTTCACGTATGCATTCGATTGCCTTACAAAAACTCTTGGTTCTCCATTGTTCAACATGC
Organism: Lodderomyces metapsilosis; assembly: GCF_017655625.1. NCBI lineage: Eukaryota > Fungi > Ascomycota > Pichiomycetes > Serinales > Debaryomycetaceae > Lodderomyces > Lodderomyces metapsilosis. The sequence continues at coordinate 588,219 of NW_027138160.1, read as the reverse complement.
AAACGAAGGATAAAAAATTGGCTTAGAGAAACGTATTGTGTAAACAAAAAACTTAGGCGAAAACATGCATGAAGCGTTTGTGTCGTTAAAAGAAACCTCACTTTCAAATAATGCTCTCTAATTTCCTATTATAATTCTAGCGTTTCAATTGTTCACAATACGATAATGTACAGTACCCATTGTTGTGTTTTCCAAACATGAAATTCCGACTCTATTCAAGCTCTTCTTCGTTTTTTTTTACGAGCTTCACAAAAGAGTACAGCTATATCAATCAAAGGGCCAAAAAGGAAGTAAAGATGAGGGAAGCAAGACATCCACTTTTAAAAAGTCGAGTAGTCTGCAATATGTGATGCACTGCAGCGCTAATGGATCTAGGAAATATGTATAGGAGATCGAATCTCTAGTTTTCGTAAAAAGCTAGTAATGGGGTAAGTTACACAAACAAATATCTTTAGTAACTGACTCTCTTTCTTCAGTTATTTGCATGACTTCTGTAATAACAAAAGGGGAAGCAGTAGTATAGGGCTACAGCATAAGCTAGTAGATTACAACAATAGAATCATTGCTTACCCGTAGAAAAGACAATATTGCTGTTTCCATGCGAGAGAAGCGGATATATGGCTGAATGACTTTGTGTTATCAATCCAAAAATAGAAATGCCTCCACGCTTCACCCAAGCTCGTCAACTTTGTATTTGTGCTCCATAGAACGTGCTCTTTTCTTCGTCATTAGTACAAGCCAATTTTAGCCACGGGAGGGTCTTGATCCCTTGCTTGGCTCAACCCTTTAGGGTAATTAAGAAAGATAATCCTCAATAAAGGTTATCTTTCATTTCGAGGTAAGGAATTCAATTCCTGTATCAACCAAGACAGAGTCTGCTCGCATAGGGATGAACAAGTTGCGTGCAGAGTTAGGCTAAATAATCTTCCCAGAAAATCGAGTCAAAACAGCAATAGAAGTAGATTCAGTTATTATATTTTCTATATTGTATTTCTATTGTTGAAAACAATAGAATTTAGCATTCCCGTGTCTCCCCTATTCCGGCTCTTATACCGCAGCCCAAGACACAAAAAGGACTTTAAATGTTTGCTTTATTGAATTGAAATAGGCGAATAACTGAAAAGGAGATGACATTGAGTGTGGATTTAAGGATTACAGTCGAAGTGACACAACCCCCACCCCTCGCTCGCTTGGAAACCTTATTTTATTTTTAGTCGGCGAAATACCCTGGTTACTTGATTAACACTATAATACAATAAGAGCACCACGTTTCAACAAAATAAATCTAAGTACTATTTTTAAGTCTCCTAGATATTGTTCTAACCATATTTGTAGAGCTTTATTTTTCAACTTCCTAAAATAACATTTGAATAATTTTGTGTCAATTCGCTATCCCCGGATTAACACTGATCGAAATCGTACACTATGTTACGTTTCAAGATGAGTTTTGACGAGTTCAACACAAAACAGACCTTTAGCAACTTTCGGTTTCCAAAGGCCATTTTTGCACTCTTTTTTTGTTGGGGGCGTTTGTTCCCAGCACTATTTCGCCTAATATAAATCCTATTGTTCCATAGAGCTATTGAAATTAAAACAAGAAACAATGTTATTGTTGTTTCGTAAAGTCGTGATCAGTCGTAGAAAAAAATATTAAAATACTTTGCTCCTTTACTTGATTTTCATCTACAGATGACAAAATATCTTAGTATCAGGGGGGGATGCAATGTCAGATTAGAGGCTTCTATGATTTACCCTTGCATGCACTGCATTTCCTTTAAATATCACTTCATTGAGCTGTATTCCACTGTCTATATTTATCTACTAGGCTTATTCAATCGTATTTGAACGTCACTATTGTTTAAGGAATTTCATGTGCAGAATGTTTTCTCCCAAGCTCTGTTATATTATATTCTTGGGCGGCCGAATGCATAACCTATGCATATGTTCTTTTGTTCTCAAATGGTTACACAATGTCATGCAATAATGACTGGGACACACAGAGAATTCTTAGAGTGACGTATCATTAAACTACACGTTATGCATCACGCCTCACTTTCGTAATCTCGAAATCGCCGGAGCGAAACTAATTTGCACACACACATCCATCGCTCATGCAGCTGCAGATTATATTATGAAGCAACTTAACCACCAATCTTTCCTTCCAATAGTATTTCAATAACCATTTCTAAAACAAAATATCTACTAATGGAATGTTTTTTTCTGTAAAACAAGCAAAGGGTATCAATGAGTATCGTAGTAATAGTGCTAGTGAGAAAACAAATGTAGTGAAGAGTACCAGACCAATAGAGTTGATTTTAGTTTACTTGGACGTGAAGAAAAGGTGATTGACTTTGTGTACCTTTCAAGAAACAACTTTGAATAAAATTACCTAATACGTCTATTGTTAAACCTTAAACGAGGCGCTTGTTCTATTTTCATATTGGTAGATAGAAATGGCAACAGAAAAGAATATAATAGAGTAGCGGGAATTATTTTAGTTACACAAGGGCTATGTATTTGTACCCGTCTTGTTTGGAAGAGGCTTTGAATTGTAGCATTAGGAAATGCTTTGTCAAAGTTACCTGCTACACAAAGCGTTTTCGTAAAGTTCACTTCCCAATACTTTACTCTTAAATACAGTAACAAGATATTTATTCTAGTGTCAGTTTTGCTAACCCTTGCATTAATTACTAGTCAGATTTTGCCATGGTACTACGAGTACGGAAAGAATCGGTCTGTACAAGCAAAATGTCTTCCAAAACTCGAAGATGCTCCTGGCTATTTTCATATTTTCTACCCTAATTTTCAAGCAAACGTTTGTTCACTTGAGCAGTAGAAGACCATTCCCATTAGTCACCAAAGGCAGCCACTTGCAGACCTTGATTTTCAATTTTGGCAAGAAGTGCCGGTTGCTATTTTTGTATTTAAACGTATTCACTAGTATTCTTCATGATTAGTTTTAACTCCGCCCGTAATGCAATGGCAGAAAATAAGTTTCACAAACTTGGATCACCACAAAAGAGAAAGTACTATAGGTTGAAGCAAATTTCTCTATTTTCTGAAATTAGCAAGTATGAACTCAAGCATGGGTACTACAACTTTCGCCAAACTGATTACTGACAGGCCTCTGGAAGATGAAAATGAAACAATAAACAAGGGTGGTTCTAGTGTCAAGTAAACAATCAACGCTTCGCTAATTATAAACAAGCAATGAAGACATGATCTACACCGCGTTTTGTAATTTGAAAGAAGCTGTTAAAGGGTAGTTTAGACATTGTTCTTGGCGGGAATTCATTGTTAAATTTCATTGTTCGTTTTCGTTTATTTTCCATCAGAAAAAGCACTTTTGCAGCCTCAAACGCATCTCTCCAATTCTAGAACTTTTAACCAACAAAATCTTCATTCAACAACAACCATTGTTGGAAGGGTCATAACTATTAAAAATTGACTTAAATAGAATCTGGTTTCCTCTGATGAACTAAGTTTGCCTCAAACCCTCTACTGTATATTATCTTCAAAGCAATGACAGGGTTATTTACCAACGTTGCATGGCTTGCAACATTTATGATTGTTGCACTCACCAATGCTGCGCAAGTGTCAAACATTTTTCAAAGCTTTGATAATTTAGTTTTTGCTCCTGCTGCTGCTTACACCCTCAAAGTTCCTTATGCCCCTTCTTGGAATGCCACATTATCATGGAAGATTGAAGGTTCCAAGGTTAAGGCTGGTGATACATTTACGTTGAACATGCCTTGCGTCTTTAAATTTACAACATCCAATCCAAGTGTTGACTTGAAAGTTGGAAATACCGTGTTTGCTACCTGTAAGTATGCTCCTGGTGATTTGGTTGTTCCATATTCACAATTGCAATGTACCGCAGCTGATGCTGTTACTGACGGTTCAACCGCAAGTGGAAAAGTCACGTTCCCCATCACATTCAATGTTGGTGGATCAGGAAATGCAGTTGATTTACAGGACTCGAAATGTTTTACTGGTGGAGAGAACACAGTGACATTTAACGATGGTGATAAGAAGTTAAGTACTCAAGTCGATTTTGACAGTGGCTCCTATTGGAATGATGCTACTAAACAAGACCCTGCCGTTCAAGTTGCTGCTACTCGAACTGTTCCTTCTTTGAACAAACAACAGTTTTATCTACTTGGTCCCCAGTGCCAGTACGGTATAGTTAGTGGAAAATTAGGTATCAAGTCAAACGCAGGTTGGCACGATTGTTCAACAATGCATGCTGCTTTAACAAATCAATTGAATGCTTGGTATTTCCCAGAAAGTGCAGATAAATTTTCCTTCACGACAACATGTAACTCTAGGGGATTAACCGTAACTTACTCGAATGTTCCACAAGATTACCGACCATTCATTGACATTTTGGTTGAGCTCCAACAAGGAGCTAGCAATGACGTCTATTATACGAACCAGTACCAATGTAGGTACGAGAGCGAGAAAAGGGCTGACCTTGGTTACACATGGGGTACCTACAATAATTCAGAAGCTGGGTCGAATGGAAATGAAATCAAGGTAATCACATCAACATATTATGGGTCCACGACTTTAATTACAACTTTACCATTTGACACGACTCCTGGAAGCACCGAAACAATCGTTGTGGAGGTTCCAATTCCTACAACAACTATAACTACAACATACGATGGGGATTCAACTTCATACACTACAATAACTGCCACACCAGGTGAAACTGCTACCCTCATTGAGTATGATCCTGTGGAGCACACCACCACCTGGACAACTACCAAGTCCGATGGATCTGTAGAAACCGACTCAGGAATAGTGTCACAGAGTGGATCATCATTCACCACCATCACAACTTTCCCACCACCAATTCAAACTGAGTACACTACCACTTGGACCACTACCAACAGTGATGGATCTGTTGAAACCGACTCTGGTATTGTTTCTGAATCTGGCTCCTCGTTTACTACGATCACTACTTTCCCACCACCAGTTCAAACTGAGTTCACTACCACTTGGACCACCACCAACAGTGACGGATCAGTTGAGACCGACTCTGGCATTGTTTCCGAATCTGGATCATCATTCACTACCATCACCACTTTCCCACCACCAGTTCAAACTGAGTTTACTACCACTTGGACCACCACTAACAGTGATGGATCTGTTGAGACCGATTCTGGCATTGTTTCCGAATCTGGATCATCATTCACTACCATCACCACTTTCCCACCACCAGTTCAAACTGAGTTTACTTCCACTTGGACTACTACTAAGTCAGATGGATCAGTTGAAACCGACTCTGGTATTGTTTCTGAATCTGGTTCCTCATTCACCACCATCACCACTTTCCCACCACCAGTTCAAACTGAGTTTACTTCCACTTGGACTACGACTAAGTCAGATGGATCAGTTGAAACCGACTCTGGTATTGTTTCTGAATCTGGATCGTCATTCACCACTTTGACTACATTCCCACCACCAGTTCAAACTGAGTTCACTTCCACTTGGACCACCACTAACAGTGATGGATCTGTTGAGACCGATTCTGGCATTGTTTCCGAATCTGGATCATCATTCACTACCATCACCACTTTCCCACCACCGGTTCAAACTGAGTTCACATCCACTTGGACTACGACTAAGTCAGATGGATCTGTTGAGACTGACTCTGGTATTGTTTCTGAATCTGGTTCCTCATTCACCACCATCACCACTTTCCCACCACCAGTTCAAACTGAGTTTACTTCCACTTGGACTACGACTAAGTCAGATGGATCAGTTGAGACCGACTCTGGTATTGTTTCCGAATCTGGATCGTCATTCACCACCATCACCACTTTCCCACCACCAGTTCAAACTGAGTTCACTACCACTTGGACCACCACCAACAGTGACGGATCAGTTGAGACCGACTCTGGCATTGTTTCCGAATCTGGATCATCCTTTACCACCATCACCACTTTCCCACCACCGGTTCAAACTGAGTTTACTACCACTTGGACTACGACTAAGTCAGATGGATCTGTTGAGACTGACTCTGGCATTGTTTCTGAATCTGGATCGTCATTCACCACTTTGACTACATTCCCACCACCAGTTCAAACTGAGTTCACTTCCACTTGGACCACCACTAAGTCAGATGGATCAGTTGAAACCGACTCTGGTATTGTTTCCGAATCTGGATCATCATTCACTACCATCACCACTTTCCCACCACCAGTTCAAACTGAGTTTACTTCCACTTGGACTACTACTAAGTCAGATGGATCAGTTGAGACCGACTCTGGCATTGTTTCTGAATCTGGTTCCTCATTCACCACCATCACCACTTTCCCACCACCAGTTCAAACTGAGTTTACTTCCACTTGGACTACGACTAAGTCAGATGGATCTGTTGAGACTGACTCTGGCATTGTTTCTGAATCTGGATCGTCATTCACCACTTTGACTACATTCCCACCACCAGTTCAAACTGAGTTTACTACCACTTGGACCACCACTAACAGTGATGGATCTGTTGAGACCGATTCTGGCATTGTTTCTGAATCTGGATCGTCATTCACCACTTTGACTACATTCCCACCACCAGTTCAAACTGAGTTTACTACCACTTGGACCACCACTAACAGTGATGGATCTGTTGAGACCGATTCTGGCATTGTTTCCGAATCTGGATCATCATTCACTACCATCACCACTTTCCCACCACCGGTTCAAACTGAGTTCACATCCACTTGGACTACGACTAAGTCAGATGGATCTGTTGAAACCGACTCTGGTATTGTTTCTGAATCTGGATCGTCATTCACCACTTTGACTACATTCCCACCACCAGTTCAAACTGAGTTTACTACCACTTGGACCACCACTAACAGTGATGGATCTGTTGAGACCGACTCTGGCATTGTTTCCGAATCTGGATCATCATTCACTACCATCACCACTTTCCCACCACCAGTTCAAACTGAGTTTACTTCCACTTGGACCACCACCAACAGTGACGGATCAGTTGAGACCGACTCTGGCATTGTTTCCGAATCTGGATCATCATTCACTACCATCACCACTTTCCCACCACCAGTTCAAACTGAGTTTACTTCCACTTGGACTACTACTAAGTCAGATGGATCAGTTGAAACCGACTCTGGTATTGTTTCTGAATCTGGTTCCTCATTCACCACCATCACCACTTTCCCACCACCAGTTCAAACTGAGTTTACTTCCACTTGGACTACGACTAAGTCAGATGGATCTGTTGAGACTGACTCTGGCATTGTTTCTGAATCTGGATCGTCATTCACCACTTTGACTACATTCCCACCACCAGTTCAAACTGAGTTTACTACCACTTGGACCACCACTAACAGTGATGGATCTGTTGAGACCGATTCTGGCATTGTTTCTGAATCTGGATCGTCATTCACCACTTTGACTACATTCCCACCACCAGTTCAAACTGAGTTTACTACCACTTGGACCACCACTAACAGTGATGGATCTGTTGAGACCGATTCTGGCATTGTTTCCGAATCTGGATCATCATTCACTACCATCACCACTTTCCCACCACCGGTTCAAACTGAGTTCACATCCACTTGGACCACCACTAACAGTGATGGATCAGTTGAAACCGACTCTGGTATTGTTTCTGAATCTGGCTCCTCGTTTACTACGATCACTACTTTCCCACCACCAGTTCAAACTGAGTTCACTACCACTTGGACCACCACCAACAGTGACGGATCAGTTGAGACCGACTCTGGCATTGTTTCCGAATCTGGATCATCATTCACTACCATCACCACTTTCCCACCACCAGTTCAAACTGAGTTTACTTCCACTTGGACTACTACTAAGTCAGATGGATCAGTTGAAACCGACTCTGGTATTGTTTCCGAATCTGGATCATCATTCACTACCATCACCACTTTCCCACCACCAGTTCAAACTGAGTTTACTTCCACTTGGACTACGACTAAGTCAGATGGATCTGTTGAGACTGACTCTGGTATTGTTTCCGAATCTGGATCGTCATTCACTACCATCACCACTTTCCCACCACCAGTTCAAACTGAGTTTACTTCCACTTGGACTACGACTAAATCAGATGGATCTGTTGAGACTGACTCTGGTATTGTTTCTGAATCTGGTTCCTCATTCACCACCATCACCACTTTCCCACCACCAGTTCAAACTGAGTTTACTTCCACTTGGACTACGACTAAGTCAGATGGATCTGTTGAGACTGACTCTGGCATTGTTTCTGAATCTGGATCGTCATTCACCACTTTGACTACATTCCCACCACCAGTTCAAACTGAGTTCACTTCCACTTGGACCACCACTAAGTCAGATGGATCAGTTGAAACCGACTCTGGTATTGTTTCCGAATCTGGATCATCATTCACTACCATCACCACTTTCCCACCACCAGTTCAAACTGAGTTTACTACCACTTGGACCACCACTAACAGTGATGGATCTGTTGAGACCGATTCTGGCATTGTTTCCGAATCTGGATCATCATTCACTACCATCACCACTTTCCCACCACCGGTTCAAACTGAGTTCACATCCACTTGGACTACGACTAAGTCAGATGGATCAGTTGAGACCGACTCTGGCATTGTTTCCGAATCTGGATCATCATTCACTACCATCACCACTTTCCCACCACCAGTTCAAACTGAGTTTACTTCCACTTGGACTACGACTAAGTCAGATGGATCTGTTGAGACTGACTCTGGTATTGTTTCCGAATCTGGATCGTCATTCACTACCATCACCACTTTCCCACCACCAGTTCAAACTGAGTTTACTTCCACTTGGACTACGACTAAGTCAGATGGATCTGTTGAGACTGACTCTGGTATTGTTTCTGAATCTGGTTCCTCATTCACCACCATCACCACTTTCCCACCACCAGTTCAAACTGAGTTTACTTCCACTTGGACTACTACTAAGTCAGATGGATCAGTTGAGACCGACTCTGGCATTGTTTCCGAATCTGGATCATCATTCACTACCATCACCACTTTCCCACCACCGGTTCAAACTGAGTTCAAACTGATCACACTTGGACTACCACCAACAGTGATGGATCAGTTGAAACCGACTCTGGTATTGTTTCTGAATCTGGCTCCTCGTTTACTACGATCACTACTTTCCCACCACCAGTTCAAACTGAGTTCACTACCACTTGGACCACCACCAACAGTGACGGATCAGTTGAGACCGACTCTGGCATTGTTTCCGAATCTGGATCATCATTCACTACCATCACCACTTTCCCACCACCAGTTCAAACTGAGTTTACTACCACTTGGACCACCACTAACAGTGATGGATCTGTTGAGACCGATTCTGGCATTGTTTCCGAATCTGGATCATCATTCACTACCATCACCACTTTCCCACCACCAGTTCAAACTGAGTTTACTTCCACTTGGACTACTACTAAGTCAGATGGATCAGTTGAAACCGACTCTGGTATTGTTTCTGAATCTGGTTCCTCATTCACCACCATCACCACTTTCCCACCACCAGTTCAAACTGAGTTTACTTCCACTTGGACTACGACTAAGTCAGATGGATCTGTTGAGACTGACTCTGGTATTGTTTCCGAATCTGGATCATCATTGACCACTTTGACTACATTCCCACCACCAGTTCAAACTGAGTTTACTACCACTTGGACCACCACTAACAGTGATGGATCTGTTGAGACCGATTCTGGCATTGTTTCTGAATCTGGATCATCATTCACTACCATCACCACTTTCCCACCACCAGTTCAAACTGAGTTTACTTCCACTTGGACTACTACTAAGTCAGATGGATCAGTTGAAACCGACTCTGGTATTGTTTCTGAATCTGGATCGTCATTCACCACTTTGACTACATTCCCACCACCAGTTCAAACTGAGTTCACTTCCACTTGGACCACCACTAACAGTGATGGATCAGTTGAAACCGACTCTGGTATTGTTTCCGAATCTGGATCATCATTCACTACCATCACCACTTTCCCACCACCAGTTCAAACTGAGTTCACATCCACTTGGACTACGACTAAGTCAGATGGATCAGTTGAAACCGACTCTGGTATTGTTTCCGAATCTGGATCGTCATTGACTACCATCACCACTTTCCCACCACCAGTTCAAACTGAATACACTACTACATGGACCACCACCAACAGTGATGGATCAGTTGAAACCGACTCTGGTATTGTTTCCGAATCTGGATCATCATTCACTACCATCACCACTTTCCCACCACCAGTTCAAACTGAGTTTACTTCCACTTGGACTACTACTAAGTCAGATGGATCAGTTGAAACCGACTCTGGTATTGTTTCTGAATCTGGATCATCGTTCACTACCATCACTACTTTCCCACCACCAGTTCAAACTGAGTTTACTACCACTTGGACCACCACTAACAGTGATGGATCTGTTGAGACCGACTCTGGTATTGTTTCCGAATCTGGATCATCATTCACTACCATCACCACTTTCCCACCACCGGTTCAAACTGAGTTCACATCCACTTGGACTACGACTAAGTCAGATGGATCAGTTGAAACCGACTCTGGTATTGTTTCGTGGATCATTCTGGACGGATGATGGATCAGTTGAGACACTCTGGTAAATCTGGATCTTTCACTACATCACCACTTTCCCACCACCAGTTCAAACTGAGTATACTACTACTTGGACTACGACTAAGTCCGATGGATCAGTTGAGACTGACTCTGGTATTGTTTCTGAATCTGGATCTTCATTCACTACCATCACCACTTTCCCACCACCAGTTCAAACTGAGTTTACTTCCACTTGGACTACGACTAAGTCAGATGGATCTGTTGAGACTGACTCTGGCATTGTTTCTGAATCTGGATCGTCATTCACCACTTTGACTACATTCCCACCACCAGTTCAAACTGAGTTCACTTCCACTTGGACCACCACTAAGTCAGATGGATCAGTTGAAACCGACTCTGGTATTGTTTCCGAATCTGGATCATCATTCACTACCATCACCACTTTCCCACCACCAGTTCAAACTGAGTTTACTTCCACTTGGACTACGACTAAGTCAGATGGATCTGTTGAGACTGACTCTGGCATTGTTTCTGAATCTGGATCGTCATTCACCACTTTGACTACATTCCCACCACCAGTTCAAACTGAGTTTACTACCACTTGGACCACCACTAACAGTGATGGATCTGTTGAAACCGACTCTGGTATTGTTTCCGAATCTGGATCATCATTCACTACCATCACCACTTTCCCACCACCAGTTCAAACTGAGTTTACTTCCACTTGGACCACCACCAACAGTGACGGATCAGTTGAGACCGACTCTGGCATTGTTTCCGAATCTGGATCATCATTCACTACCATCACCACTTTCCCACCACCAGTTCAAACTGAGTTCACATCCACTTGGACTACGACTAAGTCAGATGGATCTGTTGAGACTGACTCTGGCATTGTTTCTGAATCTGGATCGTCATTCACCACTTTGACTACATTCCCACCACCAGTTCAAACTGAGTTTACTACCACTTGGACCACCACTAACAGTGATGGATCTGTTGAGACCGATTCTGGCATTGTTTCCGAATCTGGATCATCATTCACTACCATCACCACTTTCCCACCACCGGTTCAAACTGAGTTCACATCCACTTGGACTACGACTAAGTCAGATGGATCAGTTGAGACCGACTCTGGCATTGTTTCCGAATCTGGATCATCATTCACTACCATCACCACTTTCCCACCACCAGTTCAAACTGAGTTTACTTCCACTTGGACTACGACTAAGTCAGATGGATCTGTTGAGACTGACTCTGGTATTGTTTCCGAATCTGGATCGTCATTCACTACCATCACCACTTTCCCACCACCAGTTCAAACTGAGTTTACTTCCACTTGGACTACTACTAAGTCAGATGGATCTGTTGAGACTGACTCTGGTATTGTTTCTGAATCTGGATCGTCATTCACCACTTTGACTACATTCCCACCACCAGTTCAAACTGAGTTTACTACCACTTGGACCACCACTAACACAGTGATGGATCTGTTGAGACCGATTCTGGCATTGTTTCGAATCTGGATCATCATTCACTACCATCACCACTTTCCCACCACCGGTTCAAACTGAGTTCACATCCACTTGGACTACGACTAAGTCAGATGGATCTGTTGAAACCGACTCTGGTATTGTTTCTGAATCTGGCTCCTCGTTTACTACCATCACTACTTTCCCACCACCAGTTCAAACTGAGTTTACTTCCACTTGGACTACTACTAAGTCAGATGGATCAGTTGAGACCGACTCTGGTATTGTTTCCGAATCTGGATCGTCATTCACCACCATCACCACACCACCAGTTCAAACTGAGTTCACTACCACTTGGACCACCACCACAGTGACGGATCAGTTGAAACCGACTCTGGTATTGTTTCCGAATCTGGATCATCATTCACTACCATCACCACTTTCCCACCACCAGTTCAAACTGAGTTTACTTCCACTTGGACTACGACTAAGTCAGATGGATCTGTTGAGACTGACTCTGGCATTGTTTCTGAATCTGGATCGTCATTCACCACTTTGACTACATTCCCACCACCAGTTCAAACTGAGTTCACTTCCACTTGGACCACCACTAAGTCAGATGGATCAGTTGAAACCGACTCTGGTATTGTTTCCGAATCTGATCATCATTCACTACCATCACCTTTTCCCACCACCAGTTCAAACTGAGTTTACTTCCACTTGGACTACTACTAAGTCAGATGGATCAGTTGAGACCGACTCTGGCATTGTTTCTGAATCTGGTTCCTCATTCACCACCATCACTTTCCCACCACCAGTTCAAACTGAGTTTACTTCCACTTGGACTACGACTAAGTCAGATGGATCTGTTGAGACGGACTCTGGCATTGTTTCTGAATCTGGATCGTCATTCACCACTTTGACTACATTCCCACCACCAGTTCAAACTGAGTTTACTACCACTTGGACCACCACTAACAGTGATGGATCTGTTGAGACCGATTCTGGCATTGTTTCTGAATCTGACTGTCATTCACCACTTTGACTACATTCCCACCACCAGTTCAAACTGAGTTTACTACCACTTGGACCACCACTAACACAGTGATGGATCTGTTGAGACCGATTCTGGCATTGTTTCCGAATCTGGATCATCATACCATCACCACTTTCCCACCACCGGTTCAAACTGAGTTCACATCCACTTGACTACGACTAAGTCAGATGGATCTGTTGAAACCGACTCTGGTATTGTTTCTGAATCTGATCGTCATTCACCACTTTGACTACATTCCCACCACCAGTTCAAACTGAGTTTACTACTGGACCTACTACTAAGTCAGATGGATCAGTTGAGACCGACTCTGCATTGTTTCCGAATCTGGATCATCATTCACTACCATCACCACTTTCCCACCACCAGTTCAAACTGAGTTTACTTCCACTTGGACCACCACCAACAGTGACGGATCAGTTGAGACCGACTCTGGGATTGTTTCCGAATCTGGATCATCATTCACTACCATCACCACTTTCCCACCACCAGTTCAAACTGAGTTTACTTCCACTTGACTACTACTGTCAGATGGATCAGTTGAAACCGACTCTGGTATTGTTTCTGAATCTGGCTCTTCCTTCACTACCATCACTACCTTCCCACCACCAGTTCAAACTGAGTTTACTTCCACTTGACTACGACTAAGTCAGATGGATCTGTTGAGACTGACTCTGGCATTGTTTCTGAATCTGATCGTCATTCACCACTTTGACTACATTCCACCACCAGTTCAAACTGAGTTTACTACACCACCACAACAGTGATGGATCTGTTGAGACCGATTCTGGCATTGTTTCTGATCTGAGTCATTCACCACTACATTCCCACCACCAGTTCAAACTGCTTACTACCACTTGGACCACACTAACAGTGATGGATCTGTTGAGACCGACTGGCATTGTTTCCGAATCTGGATCATCATTCACTACCATCACCACTTTCCCACCACCGGTTCAAACTGAGTTCACATCCACTTGGACCACCACTAACAGTGATGGATCAGTTGAAACCGACTCTGGTATTGTTTCTGAATCTGGCCTCGTTTACTACGATCACTACTTTCCCACCACCAGTTCAAACTGAATACACTACTACTTGGACTACTACCAACAGTGACGGATCAGTTGAGACCGACTCTGGTATTGTTTCCGAATCTGGATCGTCATTGACTACCATCACCACTTTCCCACCACCAGTTCAAACTGAGTTTATTCACTTGGACTACTACTAGTCAGATGGATCAGTTGAAACCGACTCTGGTGTTGTTTCCGAATCTGGATCATCATTCACTACCATCACCCTTTCCACCACCAGTTCAAAACTGGAGTTTACTCACTGACTACGACTAAATCAGATGGATCTGTTGAGACGGCTCTGGTATTGTTTCTGAATGGTTCCTCTGATTCACCACCATTCACCACCATCACCACTTTCCCACCACCAGTTCAAACTGAGTTTACTTCCCGGACTTGACTAAGTCAGATGGATCTGTTGAGACTGACTCTGGCATTGTTTCTGAATCTGACTGTCATTCACCACTTTGACTACATTCCCACCACCAGTTCAAACTGAATACACTACTACTTGGACCACTACTAAGTCCGATGGATCAGTTGAGACCGACTCTGGTATTGTTTCCGAATCTGGATCATCATTCACTACCATCACCACTTTCCCACCACCAGTTCAAACTGAGTTTACTACCACTTGGACCACCACTAACAGTGATGGATCTGTTGAGACCGATTCTGGCATTGTTTCCGAATCTGGAATCATCATTCACTACCACCACTTTTCCGACCACCGGTTCAAACTGAGTTCACTCCACGGACTACGACTAAGTCAGATGGATCGTTGGAGACTGACTCTGGCATTGTTCCGAATCTGGATCATCATTCACTACCATCACCACTTTCCCACCACCAGTTCAAACTGAGTTTACTCCACTTGGACTACGACTCAAGTCAGATGGATCTGTGAGACTGACTCTGGTATTGTTTCGAATCTGGACGTCATTCACTACCATCACCACTTTCCCACCACCAGTTCAAACTTTCTTCCACTTGGACTACGACTGGATCTGAGACTGGCTCTGGTATTGTTTCTGACTGGTTCCTCATCACCATCACCAATTTCCCACCACCAGTCAAACCGAGTTTACTCCACTTGGACACGACTAAGTCAGATGGATCTGTTGAGACCCTGACTCTGGCATTGTTTCTGAATCTGACGTCATTCACCACTTTGACTACATTCCCACCACCAGTTCAAACTGAGTTCACTTCCACTTGGACCACCACTAAGTCAGATGGATCAGTTGAAACCGACTCTGGTATTGTTTCCTGAATCTGGATCATCATTCACTACCATCACCACTTTCCCACCCAGTTCAAACTGAGTTCACATCCACTTGACTTGACTAAGTCAGATGGATCAGTTGAAACCGACTCTGGTATTGTTTCTGAATCTGGCTCCTCGTTTACTACGATCACTACTTTCCCACCACCAGTTCAAACTGAGTTCACTACCACTTGGACCACCACCAACAGTGACGGATCAGTTGAGACCGACTCTGGCATTGTTTCCGAATCTGATCATCATTCACTACCATCACCACTTTCCCACCACCAGTTCAAACTGAGTTTACTTCCACTTGGACTACTACTAAGTCAGATGGATCAGTTGAAACCGACTCTGGTATTGTTTCCGAATCTGGATCATCATTCACTACCATCACCACTTTCCCACCACCAGTTCAAACTGAGTTTACTTCCACTTGGACTACTACTTAAGTCAGATGGATCAGTTGAAACCGACTCTGGTATTGTTTCTGAATCTGGTTCCTCATTCACCACCATCACCACTTTCCCACCACCAGTTCAAACTGAGTTTACTTCCACTTGGACTACGACTAAGTCAGATGGATCTGTTGAGACTGACTCTGGCATTGTTTCTGAATCTGGATCGTCATTCACCACTTTGACTACATTCCCACCACCAGTTCAAACTGAGTTTACTACCACTTGGACCACCACACAGTGATGGATCTGTTGAGACCGATTCTGGCATTGTTTCTGAATCTGGATCATCATTCACTACCATCACCACTTTCCCACCACCGGTTCAAACTGAGTTCACATCCACTTGACTACGACTAGTCAGATGGATCTGTTGAGACTGACTCTGGTATTGTTTCTGAATCTGGATCGTCATTCACCACTTTGACTATTCCCACCACCAGTTCAAACTGAGTTCACTTCCACTTGGACCCACAGTGATGGATCAGTTGAAACCGACTCTGGTATTGTTTCCGAATCTGGATCATCATTCACTACCATCACCACTTTCCCACCACCGGTTCAAACTGAGTTCACATCCACTTGGACTACGACTAAGTCAGATGGATCAGTTGAAACCGACTCTGGTATTGTTTCTGAATCTGGTTCCTCATTCACCACCATCACCACTTTCCCACCACCAGTTCAAACTGAGTTTACTACCACTTGGACCACCACCAACAGTGACGGATCAGTTGAGACCGACTCTGGCATTGTTTCCGAATCTGGATCATCATTCACTACCATCACCACTTTCCCACCACCAGTTCAAACTGAGTTTACTTCCTTGGACTACTAAGTCAGATGGATCAGTTGAAACCGACTCTGGTATTGTTTCTGAATCTGGATCGTCATTCACCACTTTGACTACATTCCCACCACCAGTTCAAACTGAGTTTACCACCACTTGGACCACCACAACAGTGATGGATCTGTTGAGACCGATTCTGGCATTGTTTCCGAATCTGGATCATCATTCACTACCATCACCACTTTCCCACCACCGGTTCAAACTGAGTTCACATCCACTTGGACTACGACTAAGTCAGATGGATCAGTTGAGACCGACTCTGGCATTGTTTCCGAATCTGGATCATCATTCACTACCATCACCACTTTCCCACCACCAGTTCAAACTGAGTTTACTTCCACTTGGACTACGACTAAGTCAGATGGATCTGTTGAGACTGACTCTGGTATTGTTTCCGAATCTGGATCGTCATTCACTACCATCA
The DNA here is from genome assembly GCF_017655625.1 of Lodderomyces metapsilosis. Lineage (NCBI taxonomy): Eukaryota > Fungi > Ascomycota > Pichiomycetes > Serinales > Debaryomycetaceae > Lodderomyces > Lodderomyces metapsilosis. The sequence continues at coordinate 571,021 of NW_027138160.1, read as the reverse complement.
CCACTTTCCCACCACCAGTTCAAACTGAGTTTACTTCCACTTGGACTACGACTAAGTCAGATGGATCTGTTGAGACTGACTCTGGTATTGTTTCTGAATCTGGTTCCTCATTCACCACCATCACCACTTTCCCACCACCAGTTCAAACTGAGTTTACTTCCACTTGGACTACGACTAAGTCAGATGGATCTGTTGAGACTGACTCTGGCATTGTTTCTGAATCTGGATCGTCATTCACCACTTTGACTACATTCCCACCACCAGTTCAAACTGAGTTCACTTCCACTTGGACCACCACTAAGTCAGATGGATCAGTTGAAACCGACTCTGGTATTGTTTCCGAATCTGGATCATCATTCACTACCATCACCACTTTCCCACCACCAGTTCAAACTGAGTTTACTTCCACTTGGACTACTACTAAGTCAGATGGATCTGTTGAGACTGACTCTGGCATTGTTTCTGAATCTGGATCGTCATTCACCACTTTGACTACATTCCCACCACCAGTTCAAACTGAGTTACTACCACTTGGACCACCACTAACAGTGATGGATCTGTTGAAACCGACTCTGGTATTGTTTCCGAATCTGGATCATCATTCACTACCATCACCACTTTCCCACCACCAGTTCAAACTGAGTTTACTTCCACTTGGACCACCACCAACAGTGACGGATCAGTTGAGACCGACTCTGGCATTGTTTCTGAATCTGGTTCCTCATTCACCACCATCACCACTTTCCCACCACCAGTTCAAACTGAGTTTACTTCCACTTGGACTACGACTAAGTCAGATGGATCTGTTGAGACTGACTCTGGCATTGTTTCTGAATCTGGATCGTCATTCACCAGCGACTTCATTTCCCACCACCAGTTCAAACTGAGTTTACTACCACTTGGACCACCACTAACAGTGATGGATCTGTTGAGACCGATTCTGGCATTGTTTCCGAATCTGGATCATCATTCACTACCATCACCACTTTCCCACCACCGGTTCAAACTGAGTTCACATCCACTTGGACTACGACTAAGTCAGATGGATCAGTTGAGACCGACTCTGGCATTGTTTCCGAATCTGGATCATCATTCACTACCATCACCACTTTCCCACCACCAGTTCAAACTGAGTTTACTTCCACTTGGACTACGACTAAGTCAGATGGATCTGTTGAGACTGACTCTGGTATTGTTTCCGAATCTGGATCGTCATTCACTACCATCACCACTTTCCCACCACCAGTTCAAACTGAGTTTACTTCCACTTGGACTACGACTAAGTCAGATGGATCTGTTGAGACTGACTCTGGTATTGTTTCTGAATCTGGTTCCTCATTCACCACCATCACCACTTTCCCACCACCAGTTCAAACTGAGTTTACTTCCACTTGGACTACGACTAAGTCAGATGGATCTGTTGAGACTGACTCTGGCATTGTTTCTGAATCTGGATCGTCATTCACCACTTTGACTACATTCCCACCACCAGTTCAAACTGAGTTCACTTCCACTTGGACCACCACTAAGTCAGATGGATCAGTTGAAACCGACTCTGGTATTGTTTCCGAATCTGGATCATCATTCACTACCATCACCACTTTCCCACCACCAGTTCAAACTGAGTTTACTTCCACTTGGACTACCACTAAGTCAGATGGATCGTTGAGACCGACTCTGGCATTGTTTCTGAATCTGGTTCCTCATTCACCACCATCACCACTTTCCCACCACCAGTTCAAACTGAGTTTACTTCCACTTGGACTACGACTAAGTCAGATGGATCTGTTGAGACTGACTCTGGCATTGTTTCTGAATCTGGATCGTCATTCACCACTTTGACTACATTCCCACCACCAGTTCAAACTGAGTTTACTACCACTTGGACCACCACTAACAGTGATGGATCTGTTGAGACCGATTCTGGCATTGTTTCCGAATCTGGATCATCATTCACTACCATCACCACTTTCCCACCACCGGTTCAAACTGAGTTCACATCCACTTGGACTACGACTAAGTGATGGATCTGTTGAGACCGACTCTGGCATTGTTTCCGAATCTGGATCATCATTCACTACCATCACCACTTTCCCACCACCAGTTCAAACTGAGTTTACTTCCACTTGGACTACTACTAAGTCAGATGGATCTGTTGAGACTGACTCTGGTATTGTTTCTGAATCTGGATCGTCATTCACCACTTTGACTACATTCCCACCACCAGTTCAAACTGAGTTCACTTCCACTTGGACCACCACTAACAGTGATGGATCTGTTGAGACCGATTCTGGTATTGTTTCTGAATCTGGATCGTCATTCACCACTTTGACTACATTCCCACCACCAGTTCAAACTGAGTTCACTTCCACTTGGACCACCACTAACAGTGATGGATCAGTTGAGACAGACTCTGGTATTGTTTCTGAATCTGGTTCCTCATTCACCACCATCACCACTTTCCCACCACCAATCCAAACTGAGTTCACTACCACTTGGACCACCACTAACAGTGATGGATCAGTTGAGACAGACTCTGGTATTGTTTCTGAATCTGGATCATCCTTTACCACCATCACGACATTTACATCATCTGGCCCAACTATCTGTAAAAGAGATGATCCGGATTGTTTTTCAAGTACTAGCTCCGAATTTACAACTAGCTGGACTACCACTAACTCAGATGGATCAGTTGAAACAGACTCTGGTATCGTTTCACAAAGTGGATCGTCATTGAGTACTATCACCACCTTCCCACCTGTTACTACAGGTGAATCCACTACCACCTGGACTACAACTAACTCAGATGGATCAGTTGAAACAGACTCTGGTATCGTTTCACAAAGTGGATCGTCATTGAGTACTATCACCACCTTCCCACCTGTTACTACAGGTGAATACACTACCACCTGGACTACAACTAACTCAGATGGATCAGTTGAAACAGACTCTGGTATCGTTTCACAAAGTGGATCTTCATTGACTACGATCACCACCTTCCCACCTGTTACTACAGGTGAATACACTACCACCTGGACTACAACTAACTCAGATGGATCAGTTGAAACAGACTCTGGTATCGTTTCACAAAGTGGATCTTCATTGACCCCATTGACAACTTTTGTGCCTCCAATTGTTACAAGTTCCTTTACTAGATGGACTAATTCAAGTTCAAGTTCTGAAAGTCACGCGGAGAGCAGTTTCATTCTGAACAGCGCATCGATCTCTACTGGTGTAACTACAACTGTTTCAACATCGTCACAAGGTGGTTCCTCTACGGGTGCCGGATCTAACGGAGGGAATGTGGGAAGTACTGTTTCTGGAGGTGAGGCTTCGGAATCTAAGACGCATATTGCCACTGCCACTGGATCTAATGATGGATCTACCCCAACTCATGGAACAGGATCAAATGAAGGAGGACCTACTGGAACAGGATCCAATGCAGGAGGATCTACTGGAACTGGATCTAGTCAAGGAGGATCTAACCAAGGAGGATCTAACCAAGGAGGATCTAATCAAGGTGGAGCCAACCAAGGAGGATCTAACCAAGGAGGATCTAACCAAGGAGGATCTAACCAAGGAGGAGCCAATCAAGGAGGATCTAACGGTACAGGATCTAACCAAGGAGGATCTAATGGAACCGGATCTAGTCAAGGAGGATCTACTGGAACAGAATCTAATCAAGGTGGATCTAACCAAGGAGGATCTAACCAAGGAGGATCTAACCAAGGAGGATCTAACCAAGGAGGATCTAACCAAGGAGGAGCCAATCAAGGAGGATCTAACGGTACAGGATCTAACCAAGGAGGATCTAATGGAACTGGATCTAGTCAAGGAGGATCTACTGGAACAGAATCTAATCAAGGTGGAGCCAACCAAGGAGGATCTAACCAAGGAGGATCTAACCAAGTAGGATCTAATGGAACAGGATCCAATCAAGGAAGCGCCAATCAAGGAGGACCTACTGCAACTGGATCCAGTGGATCTCAATCTATGTCTGCACCTGCTCCTACCATTACCACATACGAGGGATCTGGATCTGTTGTCAAGAGGTCGAAGATCGCCGGTGTGGCTATGATTCTTGCTATGACTTTCATCCTCTAGTGATTGAATAGTGCTGAAATCAGTAGCTGACTACCCTTACACTTTAGTACTTGATTGGTTTTTGATTTTGATTTTGATTACTTCAGTGCTTTTTATTGACTTTTTGTTTATTATCTTTTATTGATTCTTATTGATTTACTAGTGGGCAGCTTTTTAAATGTAATGGTGGATGTTTTTGATGCTGAGTTTTGATTTTGCGGCCACAACTTTTTTTCGGTTTTTACTAAATTCTTACTGTGCAAAAGTGTTTGTGTATTGCACAGTTTGGAATGGTAAATGATTGTGAATTGTATTTTTTCAAGTTTGAAGTATTCATTTAGAGCTTTGGTTTTGAATCTTACATTCTTTTAGTTTTGACTTATTTCGGTTATATTTTATAAACTTTACCTATACATTACTATTTGATTAGATTAAAACTGCTTTACAAACCAATGTAGACTTAAATAAACGGATCATAGGCCCATTGCAACAAGGCTTGACGTTGTTTTGGACGACAACTATAATCTTCCTTGGCACAGTTCTTTTCAATTTGGCCCTTGTGTCGTTTAAATGCCCTCCATCGTTTCTTTTGAAACTCATCACATTCACTTCGTCTACCTAGCCAGTATCGACAGTACCACTGAAACCAACCACGAGGATCATCACCCATGACCCAGTCTTTTTGTCGCCATATTGACAATGATTGACGACTTTTGATTTTGAATCGATTCAATTTATAGTCCGGTGGATCACCAATGGAAACTCGTTTATCTCTTGAGTTGTCAAACCATTCCTTCGGAAATTCTTCTTGGCAGTCATTTAGGTACTTGCCTTCGAAAACACCTTCTTGGAGCATTCAAATGGATCAGTTGGATCAGACTTCTGGTATTGTTTCCCAAAGGGGATCCTCCTTTACTACATCGACAACTTTTGTGCCTCCCATTGTGGCAAGTTCCTTCACTAGATGGACTAATTCAAGTTCAAGTTCTGGAGGTCACGAGGACACTAGTTTCATACCGAGCAGTGACTCGAGCGCTACTGTTTCTTTGTTGCAGTCATAAAGTTTGTATGTATTATATAGTCTTTATTATCGACTAAAACAAAAGTAGGGTTAGAAATATGTATATGAAAATATCGAGCTCCTCCGTTGTATTTCTTGCAAGTAGTGAGATCTACCTAACTTGAAAATAGAGTATATAGTGTTGTGAGTTTAATGTCTTTAGTTTTGAATAAAATTCTCCAAAATTTTGCAATCAAATGCAATGAAAAACTTGCACAACAAAAACTGTTACATCAAGAGCATTAATATTAAGTAACCTACAAACCAAGGTCGAGTTTATTCTCAGGGACTGAGTTTGGGAACTAATTCCTAGCCTTTGTTGAGAGCGCGATAAGCTAAGTAGTAAGGTGGTAGAGCTTAGTTTATCCAAGGCTGTCTGTAGTTTCTTGTCCACTTAATGCCAATGGGAGAAACCGAAAGTATTAAGATACTGACTGTGCTGTTTGTGTTGTGGTAGTTGCTGATAGTGGAGTGAAGCGAAGATTGCTTTGTTGATTTTATAGTATGTGTTAATATGATTTCCTAATTGGGATAAATTAACGCGTGTATTAAATTAATTAGCAAACTCCTTTCGTTTTCCTTTCCTTTTCCACAAAACATATTCCTATTCCACTATTCATATTATAAGTTTTCTTTACACTAGGTCACTTAACACAATCCATACTATTTGCTATTTAACGGAAAAAAGAGTATATGAATTGAATAGGTTTATCTTTGTCATCCATCCTTAAAAAGAATCTTTTTCATCAATAAAAAAAAAAAAATTTAGACGCTTAATTAATTAATTTTTTTGACTTCCACCTTCTTCTTCATCATTCAACGTGTCTTTTTAATTAACCAGAATTACTCAGCTATCCAGAGATAAAGAAGACTCAAATCAGTTAAAAAAGACTGCATTTTCAAAGAAGTAAAGGAACTGCTTCTTAATTTGCTATTCATTACAGTTGGTTTTATTTTTATTCATAACGGCACGCAACAACACGTCTCTTGACTTGACCGTGACAAATACAATTACCCGCAAGTCAGCACCATCTTTCTAACCAGACTAGAAAAGGAGTTATTATTAACAGTACAACCGCATTATCAGCTGTACATTCTGCTACATTTCATGCATCAAAGAGACAATCTACAAACTGGCAACTCAACTTCATCACCATCAACGTCATCATCATTTTCATCTCCTACTACATCTAACAATATGTCAACAGCTACAACAAGTACAACCACTGCTAGTGGACAAAAAGTGAAAACACCATTAAAGAAGGAAGAGTTGGAAAAGATTGCTCGTCAATTGAAAAAGAAGTTATCAAAAGCTAGTATAACTGCTAAACAATCTTTATCTCCCACCAATATGAAGACAATGGCTCCAAATGTGCCCAAATCATCGCCCTTGAGAGGTTATATCAACGCCAATTCACACCAAAATAGAGATACACACGCCAACGACTCGTTTTTATCATCATCACCAAACATTTATTCACCCAATGGGAAATCACCCACCCACATCAAGACTGCAGCAGCAACGTTTTTATCATCTTCCCCCTTGAAGAATATAGCAAATGGAGATAATGATGAGTTAAATGACTCCCCAACAAAACGGAGAAGAACAGACTTATCTCCAAGCAAAATGGTTCTCGCTGAGCTTACTCCATCTGGTAATGGAAATGCAAGTGGAAATGGTGAACAACAACAACAACAAAAACATGGCTTAAAACCGTCATTGGATATGAGTACAACTCCAACGAGGCAGAGTTCAAGGAGAGATAGTATAACTTCAAAACAGAGAGATAATGAAGCGGAATTTGATGTTGCTAAAACTCCCGCTCCGGATACAGAAGGAGCTGATCTTCTCATATATCTTGCAACTTCACCTAGTCCTGCTAAAACATACAAGCCAAAGGTTTCCATTAATTTGCCTCCTTCTCATTCAAATTCGAAAGATGCAAGCGATACTAGCAGTACCTTACAGCAGCAAACCCAAACCCATCCATCAGCACAACAACAGCTGCAGCTGCAGCAACCCCCACAACTGAGTGCATCAACATTTGCTGTTCCTCAGCCACCTGTAACACCAAAACGTGTGACTTCCCAACACCATCAACACACCAGAACTCCACTGAATAGATTGACTCCTTTCTTCAATAATCTATCTTCTAATCTACCATCATCAGGGTTAACTTTAACGCCCAGCGGATTCAACATGAATGACTATGTGAATTTCTTTACTCCTTCTCCAGGTAATGCAATGAACAATAAAAATATACTAAAGACGCCCGATTTTAATAACTTGATGAATGGAAGTGCGAGCGGTACTGGTGCTGGTGCTGGTGCTAACTCCTCTATGGGACAAACGCCATTGAGTAAGCGACTTGATGGGAAGATTATGAACTTCAACAAGGTTTTGTATCAAGGACATGCGCCAGACTCTACAGGAAAGGATATATAGTATTTTTATTTTAGAGATGACGAAAGTAATATAACTTTGCAATCAATTTGCATCTTAGTTACGACAACTGTCTCAGTAGTCTAGGTTTTAAACTTTCATAGTTTGCAACCATTATTGATGGGTCGTGTCTGTTTGTCAATTTAAAGGGTTTTCTCTGTTAGTTGGAAAAACCTTCTCTTTTAGTTTTAATTCCGTTCGGTCTATTTTTATCCTTTTGAACTTTTATTCATTGAGCAACCACAAAACATGTCAGCGGGACCATCTACAGTGGTAAATGGTTTAGAGAACAAAACCAAAGACCTAAGCTTGAACGATCAAGATGCCACTAAAACAGCCGATGGCTTGAAATCTAAAAGTTCAGAAGCCAGAGAGGATGATAATGAGGACGATGAAGGAGCAGAAAACGGCACCTCCACAACCTCCTCTTCCGACAAGAAGAAGAAAAAGAAAAAGAGTGGCAAAAAAAAAAAGAAATTGGTTGCCATTGACCAATCATACCCTGATGGTATCTTCCCTGAAGGTGAATGGATGGAATATCCCTTAGATTCCAATAAACATCGTACAACATCTGAAGAATTGAGGTATTTGGACAGGCAACAAAACAACAAATGGGAAGATTTCAGAAAAGGTGCCGAAATCCATCGTCGTGTTCGAGCCAAAGCCAAATCTTCAATTAGACCCGGTATGTCAATGACGGAAATTGCTGATTTGATTGAAAATTCCGTAAGAGCTTATGCTAATGTTGATCATACTAAAAAAGCCGGAATTGGCTTCCCAACTGGATTATCCCTAAATCATGTTGCTGCTCACTATACCCCCAATACTGGAGACAAAGTTGTGTTGAAACAAGATGATATAATGAAGGTCGATATTGGTGTTCATGTCAATGGTCGTATCTGTGACTCTGCATTCACAATGACATTCAATGAGGATGGTAAATATGACCCTTTAATGCAAGCTGTTAGAGAAGCTACCAATACCGGTGTCAAGGAAGCCGGTATTGATGTTAGAATGAATGATATTGGAGCTGCTATTCAAGAAGTCATGGAGAGTTATGAAATGGAGGAGAATGGTAAAGTGTATCCCGTCAAGTGTATTCGTAACCTTAATGGACACAATATTGGTGACTATGTCATCCATTATGGTAAAAATGTCCCAATCATAGCCAACGGTGACAATACCAAAATGGAAGAAGGTGAAACTTTTGCAGTTGAAACATTCGGATCAACTGGTAATGGATATGTCTTACCTGAAGGTGAATGTTCCCATTATGCATTGAATCAAGATATCGATGGAATAAGAGTTCCTTCAGAACGATGCAAGTCTTTGTTAAACTCAATACAAGAAAACTTTGGAACCTTACCTTGGTGTAGGAGGTACTTGGAACGCACTGGTGAAGACAAGTATTTGCTAGCATTGAACCAGTTGGTAAGAGCAGGTATAGTTGAGGCGTATCCGCCAATTGCGGATAAACTAGGTAGTTATACTGCTCAATTTGAGCATACTATATTGTTGCATCCTCATAAGAAAGAAGTTGTCACTCGTGGTGATGACTATTAGAATAGGGAGTACTTTTGCAGAGAAATTGTTGTATAGAATGAAGTAATAAATGCTCTTTGCTCGGTAGTTTTAGTTGTAGAATCTCTGCTGAAAATATATGACGATCAAATGTATATTGCTTGTCAGAGTCTTGTGCAAGCGGAGATCTTAAGCCCTTTTTGTGTAGCTTTTGGGGTTTTGCACACTGATTTATGAAAGGTTGCTATGAAATTGCAGACCGAAGTAAACTCAGAGAAAGCTTTAGCTGAATGAGGTTTCCATTCTCTAGCCAAATCAGTAAGTATTACACAATGAGAAGTCTCAAGGATTACAAGGTTGGTATGAAAATTACTGTCAATGACAGAATGCAAAAGAATTATGTGTATGAACTCGTTGAGCCAATGGGTGAAGAAGCTCCCGATTTCAACGACGACAACTTCAAACCTGAATTGACTCCCGAAGAAATGCTCCAAGAAGGAGTTTTCGAAGGGAAGTACCTAAATGACTGTCAAGAGGAGTTTCCCAAGGAATGGTTTGACAACTCAAGAGATAAACGAGTTGCGATTGATGATCCACCAGACTATAAATTGAATCGGTTCAAAATCAAAAGCCGTCAATCATTGTCAATATGGCGACAAAAAGACTGGGTCATGGGTGATGATCCTCGTGGTTGGTTTCAGTGGTACTGTCGATACTGGCTAGGTAGACGAAATGAATGTGATGAGTTTCAAAAGAAACGATGGAGGGCTTTTAAACGACACAAGGGCCAAATTGAAAAGAATTGTGCCAAGGAAGATTATAGTTGTCGTCCAAAACAACGTCAAGCCTTGTTGCAATGGGCCTATGATCCGTTTATTTAAGTCTACATTGGTTTGTAAAGCAGTTTTAATCTAATCAAATAGTAATGTATAGGTAAAGTTTATAAAATATAACCGAAATAAGTCAAAACTAAAAGAATGTAAGATTCAAAACCAAAGCTCTAAATGAATACTTCAAACTTGAAAAAATACAATTCACAATCATTTACCATTCCAAACTGTGCAATACACAAACACTTTTGCACAGTAAGAATTTAGTAAAAACCGAAAAAAAGTTGTGGCCGCAAAATCAAAACTCAGCATCAAAAACATCCACCATTACATTTAAAAAGCTGCCCACTAGTAAATCAATAAGAATCAATAAAAGATAATAAACAAAAAGTCAATAAAAAGCACTGAAGTAATCAAAATCAAAATCAAAAACCAATCAAGTACTAAAGTGTAAGGGTAGTCAGCTACTGATTTCAGCACTATTCAATCACTAGAGGATGAAAGTCATAGCAAGAATCATAGCCACACCGGCGATCTTCGACCTCTTGACAACAGATCCAGATCCCTCGTATGTGGTAATGGTAGGAGCAGGTGCAGACATAGATTGAGATCCACTGGATCCAGTTTCACTGGTGCTTGTTCCGTTAGAACCTCCTTCATTAGATCCTGTTCCATGAGTTGGGGTAGATCCATCATTAGATCCAGTAGCAGTGGCAATATGCGTCTCAGTTTCCGAAGCCTCACCTCCAGAAGCAGTACTCCCTACACTCCCTCCATTAGATCCCGCACCCGTAGAAGAACCACGTTGTGAAGATTTTGAAGCAGTTTTAGTTACACCAGTAGAAAAAAAAATAACCAGAGTCAGATAAGACATACTTTATTCCCACCAACAATCAAAAACCAACTAATTACTCAGCATCAATGTGGTTGATATTGGGAGTAGTTACTACCATATACTTTATCCATCAAGTATTCAACTCAATCCTACCTCACTATTTTTTAGTCCCACCTCAAAAATGGAAAGATACAATTCTCAAAGTACTCAATTATGACAAACCAATTTATCTCAAAGTAAGTCACAAACGATCAAGTTTTAGACGAAGACTAGCATTAGCTAGTGAGACTCCATCATTCTATACCAATTTCATCAACAACAAGTTGAAAATTTCTCCACAAGATGTTGACAATAAAGATGAATTTATGCAAGAGATGAAGAGAAGAGATATCAATGATCCTAATAGGAGGTTATTGTATGGATTTTTCCATCCTTATGCAAATAATGGTGGTGGTGGAGAACGAGTCTTGTGGGAAGCTGTTAAAGCTACTTTGGACCAAGATGAAAAGAATATATGTGTTATTTACACTACAAATGTTGACGCAGAGCCATTGACTATCTTGGGAAAGGCAGAAGATAAGTTTCAAGTTTCAAATTTGGATCATAGGAGGATATTGTTTATCTATTTGAAAAAGTTTGGTAAATTTATAGATGGTTCGTATTGGAAACATTTTACAATTGTTGGACAATTGTTTGGTACTTTTTTGCTAAGTTTGGAAGCTGCGTTTGAATTGTCACCAGACGTATGGGTTGATACTATGGGATTACCAGGAAGCTACTTTGTAGCATCAGTTGTATTGAAGATTCCTATTATTGCATATGTGCATTATCCAATTTTGCAGGGGAACATGTTTAACAAATTGAAATATAATCATGTATCTGATATTGCCAAAATTAGAAGCAAGTCGGATGTGTTCAGCTTTGTCAAGTTTTGTTATTGGTCCTGTCTTTATTGGATCTATGTCTATATTGGTTCCTTTGTTGACATAACTTTAGCTAATGGATCCTGGACCTTTAATCATATGCAAAAAATATGGACCTATAATAAAGCTTTAGGAAAGGAAATTGATATATTATATCCACCATGCGGAACCGAATATCTAGTCAATAGCCAAACAAGTCAAAGCACTAGAAACAACAAGCTATTATACTTGGCACAATTCCGTCCCGAGAAACGCCATATCTTGATCCTCAAGGAGTATCAACAGTTTCTTACAAACAATTATCCCAACATATCCTCACCTGTGGATGAAGTGCCAACCTTGCTTTTTGCTGGATCGTGCCGTACAAAGGACGATACAGCAACATTGGAGTTTCTACAACAAGAGGTTAAAGCGTTGAAATTGGATAAATTTGTTGAGTTTGCTGTTGACTGTTCATATGAAGAGGTTGTAAACTTTCTATCAAGATGCAAATTCGGTCTCAATGCAATGTGGAATGAACACTTTGGAATCGGCGTAGTTGAGTACGTTGCTAGAGGATGTATACCTATTGTCCATGCATCAGCGGGTCCACTTCTAGATATTGTTACAGGGGACAAGATTCAAGACTGGCAAACCACTACAGGGTTCTTTTTCAAATCGTTTGCTGATCCAGACTTTGATCCTGCATTGCAAACTACAGTTGACAATAATGACAAGTATATGGTATTTGAAGTTAATGGAGAGAAGTTAGAGTTCCCTACATTGGAGCAATTACTTTCGCATTTGTTTGTATCTGATAGACTGCTCATTAGTGATGAAGTATTGGAAATGATGAGAATTACTGGACAACAATTGGTTGTCGATAAGTTTTCCAACAAGGTATTTGAAGATAAATGGAAACAACATATTACGAAAGCAGAAGTACTTGAAAAGGAGTATAGGTTAGAGAGAAGAGGTAAATTGGAAAGAGTGTACTAGTGTAATAGTGAAGTATATATATATTGGTGTATGTATTGGTATATATAAATTGGTAGTGTACAATTGTTAACGTGTTCACAACGAACGAACGAAGAAAAAAAAAATTCAATTTTCACCAACAACAACAACAGAGAGACAACCAAACTTAAAAGATTGAATACAAAACACAAGTTATCAACAAGACCTATCCAATTGCACACATACACATATATATCTAATAAGATTCATCAATGAAGTTAGATATAGCAAAGACATTTAGTCACCACTCCGATCGTGTCAAGGGTATTGATTTCCACCCAACAGAACCATGGGTCTTGACCACCTTGTACAATGGTAAAGTTGAAATTTGGTCATACGCCACAAACGTTTTAGTCAAGGCTATACAAGTTGCTGAAATACCAGTACGTACCGGTAAATTCATTGCCAGAAAGAATTGGATTGTTGTCGGAGCTGATGATTTCCAAATTAGAGTTTACAATTACAATACTGGTGAGAAAGTGACCCAATTTGAAGCACATCCAGATTATATTAGATCAATTGCAGTCCATCCAACTAAACCATACATTTTGAGTTCAAGTGATGATTTAACTATTAAATTGTGGAATTGGGATAATAATTGGAAATTGGAACAAGTGTTTGAAGGCCATCAACACTATGTTATGAGTGTTAACTTCAACCCCAAGGATCCAAACACTTTTGCATCTGCTTGTTTAGATAGAACAGTCAAAATCTGGTCATTGGGAAGCTCAAGTCCCAATTTCACATTGATTGCTCATGACACCAAGGGTGTCAACTATGTTGACTATTATCCTCAAGCTGATAAACCTTATTTGATAACTGCAAGCGATGATAAGACTATAAAAGTATGGGATTATCAAACAAAGTCATGTGTTGCTACCTTGGAAGGACATTTGTCTAATGTGTCATTTGCAATCTTCCATCCGGAAATTCCCTTGATTGTATCAGGATCTGAAGATGGAACTGTTAGGTTTTGGAACTCAAATACATTCAAGTTGGAAAAATCAATAAACTATAGTTTGGAAAGAGCTTGGTGTGTTGGCGTACTACCAAAATCAAATGTCATTGCCGTTGGTTTTGATTCAGGGTTTGTTATTGTCAAATTAGGAAGTGAAGAGCCATTGTTTTCATTGGATTCAAATAACAAGCTAATATATGCTAAAAATTCCGAAGTTTTCCAATCTGTTATCAAGCCAAATGCTACACAAGGGTTGAAAGATGGTGAATCATTGAATTTACAACAAAGAGATTTGGGAACTATTGAGATTTTCCCACAATCGTTGGACCACTCACCTAATGGTAGATATGCAGCCGTATGTGGTGATGGGGAATACATTGTCTACAGTGCCTTGGGTTGGAGATCCAAGGCTTATGGTAGTGCTCTTGACTTTGTTTGGAACACTCATGACACATCAGCTGCTTGTCCCTTTGCCATTAGAGAGTCATCTGTTAGTGTCAAGGTATTTAAGAATTTCCAAGAGTCGCTAGTCATCGACTTGTTGTACCAAGCTGACAAGATTTTTGCTGGATATTTGTTGGGTGTCAAGTCTGAAGGATGTGTTTCATTTTACGATTGGGAACAAGGGAAATTAGTGAGAAGAGTTGATATTGATGAGGATATTACTGATGTTGTATGGTCAGATAATGGGCAGTTGTTGGCGATTGTTACCAGCTCAAGTACAAGTGAAAAATCAACTGCAGTTACAGGTGGCAAGACCAGTGATGAAACTTATTTCTTAAGTTATGATCAAGAAGTGTTTGATCAAGCTGTTGCCAATGACGAATTGGACCCTGAAGAAGGTGCTGAAGCTGCATTTGATGTGTTGTACACGTTGCCTACATCTGAAGCTATCTTGTCAGGAAAATTCATTGGAGATGTGTTTGTTTACACAACAGCAGCAACAAACCGATTAAACTACTTTGTTGGTGGTGAAGTTATCAATTTGGGTCATTTTGATCGTAAATTCTATATACTAGGATACAAAGCTCAAGATGGAAAGCTTTATCTTATTGACAAAGCGTTTGATGTTATTTCATGGTATATCAATGCCGAAGTATTGGAATTACAAACGTTGGTAATGAGAGGCGACTTAGAACAATTTGCTACCCAGAATGTCATGGATGAAGAAACTGGTGAGGAAACTCCTGATTTGGCAACAGTCACAGTTGAAAACCTTTCTGAAGAATATAACTCACTTATTGCCAATTTCTCTAAAACAGAACTTAACCAACTTTCACGTTTCTTTGAAAAATTAGGATACTTGTCGTTGTCATATGCATTATCACAGGATTTCGACTCCAAATTCCAAATTGCATTAACTACGGGAAACTTGAAACAAGCGTACGAATTGTTATCCAAACAACAACAAGAATCACCATCTCTTGCATCGGTTAATGTACAAAAATGGAAAAAACTCGGTGATTTAGCAATGAGCAAATGGAATTTGAAATTGGCCCAAGAATCATTTTGGTTAGCCAATGATTATTCTTCATTATTGTTGCTTTTATCATCAACAAACAATAAATCACAATTGATTAAATTGGCTGAGAAATGTGTAGAAAAGGGAAGATACAATATATCATGGCAAGCATGGTGGCTTGTGGGTGATGTCAATAAATGTTTAGATTTGCTAATCAAAAGTGGTAGGTATCCAGAAGCCATCTTGTTTGGAAGAAACTATGGTGTTGATCATGAAAAGTTGTCAAATTATATCAAAGAGTTTAAAGATGTTTTAAAACTGAAGAATAAGACCAAGATTAGTGAACGTTTGATTGACGATTTTGAGAATCTAAGTATCAACAATGGTACTGCTGCCCCATTGATTAATTTAGAAGATGAGTCACAAGAGAAACAACAAGATGATGCAGGTGAAGAGGAAACTGAAGAGAAAGAAGGTGATGAAGTTGAATTGGAAGAAGAGAAGGACGATGTCAATGGTAATGTTGAAGTTACTGAAAAATGATGATATATTTTCTACATAGAAATGGAAAGTTTAAAGTATTTTTACCTGTATTACTCTTTTCTATCAAGACATATAAAGATACAATCTCGCATTAGATTTATTTCATGGACTTTGTTGAACACTGTCGTAAGCCTCTGTTTCATTAACTCAATCTCTTTATCTTCGTTATCAATGTTTGTCAATTTTAGTACAAACTTACCTCCTCGTTTTAAAACCCTTGACATGAGCATTATCGCCCCATCAGCTAAATCCAAGTTGCCCTTTTTCGGATTAACAATTGAATGATTCAACCCTTTGTTATTATTATACCTCAAGTACGGATTTGTCTCCGTATAATCATAAAACCCACTTTGTTGTCTCCCTGGACGTGCCAAATCACTAATGACCAAATCCACTTTCCATTATCTTCTAATTGCTTTGACTTGTCTAATATTGTCAACTCTTCCATCTTTTTCGCCAATTGAGACTCATCAATCTCTTGAGCAAAATATGACTTGTGATTTATATCATCATTGACTTCATGAGCAAACTGTAGTTGGTTTTGTTTACTTGCAATCTCTTGGAAATGTTGAACAATATTCTCATGGCTTAGTTTGGAAAAGATGTTGCCTTGGATTGAACTGGTCCCCAATGGTGGGTTCTTGAATAGGATATCGAATCCAAGTATATGTACGCCCACCGTATGTAATTTCGTGTCTTCAACATTGTGCAATTGTGAAATTCGATCAATTACGTAAGACATCCAATGACCTGGTGCAAATCCAACATCTAGGATTTTCTTTGTAGATGGGGTGATTATACCATATTTGAGATCGAGATACTGAAGCCGGTTCCGAGATGCTATACCTTGTTGCTCAGCTTCTTCTTTACGTGATAGTTTCTTTAGTTTATTGAATTGTTTGTATGGAGGGTGTGAAGTTGCAGTTGATTTCCATTTAATGGTAGTTAGCAATGGGGCGAAGTGGATATGTGTCACGTCACTGAACACCCGCAAGTGTAGAGATGATACACCATGTCGTACTTGCTTTGTAAATAGCATCCTCGTGGATGTTAGGAAGGATTCGGTTATCAACACGCGTTGTTAATTGTATCAAAATGGAAGTTCGTGCGGCGTGTAGGCACACCATTTGGTGTTATACAAAGAGACATCGAGAGAAAGAAGTAAGAGCTCATCAACATGTAGATCAAAGTTAGAAGTAACATGACAGAGAGTCTACTTGATCTCACCTACATATGAACAAACTTCTTTTGTAGAAGTTTTAGTGAAGATGGAATGAAAGTTCTCGCGGCGTGATCCAATGAGCAGTTGAAACATGATCAAGTGGACCCACCTCATCTCCATGTAGTTAATCTAATAATGTATAGCATGCTCAAGTATCCTATCACATTTCATACATCTCTTATCTCAATGGTATCACGCACTTGTATGTATGCAAAACAACAGTCACAACTAGTCATGTGACTTTTTTTTCTTATAGTAACTGGTAGCGACCCATCAGCTTTCGCACTGTATACGATGCTTTTTGTTTCTGAAAATTTTCCATCTCACTATCTCCCCTTTGACCTCTTTCCTTCTACATCCACGTCGAATCAATCAAATTTACCAATTTACTTTTGGGAGACGTAACCTTTAACCATGTCTAAGATCACCTCAGCTCACGTTCGTGAAAACGTCAAGAAATTGTTGGAACACTCCAACGAAACCAAAAAGAGAAACTTTTTGGAAACCGTTGAATTGCAAGTTGGTTTGAAAAACTATGACCCACAAAGAGATAAGCGTTTCTCTGGTACTTTGAAATTACCTCATGTCCCAAGACCAAACATGACTCTTTGTATCTTTGGTGATGCTTTTGATGTTGATAGAGCTAAGTCATTGGGTGTTGATGCCATGTCTGTTGATGACTTGAAGAAATTGAACAAGAACAAGAAGTTGATCAAGAAATTGGCCAAGAAATACAATGCCTTCATTGCTTCCGAAGTTTTGATTAAACAAATCCCAAGATTGTTGGGTCCTACTTTGTCAAAGGCTGGTAAGTTCCCAACCCCAGTCTCCCACAATGATGACTTATACTCCAAGGTTACTGATGTTAAATCTACCATCAAGTTCCAATTGAAGAAGGTCTTGTGTTTGGCTGTTGCTGTTGGTAACGTTGAAATGGAAGAAGATGCTTTGGTTAACCAAATCTTGATGGCTGCTAACTTTTTGGTTTCATTGTTGAAGAAGAACTGGCAAAACGTTGGATCTTTGGTTATCAAATCCACCATGGGTCCATCCTTCAGAATCTACTAAGTTATAGAGATATTTTATTTAGTAGTAGCCAATCTATTTAGTTTAGTTTGGTTTCAAATGTTAAAAATACAAAAATTTCCATTTGATATATTCAGTATACGTAAAAGCTATGTAACTCTAGCTAGCGACAAATCTATGCTTCTTATCTTGTTTCTTGTTCTTCTTGTTGTGCTTCTTGTCCGACTTTGTTGGTAAGGAGATTGTCTTTTTATGGAATGGAGTGTTCAATTTACCTTCAACATTGCCCATGGCAAAAAACTCTTGATCTAAATCATCACCAGCACTTTCTAATTTCGCTTGTTTTCCACCATAAAACAACGTCTTTGCCTCTGATGCACTTCCACTAGCCTCTTCACCAATATGCATTGAAAAATTCAATTTCGAGATATCTTTTTGCAAATCAAATTGATCAATTGGAATGTTTTTAACTTTCATTGCATGTTCAATTTGTTGTCGTCTGGATTCAGGAAGGTGTTGTAGTGTGTACAATTCCTTGTTAAAAAGTCTACTTTTTTGTAAATCCAACAACTGCCATTCTCCGTCAATGATTACTGGAGGGGGGTTGACATATAGAAGCTTCCCATTGACGTAATCCTTGAGGATATATCTAGCTGCCCTTGGCTCATCAGCAGCACCAAACCCTTGTGTCATGTAACCCCTTGCTCGGGCATAAGCATTAAGTAATTCTCTAGCAGTTGGATATTCTCCATTACCACCATCATCAACCAGCTGAATTGGTATGTGAATACCATACACTGCTTCAAGGAAAAATTTGGGTATTCTTTGACAAACCAACGATGTAGGAGGGATATGTTCACGTAACTGATCAATTGGCAAAACACCATTACAAACTAATTCAGCATTTGTGTAGGCAAAATTGGGAAACACTAAACCAGGACAATCACAAAGTATAACATCGGGAGTAAGATGAAGTGTTTGAAAATGCTTTGTCTTACCTGGTGTGGAAGAAACTGAAACCTTTTTTGATCCTATTAAAGCGTTTATTGTTGAAGATTTACCAACATTAGGATAACCAACGAGACCAATTTGTAATTTACGATCTGGAAACTCTGGATCTTCTTCAAAGTGTGGGGCAGAATCCATAAACAACTGTTCAAGCTCCTCAATTTTCAAAATTCTCACCGACTCATCGGTTTCCACGTCATCATCCAATTGCCTTGGGTCATTAATCACCAAATCGTGCTGTATCTGATGCTCAAGTTGTTCTGCTTCTTCCCTCTCTTTTTCCAACAAGGCATTCGCATTTGCTGCTGAAAAGAATACATAGTTGATATTCTTTGCTTTAAAGTAATCAGCCCAAGCAACTCTTTGGTCCCGACTCAACATATCTGCTTTGTTGACAAGTAACAAATTTCTCTTTTGATGATTTGTGTCATTGGTTTCATTAAAGCCATCAACATACTTTTCCAAATCAATAGACCTGAAAAACAATGGGTTTCTTGCATCAACGATTTGGACAACCAAATCACATCTCTCAACCACTCTCCACAATTGTCTCCAAACTTCCAAATTCCTTTCAAACGGAGTCAACAACAAATCATTGTTTTCAGTCAAACTAGCCAAATCTCTTCTCCAAGCAAGGAATGACAAGTTCTCCTGTCTTTCTATTTCCACTTTACTTTGCTGTTTAAACCATTTTGGACGTCTAGGAATTGTCAACTTATTTTCAAACATCATATGTTTCTGTCTCATTGCGAGCATCTCATCTGCACTCAATAACCCACTGGAGTTGATTATATTTGTATTTCCAACTTTAATAATTTTAACTTGCTGTCCTCTTTCTGCACTAAAATCAGTATCAGCTAATTGCGCCGTACTCAAAAACTCATCCAATGAATTTTCCTGTGTAACTGATCTCAATTTCACCCAGTTGGGGTCTTTCTTGTCCGTCGTAAACCTCATTTCACCGTCTGGCAAGTATTGGATTTCATTCTCCTTAGACCTTTGGTTTGCTATAGTACGACCTAAACCTATTAGGTTTTTGTTCTTGTGGTGCACTGGCTTGGGTCCTTTTGGCGCCTTCCATTTCTTTTGCTCTGGATGTAATGCTCCTTTGTTATTGGACTCCATGGTAAATATGGTTGCACTTGTATTAGTAAGAAGATGAGTTGCAATCAATGCATTTTTCTTCTTGTCTTTTTTTGGACAAATTTTTTATTGATGCGATGAGAGGAGATAAACAAACAAAAAGTACCGACTTTGCCACTAGACACATGTTGAGTCTGCATTTTGACCTACCACAGGGGAGAGTTTATACCTGCGACGGGGAGATTAGAAAGATTTCAGAAATTACAAGCGTCTCTTGTGAAGCGTAATGTAAAGTACCGGCATAGTCAAATTACAACATAAGAGATAGAGTATTCAGGTGGAAGCGCTTTATATTTTCGCAGATGCGGTAGGGTCATTAGAATGATTCCGATAAGGATATCACGCACTAGGTTTTGTCTATATGCTGTAGTGAAAAAGAATATTTTAGACGGTACTACGATTGCTCGCAACTACTGAGTCAGATCAAGCACTTGAAAACCTGCAAGTAAAATCTATTAAACTCTATATAGCCAAACGAAGAAATGTCGCCTCCAGCTCTACTGAAGTTTCTCTCTCTACTTGCATTGTAGTCTGTATTTAAAATACTACGCATTCGTATCGAGGATTCGTTGAGTTACATGGACAAACAATTATCGGAAGTCAGTCTTTTCTCACGGTAGACTGTGATCATGAGATTTCAATGCTAAACAATTATTCAGTGAAAACTAAAACGATTGTGAGCAAAAATAGTAGATCTCGAATAAAGTGTTCGTTCGTTGACAACACTGTAACTAGATTAGTGTATTCATTGAAGCCAGTGCCACAATAAGCTTGGTTGTACTGCTGGTGGTTCTGAGCTCACCTATGCATGCAGCTCGTTTGCATTAACTTCCTTAACTTAAGCGATTTTAATTTTGAGGATATCCGATCATGAGTAAGATGTCAAATAGATTGGGAAAGCTGGGAAGTTCAGTACAAGTTGTGCTACCCGACATATTGCCAAAATTATACGACACCAAAGGAGATGTAGATCATGATTCAGCAATATTTGGGAGAGCATTCGGGTCTGATTTCTTGGCCCACTGTCATTATATTCAAATAGTAATAATAGGAAATTAGATGCCACTGTCTTTGTGGTTGCAAAAAATGCGATGGTTTTGTGAAACTTATATTTGCGTTGCGCTTTATTATTTTTACACACTTGTGGCTACTTTGTTAACGCTTTTTTCTTTTACACAGCTACGTCTCGTATATAACTCCTGTACCTTAGTTTTATGTCTCTCCTACTCCACTATTCCATATAAAGGAGTGTCATCTATCTGGACCACAAAGTATTGATATAATACTTCCAACTCGAGATCTGAATAACATTCCTTCAAAAATGGATCAGATTGTCTAGGGCAATCCTTGAGTCTACACCAATAGCTATGAACGCGATGCCTAGAACTACGAGTATCTTGAATTTTCGGGAAATGATACCCAATAGTACCAAAAGGGAGTTGAGGGCTTAACATGATTATATCGTGAGTAAATGCGGAGTCGACCCTTTCGATATCCTCCATGAGAGTCCGCAAGAATCTTCTTGGCTCGTGCCACCAATTAATGGAGGCCAGCGGAAAATTTGAGGATAACGAACTGATAATTTTGGCTGTTTCTTGATTATTGATTTTGGTGGCAATGATGAGTATAGACAATCCATTGTGTGTGAAGTTCAAAAGATCAGGAATGGTGTTTTCTTCAAGCTCCGTCCCGTCGTGCCTTAAGCAAAGTTGAGTAAGACAAGGGTACTCTCTCTCTAACTCATGTTCTGAAAACACTTTTTCAAAATTAACAAACCCGGCAATTGTCAATTCACTGAGCACGGTGGTATCAAAGATGTCACTCATGGTATAGTCGATTACCTTAATCTTTGTATGATGTATATGTAACTTACGCAACCTGAAATTTACGAGTTTGGGTAGCATTTTTTCGCACGCAATAATGATTGTCAAGTTAGTTATGAATGGGGTTGTTTTGAGAAAATCCCAAGTCAGAATCTTGTCATCAACTAGTACGTTGAGGGATGTTTTTATACCAAGCGGTGTATCTACGTAACTGACAACAAACGGGGAAGGAATAAACTCGGTGTATTCACATGATGAATAGGCTTTCAAATCGTCAAGCATGAATCTAGCCATATACTCTTCGAACGTGAAAAGCCGGTAGCGGTAACCGAAGGACAGAATTGCTTCAAATGTTCGAATTGATTTAAAATGCCTCAAAGCTCGTCTTGCCAGATTTGCACTGTATTCATAAAACACAAGGTGCTGGATGTTCATATCCAGTCTCATTTGGGATAGACATTTGCCAAAAACCCTTTTCGATATTATGGTAAATTTATTTGTTTGGATGTTGTTAATGTCTTTGTGAAATTTGAAACCAAAGTCGTTGCGATCCGCCCCATGCTGTTGATGCTCTTCATAAATGTAAATATTCTGATACAACTTGTCCCTTGCAGCAAAGTATAGTTTGGAATGTTGTGGGGCAATCGCCAACACTTGATGTTGATTGAAGTTCAGGAAAATTTCCAGCAATACTTGAATAGGTAAGCTGGTTAAATGGAACATGAGCTGAGAGCTGGATTGGATGTTTAAAGAGGGGTTTCAGAATGGGGGGATTAACATATTGTTATATACTTTATCAACTTGGTTTCATCTCTTGGACTTGCCTTGACGGAACCGAAATCTTCAGAATCACTGATTTTTCAAATTTAGTCCAGCCAAGTCAGAAACCAACAGAGCTTCAAACCAGCCAATCTCAAGAGCCTCTGTGTCAATCTACCAAATGCTCCATGTCGTTTCATCAACAAAATGTGTCTTCTCTACAATAGTTGTGTACTCTAGAAATAGAACGAAAAGGTGCGTCGTCGAGAGGTCCAACGTGAATGTTTAGGCTTGAGCGTTGGCAAAGCATAGACCAGAATCCCGCGTGTGACAGCTATTAAGCAGTTGGAAAATAAAACTATATGGCAATACTTACTACTGTGGTTTCTCTATTCCCTATTATTAAGATCTATACAAGCGACAGTTCAATCAACAACCTCAAATGTATTGAGACAACCACTTGAATGCTTCACCATATCCAGATCTCATGACAACAGAAACCATAAACACTTCGATTGGCCTGGTACCTTCAGGCAACTTACCAGTATCTTTACCAGTTGTATTGTACAATCCCAAGGCATTCTTCAACTCCATCTCACCACAAGCGGTTGGAACATCAATCTTGTTCCCCAAAATAACAAAGGGCACTTGGCTCAATTCTTCAATTCTGAACAATGATTCCAACTCAGCTTTAGATTCAGCCAATCTATCAGGATCAGCAGCATCAACTAAAAATACAATTCCATTGACTTCAGGGAAATAGTCCTTCCATAATCTACGAGCTTGCTGATGGCCTCCCAAATCGAATGTGGTAAATCTAACAGAACCAATAGCTAATTCTTCTGAAGTAGGATGTAAAGTTGGTTGTAAAGTGGCCAATCTATCATTCTTTAACATATGCAATAAGGTAGTTTTACCAGCGTTATCTAAACCTAGGAATAATAACTTGGCATGTTTGTTCCATAAACCTAATGAGGCTAACACGTCTTGAACTAAAAGTGGAAGTGGTTAGTAAACTGCTACTGTTGCTTGAGTGTATAGTACAGGATACATACACCAATCAAAGATCCACATGTTTATAAATGTATTGAGATAATGTATTAGGGTTGAAGATGACTTCAAAAAGGCTTTTCGTTTAGAGGATGAATGGTAAAATTTGAGAGAGAGAGAGAACAACAAAACAAATTGAACATGACAGAGAATTACTTTGTATACAGGAACAAACGGAAAAATATGAATAGCCCTCTTTTGATGGCAAGTATCAAACCCATATGTAATGATACCAAACCATACAGTTCACAGTGTCATTGATTTGATTCATATACCAAAGTACTAGATTAAAATCTGCAAATGCCATAGATTAAATGATGCCTAAATCACTACAGCAATGCAGAAATATCATTTCCCAAGCAAGCCCATACTTCAGAAGGTTTAATTCAACAAATCGTTCAAGTAATGACGATGGCGTTGATGCAGATCTGGCTCTGGCTGAAAATTCCGCAATGGTTGAGAGGATGAAACAAATCTTGGAAGATAAAATTGCTGCTAATCCGTCAAATACCCCACAATTACGACAGATGAACCCTCATATCAATAGTATCTTGACAAAATATGACTACGGTCAAAAACACTACGATCAAGCAACCGCATATATTAAGAGCGAACCTTTATTAGCCCACAACAAGCATGCAAGAGATATCTACAACTCGAAACCTTGGCTGGGGATGAGTCGAACCTCGATGCTAACCTTAGTATCCCCGACCTGAAGCCGAAACCAATCAACGATCCCGTGGCCAAAAAAAAAACCGAGTCGTATTGTTGTTGACAAATTATGAAGAGCAAGGGATGATAGCTTGGACTACAAGATCAACAAAACTCCAGAGGATAAAGAGAGGGCTAAGTTTAGAGAGATGTACAAAGAGAGACTTTTAGGACCCTCTATGTTAGTCTCACCAAGCCCTTCAGTTGATTTTGTGGATTCCCTTGCAACAAGTAGAATAAATGCCGCCATTGATCAGCAAACGGGGCAATTCAAATCACCAACAATGAGTACCGTTAGAGGGAAGCCGTTGTCGCCTGAGCATCTAAAAAATTGCACCGACACCAACTATTTTATGACGCAGGTGTTGAACAATCAAGAGGTTTTGCCTCCTTGGATTGAAAACCAACAGGGTTTGAACAAATCTATCAAGATATTTAGATCCGATTTGGACCAATTTTGGTTTAAATGGATTTTAAATGAGTCTGTTATGAAACAATTTATTGAGCGGAGTACCACTGTGGATCAGTTATTAGATGAATATGAGAGGAACATAAAGAGGATTACATATGAAGACAATAGTTTACCTGAGACTGATGTCGCTTATATTGAGGCAAAGGTGAAGTTGCTAAATGCTGAAATAAGAAGTTACAATTTGCAATGCCCCAGTGTTAGTGGCCACAAGTTAAAATTGGATGTTGATAGGGAAATAAATCAATCATATTGGAGAACATTGGACAAGTTTCCTTCTTTAATCGAAAAGTGGTTCAAGGTGCATAAGGAAGGACGCAAATCTAAACTAGTGGATAACCCGGGTGGTGGTTCTTCAAAATACCTTGACTCATTTAAGATGAAAGGATCTGAAATCCATGAGAGTAGGAATGTGGATCCCAGCTTGAATATTTGGAAAGCCGTCAAGGATATTTTTAAAATGGCAAAATAGAGAATCTTAAACGACTTCTTAAGCTCATTTGTAAAGCTTTTTTATTTGTACCAATTGAAGTATATAGCCCGAATACAATGCTTTTTTAGTTCAACAGCGCTTTAGCAGAAACAGAGTTGATATTAGTTGAAATGGCACTACTGGTAAATTGAATTGCATCGAGACATTCATATAGTCTCCTATTTCACATATTAAACAAGTTTACAAACGCTCAGAGTTTGCACTCTGGAGAGTGTACATCATGGGGGTTCAAAGGATCACAGGAAATCATATCCAAATCAGTGTTTGAATACCACTTTTGAAGCTCAATGCCCATGCTTTTGTTTCCATAGAGTTCACATGTGAGCGCCCTTTTTGAAATCCACTTTGAAGCTTCATCGTGATGGTGATATCCAACAACACCTTGAGGCAAATTCGGGCTAAATATTGAAGCTGTATCTAGAAATGAGTCTCGAGTCGCAGGACAGTTTCGCTAATGGCACCAATTTATGCTTGCGTTTGGAAACAGAATACGAAGTTGAGGAACATAGCTCCTCCTTGATGTTCTTGGGTGCACTATAATCAACAGCTGAGGTTTATTGTGAGTATGGTAGCTCAAAAAATGGGTAGTAGCTGGAGATGATAACTTTTCAGGTCAATACCAAGCTGAATAAGGCGCGGGTATTCCACATCTAATCCCGATGGAGAAAACATTCCCTCAATGTTTGATCCTAGACTCCCTTGAATGTACAACTCCTCAAGCTTTAAAGTGTTGAACATTTTGCTGATGGGGAAACTCATTCGGTGGACTAATGAAACGGCAAAAGCATAGCTTCTTAAATTTGAGATTGGGGCTGAAATGAAGATCCCCTAGTGAGTATCCAGGTTCGTAGAGATACAAAGTTTTAAGATTAAGCAACAGGTTATCAGGTTGCACCGTCCGATTCAGAGAAAGACATCTAACTTTCAACTTGACAATCACAACCTAGGTCAAGACTTTTGATATACTTGGAATGATCGAATAGGGAGTCTAACAAGACAACTTAATGCTCATTAATCTTCAAGTTACTAATTTTCATATCCCTATCCATACTTGCCAAGTACGTTCAAATGTATAGGAAGATGAACTTGTCACTATTTAGATTATTTATATGTCTTGGGTATCTAAATTAGTGCCACTCTCCTCTACTTTTTTCCCCTTTGACAGTTTTATCATCTCCAACACGATATACAAGAATGTTGTTGTAAAGCTTTTTCTTGATAACATTTTGCAACTTCGAATGCAAAGGTGCAAACACTAAAGCTTGGTGCTTGTTTACATTCAAATAGACATCCTCTATGACCTCACAAGGTAGACTAGTATTTGACGCCATCGGACATCACGTAGCAAGACATCTGAACTTGTGGCCTTTGGTGGGTCTTTATGTAGCAATGTTATACTTTCCTACTTTCGACAGTGACACAAAGCTGAAGCCGTAAAGGTAACGACACAAAATAAATTTGCAAAAGGAACAATCTACCAATTCGAACAACCAACACCTCAGGGAACAGCTCTATCTGATTAAGTAGCCATTGGTACAATATGTTTAACTTCAGCTCCAATAACCTTACAACAATATTGCAACAATTGGAAATCTCAACTTCAATTGAGGCTGCAAAACAAGTATACAAAAACATCAAGCACCATAAACTTCAAACTTTTGATGATTTAAAATCTATTTCAACGAGTTCCTCCATTTCGGAAGCTAATCAACCACAGCACTTGTTTAGGAAATCAACTATCAAAGATTTACTAAAAAGACAATACGAAGTTCCTAATGAGGAGCTTGAAACTTTCTTTAACATCGCGGATGAGATTGCGAGATTTTCCGACTTTGATGGAAGATCGTACATTATAAAGAACCGGTCTTGCTATAATGATTTTCTTCAAGATGTGTTCTTTTATTGTCGAGAGAATTCTAGAGACGATGAGAAATGTAATAGATTTATTCAGAAGATATTGTTGACAAAAGTTATGCAAACTATATCCGTCGACACCGGAGGGCAAATCAAAGAGAGCCTGTTGAAGATTGGAAAACACCGCGTATTACCAAAGTGGCAACCTAGCTTAAAGACAAAACTGGAGAAGTTTATGCCTTCCTCTCTTGATGTGTGTGATTTCCTTCTCAACAAAATTGATCTTGAAATCAATTGTGATATATTCCAAATACCAGTTGTCAAGGCGTTGGACAGAGGGGGCGAGTTTATGCGCTTAATTGAGGACTTGTATTTGGATAATCTTTTTGATATATTCAAAATGGAACGCAGACTGGAATCAAATTCCAGTGACAACAAGTTGCGTCCCAGTGTTCACCTTTTGCAGTTTGGTCCTATTCAATATAAGTTTATGATGTTTTCTGAGGGGTTCATGGAGGAAGCGCAATCGGAGGAAGCTCTCCTTGGAAAGTTAATGGAACATATGGTAATCACTGAAAGTTCACAAGCGTTTGTACTTATGCCAACTTCCTTTGTGGGTGTGAAGATCAATTGTGACAGAAGCGCAAAAGATCAGTCCAAATTTCTTGTTGAATATGGCGTCACCCGTGAGACCGATAAGCCTGCTAACTTCCTTCGTTTTCTTCTTGGATGGATTCAGAAATTCGAATCCGAGCCATTGACGACAGAAGAGTTTCAAGAATTCAAAAACATTAACCAAATAAAGTCACCATACTTGAAGGATGAAGCAGAAGGAAGTGTGTATCAAGCAGCTTCTACTAGCAAAAGTCTACCATGATGTTGTTTGTTAATCAACCTATATAGTTATGACTCTATTAACCTATTTCTAATGAATAAGTTTGAATGTGACGTATGCAATAGCTAAAACAGCAATAGGCGCCAACGAAAGTATCCAAGGTGGCACTATCACTCGTTTCTTGTTTCTTGCAGAATGCTCCAAATTTCTTACAAATTCATAGCTTGTTTCGCTTCGGGAAAACTTTTCCACTGCACGTTGGAACCCATTCTCACCTAGTTTTTGTTTAACTTGGTCATTTGTTTCATTGTAGTACTTTGTGATAGTTTTAGCCCATTTTTCATGATCCCCGGCGACGGTGAATCCTGTTGCCTCATTGATATTGGTACCATCAAAGTTCACAACCGTTTCCAAAGGTCCACCAAAGTTGATGGCCAACACTGGAGTCTTGTAAAGCATACTCTCAACTGGAACTATTCCAAAATGCTCTCTTCCCGGGGTATACAATAGTAGCTCTGCATGTTTCAAAAGTGACGTCTTTAATGAAGTTTTAACACTTGGAAGAAACAAAACCTCAGTTGATGGTGGCATGATCAAAAGCTTGCCTCGTATAGTGAAATTTGTCAATTTTAGATCATCACAGAGTTTAGTCAACTCTTTTAGGTACTCCACGTTTTCAACTACTCTAGCATCATACCCACCGGCAATAACCAACCTTGGTTTTCCAGGTAGAATCCGTTTCAGTTTTGCAAATGCTTTAATAGCAAGCTCTATATTCTTTGACCTCTCGAACCTATTAATGGATAAAAAATATTTTGAATTGTTGAAAAAAGTGACAACCTCTTCATCTGCTTTGCGAGTTTCTTCAGTATCTTCAATATTGCTGTCAATGCAAGGGTAGATAACACCTGGGTCAATATCGCGTAGGTTCTTAAATGTGTCGTGGAAGATACCCTTGGTGAAGTTTGAATTGACAACAATCTGATCACTGCATCCAGTTGTCCACTCCTCAATGAAATCAAAAGGCACTCTGTATAGACTCTTCGCAAAACTTGCTCTTTTAGTTAACAACTGATCAGGGAAATGACAATAAAATAAAACTCTAGCACTTGCAAGACTAAACAAATTCAAAAACGGAATGCAAAATGATAATTGATCAACAATGAAGAAGTCATAGTTTTTAATATCTCCAGACAAAATCAATACAAGAACCAAGTACAACTGACGCAAGATGGCAAATAGTATATGAAATCTTTTGTAAAACAGCGTGGGTAGGAAATCACCGTACACGATGACCTTTAATTGGCCAGAACTCACTTCATCAAAACAATGATTGAGATCGCAATGTGAAGTATAAATGACTACTTGATTGCCTAAATTTTGCAAGCCCACTGCTGCATCAATGACTAATCTTTCGGCACCGCCAATGCCTAAATCGGGATGTATGAATGCAATCCCACCTGGCTTTCTTGAAGACATCGTAGGAGTACTGAGTGATATTGGATTGAGCAGAGAGGAGATTACATTTGTTTACTTTTTTTTTGTTTGTTTTGCATCGTCGCACATACAATAATCACTATATGACCTCTATTTGCTCCTTTCTTTTAGCATCTTCTTCTTCTCTCGCTATCTTATTCTTCAACTTTTCTGCTTTCCTATCCCACCTGGTATCCACAGGATTGAAACCTGCTTCTTTTGAACCCCAGACTGCCCACTCTGGAGTTGGTTTGATGTAATCAATATCCACAAAGTCTTGGCCCGACTCCAACAATTCAAAGAATTTGGGATAATCAATATGTGTATGCCAAACTCCGTCAATCTTAAACTTCTCATGGGCAATCAATATACAACATGAATGAGCATGTTCAGCAGCAATGTCGTAGCCTAGATTTCTAGTACGTAATTCATCATTTAATGCTCGAACAAACTCTTTACATTCTTCGTAGAAGGGAATGTTTTGCATAGTCAACGGGTTTCCATTACCATTTGAAGATCCACAGAATGTAGCTCCTTTGATTTCGATTTGAGATGGTAAAGCACGTTCAACCATATCTGCATAGCTTTTAATATCTGTCATGTTGAATCCCTTGACCAATGTCAACCTAAAGACAGTACGTTGGTGGGATTGTGTTGTTCTTAGGATATCCAAACAAGACATCAAACGTTCCCAGAAATCACTATTCAAAGGACGATCAACTTTCTTCAAATCTGTCTTTGTTGGGGCATCAATACTCACATAAAGCTGAGTAACCTTTGACAATTTAGCTAAGTTATCAGGATGTTGAGCATTACACACCAAGAAGGAACTAATGTGCTGCTCATGCAACATGCCAACAAACTCATTAATATGTGGGTAGAAAATAGGTTCACCAACAAGTGACAATGCACAATGCTTAACCTTGAATGCTTCTTGAAATCTATCCATTTGTATACCAGGAACACCTCTCATTTGCTTAATCTTTTGATAGTGACCTTGTAATGCACCTTCCATTACTTTTTCAGGTGGATCCAATTCCCACCTCCAATTCAGTTTGGCAACCGGATTAGTTCCATGTCTCCAACAAAACACACATTTGTTTGAACATGCCAATGATGGGGTTGTTTCCATGCATAGATGTGACTTGATACCATAAAATGCGAACTTGTAACATGATCCTCTTCCTCTTAAAGCTGATTTGGTCCATCTACAAATCTTAACTCCCGAATGTGAACCAACAATTGTATACCCTTGCTTTGTTAGGGTTTTAAATGTTGGTGAGTCCTTGGCAACCATTTGTTTCACTTCCATTTGCTGAGTTGATCTTTGGCCAGTCTTGCGAATTATATCACCCATGTCTTCAACATCAACCAATGTATTTGCGTCATCACTATTTTCTTCTTCTTTATCACTATCATCAAACTCGTCATCATTATTCTCATCGATATAAAAGGGCTCCTCATCAACCAAAAGTTCAGCAAAGTTTTGGATCCATTCTTTAGCTTTTGGTTCACCTTCGTATTTCATACATACTTCACCCAAAGGGTACAATCTTCTACCACCCAATTTCCCCAACCATTTATCGGCCAATTTAGCTTGATAACAAAATTTATCGCCCAGCCAGCTTTCAGAATCACCCAATCCTAGTACTGCAAATCCTAAAATCGACCTCAATGGATACTTATCGACTCTGAAATCTTGATAGGTATCAATCAAGTGTTCCAAAAAGTAATCTATTGGTGAATCAGTCTCATACGAGGGTAACACTAAGACATAAATGTTTTTGGTATTTTCATCGTCTTTTGGGGTTTTCAAAAAGAACTTCTCAAGGTCATCAACGTCATCATCGAGACTTAGTAACTTAGGCTCATGGGTTAACTCCATCAAGTGCAATTTTTCATGCAAGGCTTTAGCTAGTCTTAAAGAAGAGCCTGTCAATGTGGTGTAAAAGATGTATATTTGAGATTTCTTAAGATCCACTTGTGACTTGGTTAAAACAGGTTCCAACTGTTGTGAAGATGCAGGTTTACTAGCCTTTATAATTTTAGGAGATCTTTTAGCACGCAGACGTACAGTCTTTGGCAAACTTGTAGTAGCAGATGGAGTAAATGTAGTTGAAGTAAAGTCCACGGCATATATTGGAGATTCTGAGTTACTCTGAGATACCTTTGAGACTGTTTGTTGTGGAGCTTTTCCAGATGCTGATCTCCTTTCAAGTTTGTATAAATATGTCAAGACAAAGGCAGATACCACTATGGTCCATCTTCCGCCGTCATAAAGATAAAATGCAGCACATACAGCTAGAATAAAGCTTCCTGAACTCATGATATTCAAATGTGGGTTATAGCTGCAATGTGTGGGACTGAATAAAAAAAAAATTAAATTTTTCATCTCATTGCATATTGATAGAGGGGACGATATTTTTGCTCTCTTTGTGTTATGTTACATTACAAACTACAAGAATCAGATTGGATAAAACAGAGCAAAAGTTTATAGCCAGTAGATTAGAGATAGCACAGTGAGGTCAACTGAGGCTGGCTTGGCTGTTGGCAGAATTACCAATATTCTATTGAAACGCTGCACTTTTACATATTCGTAGCAAAACTGTTGTTGATTGTTATTCTACTGAAACCAGCATCTGTTGAAACAAAAAGCAACCCGAGCGCAACCCACTAAGTACCTAATCAACTGGTGCTCTCTAACAGACTTTGTTGAATCATAGAATCCTTTCATTCTTAGACCTTGTCCGCGATTCCAGCAATGATATATCTGTATTGCTCAACTGCTCCTGTAGAATATTTGATGAGTTGTAATCAGATGCAACATTAGTTGGCTGATTGATGATAGTAGATTCAGTCAGATTTGAAGGATGCTGTTGTTGTTGTTGCTGCTGTTGTTGCTGCTGCTGTTTCAATTTTTGTTCTTGTAGACGTTTCTCCTCCAACGATTCATCGTAATCAAGTACGTCCTCTGCTGATAGTTTGATAGTAGTGGCTTCTCTTCTAAGCATGATGTGATTGAAGGTGGTCTGATCTTATGTTATATGAGATTGTGTGTCTGTGTGTATTGCTAGAGAGAGCAACAGAAGAAGCAAAAAAAAAGAAAACAAATTCTCAACACCGACAAATACCGGCCTTTTTATCCGATAAAAACGGCTTGTCACATACCCAATCAATCAATATCAAAGGAGTAAACTGTGCTTACCGTATCACAGCCAAACATTACTACTCACTTCAGCACACTTTAGCCACTTGCCGTGACTTGTGTATCCACATTGCCTGGAACTCAAAACGTTTACTTATCTAAACCACAAAAACCTGCTGCTCACGAATCTTTTTAAAGATCCACTTTTTTTTATCAGACAATTCCACCTTTTGAAGCTCAGCAGGTCTTCATAGTCAACTATAAAATCCTTCAACAGCTCAAGCATGACAACGAAAGCCGATCAAGTCATCACCTTATCACAAGTAAATTCAGTTCTCGACAGATTCAACAACAAAGACGGTGACACCAGCGACAACAACAAGAAATCAACAACAATTTGGAAAGAGTTTGGTAACTACCTTGATCAGAAAGTAGATATCATCAAATCAGAAGAAACCTCCAACGAAAACTATTTTATTAAAAACGCGTTTCCTGGAAGATCCTACCTTTCTCAATCCACCACTTATAAGATCTGCAACTCGTGTGAACGACCAATTGGATTACCCAGCTTGAACCTGCATTATCAAAAGTGTGTTGCTATGAAACAAAAGAGACAGCAAGAACAAGCTGAATTGGCTGCAAGTAATAACAGTAATGGGAACGCTACATATGGAGTCAATAAACGCAAGAGGAAGAATGGTGTATTAAGTGAAGTTGAGTACTCGTCTTCTGTTGACAGCACGAGAAACAATACTCCAGTGCCTAATAGTGCAACTGACAATTTCGATGGGGATCTCAGTAGCAACAGCAATGGCCAGTCATCAAGGCCCAAGAAGAAGTACAAGAAATCACAGGCACAAAAAGCAAAAGAAGCCGCTGCTGCTGCCGCTGCTGCTGCGTCACAATCTGGAATCCCTGTTGATAAACCAGTGAAGCGAAAGAAGAATGCCGGTGGTGCAACAAATAAACGACAACAAGAAGTTGCTGAGCTGACTCCACCAGTACAATCAACTTCAGCCCAAACTCAAAAGGCTAAAGCAATGGCCAAAGCCAAAGGACCAGTTGATGTAGATAAGCAATGTGGTGTAGCTTTAGCTTCAGGTGGATTATGTGCTCGTTCATTAACTTGTAAAACCCATTCAATGGGAGCCAAGCGTGCTGTTCTTGGAAGATCGCAACCATACGATGTCTTGTTGCAACAATACCAGAAACGGAACCAAGCGAAAATTGCTCAAAATCATGCTCTTGCCGCGCAACGAAGAGAAGCAGCAGCATTTCATGGTGAAGGTGCTGATCTGGTGTTGAACAAGGCTAACAAGGTATTGGATCCTGATGAAGAGACCCATTTGGTATTGGAAGGTTTATCAAAGAATAATCCAATACCTTTGGAACGCAAAATTATGATGCCGGTACGCTATCGTCATCGGTTCTTGCAGGCAAGAGAATTTTATGCAAATGCATTAATTATATCAGCACAGCATTCCCAGCACCAGCAACAACAACAACAACAACAACAGCAGCAGCAACATCAACAGCATCAACAAGGTGCCGGTGGTGAGCAGACTTTAGCCAATCAAGCTATATCTGGATCCATTGGTGGTTTACAAGGACGATGTGCATTAATTAATGTTGACGCGCCTCCAAACCCGCAACTGGACTCACAGACACAACTGTTTAGTGCTATACCTGGTGAGATATATCAAGTTAGGGTTCCATCTAAAGCGATTTTGATGACGGCGCAACATAATAATTTGCAACAACAAGCGTTCCAGCAGCAATTTTTAAAGTATCAGCAACAACAACAGGCGCAACAGCAGATGTTGATGAAACAGAGGCAGCAACAGATGCAGATTCAAAGGCTGCAGCAGCAGCAACAACAGCAGCAACTGCAACTGCAACAACAGCAACTGCAACTGCAACAACAGCAACTGCTGTAATTGTATTTTTATAACGACCAATTTGTAGTTTTAAGAGATGTGACATTTTTTTTTTCAGTGGGGCAATATACTCTATTACTATACGCTTCGATACTAACTTACCTTTTAACTGGCCAATATGGCTTATGTTTAGTGATCCACGGATGACGCAAAACTTCATCCAAACTCAATCTCTCACTAGGTTCATATCTCAATAACCGCCTAATTAAATCAATTGCATCCAAGTCCATTCCAACCATAGTGCCACTGGCGGAACTAGCGGAACTGCTGGTAAATGTCTTGCTCGTACTCTCCTTGTTATTGCTATTACCAACTGGTAGGTATTTAGGAAATCGTAAATCAACTTTGACTATTCTTTTATAAGTTGCATTCTTATCAATCTCTTCGAATGGTGGTTTACCAACTAGAAACTCATAAATCAACACACCTAATGCCCATATATCGACTGTTTTATCATGAGGTTTCTGTTCAATCATTTCTGGTGGGAGATAATCCATTGTTCCACATATGGTATTTCTTCTATTCAGTTGGTGGTGAGTAGGAACTTGCTGTTGATCTTGTAGTTGGCTTATATGGTTGCGATAATCATCATCTTCATCATCTTCATCATCTTGGTGTTGCATGTAAACTGACCAGCCGAAATCACTCAATTTCACCACATTATCCAAACTCAACATGATATTTTCCGGCTTGATATCTCGATGAATGATCTTCTTATTATGCAAGTATTGTAACGCCAATGTCACTTGATATACATAGTAGCTAGCTTTGATATTGTCAAACCGTTTGAGTTTGCGCAATTCTTGATATAGTTCTCCGTACAAACTAAATTCAAGAACAAGGTAGACATTGGTATCATCATGGAACCAGGTATGTAAATGAGTAATATTGACATGGTATAATGATGATTGAATTTCAATTTCTCGACGAAAATTACGCTCAAGTCTCATTGATGATAATTCCTTTTTGGACATGACTTTTAAAGCAATGAGGTATCCTGATGGTTTATGTTTGGCACAGTACACTTTACCTAATTTGCCTTTCCCTAGTACTCTTCCAATTTCAAAATCCTCAAATTTGTAATCGGGGGTAGTTGAAGCAGTTTCGGAAGGCTGAGTTGATAGCGATGGAGACTTGTAAGGCTGTATACTTGATTTGTTGACCTGTGCTGGTGATTCAATAAATGGTGATGACGATGTTGTTGTTGTTGTTGTTGATGAAGAGGAGGACGTGGCCAGTGACTTGTGAGTGACTCTTTTAGCGCTAGGTGTAGTTTGCATGCTTTTGTAAGTCAATGATGTACCATTTGTTAGATCTTCCCTCTTTTCATAACTTCTTATTGGAGTTGGTGATGCTTGTTCATTTAGTCGCTTCCTTTGTGGGTACTGACCGTATTTGTAGCTCTGTCGTTTTTCAGAAGCTTTTGGTTTGACGACTTTATACTCGTTGGATGGATGAAGAGGATTGATGTGGGCTTTGTGCTGAGGATTGTTGGTGATGGAAGTTAACGGCATTGTTTTGAAATCAAAGTGAATGAGGTGGGACAGAGAGGTTTAAAAGGTGGTAGTGTATATATGGTTTTACTCTCCCTTTGTGAATCCAAAAACAATCTCCTTGATGTGATGATATCTCCTTGTATTAGTGCTCTTGATGTGGAATGTGTGTGTTTTTATTGTGTTGATATATGTTATTTTTCTTTTTGTTATTATTTTGGTAACAAGTGCACGCAAATCACGCGTTTCTAAACGATTTTTGCAACCCTTCAACAAGTTTCCCAGCACTACACTTATAACCCACTGAAGCCAATTCCAAATTGTTCTTGGAATAAGCAGACCTGGCTTGAACAGAGTGCTTATTCTATTCAATACTCTAACCTTTTAAAAAACACATCCAATTTTCTTTTTTGGTAACAAAATTGCGAAAAAAACACAAGCTGAAATATATATTCCCGGTTTATAAAGAGATTATCAATGAAAAGATTCCTACTTTTCTTCTTGAGCAATATACAAAGACATGGAATAGATGCATCTCTCATCAATTGAGTATGAAATAGTATTGTCTTGTGCTTAGTTGCACGTGAGAGAGAGCAAATTATATCACATGCAATTTTTTTTTTTTGTTACTAGTTTTCTGTCAAGTTAGAATGAAAGGATACGGCTGTGCTTTATGAAATAAACTCCCTTTCAATACAAAAACACAGGAATGAATTGAACTAGTGTCGAATACAAATACATCCTTACAATGATTAGAGAAGTAAACAGCTTGAAACAGAGTCTTCTTTTCTTTAGATTATTTTGTCTCATCTCATCATCTTAACATTGCCTGTTTCAAAAAGTTGTTTGTGGATTCTAGACGATTCTACCACCAAACGGTTGAAAAAAACATTAATTTACACGAACATATATAAAGAGTGTGTTATTGTGGAACACCTACTAACTATATTTCTATTGTTTGCTTTGTTTTTTTTTTTTTTTTGTTACAAAGATGGTTGTTACATATTTAGGGTGTTACACGTCTTATGCTATTCGAATGAGACACAGTTTTTTTTGTATGAAAATTTGCAGAGTTCTTCTTCTCCTTCTTAGCGAAAGGTGTCGTAGTAGAAAGTGTCTTGCTCTTATAGGTAGTAGCTACACTAGTAATACTATATTGTATGCTTTGTGTGTTTTGTTTTGTTAAGCTTATATATATGCTGATGTCGTATGACTTTTAAAAAAAAAATGTGTTTTATTGTATGAGTTGGGTTTGTGTAACTATCCATTGTTCCAAATGAAAATTAGTTTGTGTTATACATAACAAATGATACACAGTTACTACTCGTCGTCAAAAATATAACTCGGAACAGAAGAGACTTGTAGGACAAGGGAAGGGGGAATAAGCCAGCCGTCTTTTCACTCAGATTGAGATTCAGACATCTCAACTAACAGTAAGGAAAGCCTACCGGTTGATTGAAGATTGTACAGAAGAAAATATTGTACAAGCAGTAAACACAAATAATTTTTTTTTTTTTAAGTTCCGTATCCCTTGACGTGTCATACACTTTCCAGTCATCATTGTATTTGAAACCTCTCTCAAAGTAACAACACACACACAAAATACCTATCACCATTAACTTTACTCTACGATGAGAAAAGTTAAAAGAGATTTGCGTGACTATGAAGTAAGAGTCATTCTTTTGATTACTTCTCAAAATTAAGGAAAGATAAAGTAGGCACAGCACGGATTACGGAAGAAAATGTGCGGTGTGCGTTGAGACGAATGCCGGTGCTGAATAAAATGCAAAGCGACTCTACATTTCTCTGTTTTGCCAGCGCCAGTTTACTTCTTTTTTATTTATTTTATTTTTGGGCGGTTATTCCCGTTCGTTTCCTTAGATTTGTTGTGCGTTTGAAGATAGAAGCATAATAAGGCTGTAACTGAATAGTACAAAGAAAACAGGGATACATTGTTATTTTTATTATTTACACGCCAGACAGACACTCAATAAACCAAAAGGAATACACAAAACAAATCAGCGTAAATAACACATATCTTAAATCCGAATGACGGACTCAGCTCTTTAAAGTGTGTGTGTGTGTGTGTCTATGTGTGTGTGCCTTAAGCAGGTTTTTTTTTTAGTTTTATAGTCAAATGAATGACTTTTTAAGAACTAAAAATAAAATACTCCCCTTTTGAGTAATAATCCTTTTCAAATATTTTAGTGTTTACATATACGTATAGGTTTTATTTGGTAAACACAAACACAAAAACCCACGTATCTTTACTTTCCTTAAAAATAGAAGAAGAGGAATTAGACGCTTGATTTTTCTTTTTTTTTTTTTTTGTATTAAACAATGTAAACACCTAAAAAAGGTACATATACACCTTATGCAGTAGATGTAGCTGCCATAGTTTTAACACCACATATTTTCCTTAAAATAAGGAAGAGATTGGTTTGATTTGAAATTTTGTTTTATTTTTTAATATTTCTTTCTTTCTTTCTAAACCAACCACATTTTCTTTACCACTCACTACATTTCCCTAGATTTCTTTTATATCTCAAAGTTCTCAACCAAACTTTAGAACTTTCAATCCTCCACTTAGAAAAGCTAATATCCTCATACTATAAACTTTTTTTTTAAAAAAAACAATGGCACTTAAAGATAGAGTAAAGAGACTTTCAAGAGCATTCACTTCAGATTCAAAAGAGGCCAAGACTCACAAGACCACTACTGATGCTACCAAAGCCGAGGGAGAAGCTCCAGCTACTGCCACTACTGATGAAGTTGCTGCTGCTGAGCCTGAAGCTATTGCTACCGAAGCGGAAGACAAGGCCGTGACTGACCCAGCCACTAAAGCAAATGAAGATGGTATTACTTCATATGCTGATGCTACAAACACTGAAGCAGCTGAAGCTGAAGCTAAAGCTAAGGAAGTCCCTGAAGTTGCTGAAGTAACTGATACTGCTGCTCCTGCTACTACTACTGCTGCTCCTGTTGAAGTTACTGAAGGTACACCAGTTGAATTAACCAATGAATCAGAAGCAGCACCAGCTGCTGCTGCTGAAACTACTGAAGCTAACGCAACCGAAGCTGCTCCAGTTGAAGTTACTGAAGCTGCTGTTGAAACCCCAGCTGAACAAACAGAAGCTGCTGTTGCAACTGAGAATCCAAAATCAACTAAGAAACATAATGTTTTCAAGAGATTTTACAACAAATTTCAAAAACCAGTGATTGCAAAATAAGCGAGCGAATGAATGAATAAGGAAAGCAAAATGATTTATTATTATCAAAATGACTGAATGGGAGAGGGCTTTTTTTTTGTTGATTTACAATGTTTTTGCTGATTATGTTTCCTTATTCCAAAAACCCCTTTTCCTACTTCTTTTTCTTTTTTCTTTTAATTGATATAAAACTATTCTGATTATATATAACTGGTTTTTTGTACCCACCCTCCCCTACCCTTTAATATTGTGTGTATCTCTCTATATAGTTAATAATTAATAAATAATACAAAGTAATACAAAGTAATACAATACGTGATGAGAGTTGACAAAGACTGAAAGGGAGTGGAGTGGACTGGACTGGACTGGACGGGAGGTGTATGATGGGGCATCCTTATTTCT
Source organism: Lodderomyces metapsilosis (assembly GCF_017655625.1). Lineage (NCBI taxonomy): Eukaryota > Fungi > Ascomycota > Pichiomycetes > Serinales > Debaryomycetaceae > Lodderomyces > Lodderomyces metapsilosis. The sequence continues at coordinate 531,312 of NW_027138160.1, read as the reverse complement.
TACCGTTGATGACATTGAAAGTGATAGTAGCTACAATCTGTCCACTTCTACTAAATGAGGTTCCTAAACACACTTTAAGACATAAAATGTGGAAGTGTGGTTGCTAAAACAATGATAATATTATTTTCGCAAGTATAAGTCCATATTCACGTGATAAGAAACAAAAAAAAAACAAAACAAAACAAAAAAAGAAATTTTAGCGCAAACTGTGTGTGTGTGTGTGTGTGTGTGTGTGTGTGTGTGTGTGTGTGTGTTGTAATAATAATTTATGAGTATCATCTCTTACATTACGTTTCTTTCTATTTTGAGGAATACGTTTTTGTTTGATTATAGAGAGAGAGAGAGAGATATGGATTATTTAAATTGTATCTAGAGATAGCTCTCGTAGGTTTGATAAAGTGTAGATGTGTGTGTGTATAATTATAGTATATATATAGTATATCTGTTTGAGCTCGTCTAAGTAAGAATAGCAAAATTTAAAACATATATATACTTACTATTTCTAAAACTAAGTAAATTTTTTGGAAACAATTACACACACAGAGAGAGACAAACAATCAAATTTTGACAACCAAAAAAAAAAAAGAAAAAAAAAACATATCATCATCATTATTAGATAACAATACTTTCTATCTTTTAAAACACAGTAACACACACTGTACACACACAGAGAGAGAAAAAGAGAGATAGGTATAGACCAGCTTTACTACTACTTCCATTAACTTAATTATATCTATCTTAGTATCTTTCTTTTTGTAATATTGTCTTACAATTAACTACATAATTTTATTTTCTTTTGGTTGTCAAACAAAAGAAAAGCAAAAAAGAAAAGAAAAGCAGAAGCAAAAAAAAATTTAATCATTCATTTTTACAACAACAACAGAACCACATCACATCACATCACATCACATCACACCAATCTAATCAAACAGAAGTCTTTACAACCAAACCAAAACAGGCTAACAAACAAACCAAACCACAATCAATCTAACAACAGATTTACACAACACTACACTACACACATATAGATTTTCTTTTTTTTTTTTTTGCTCACACAGATCATCAACAACAACAATACACCCCCCCCACGTAACCCATCACAAGCACAGCATTTCAACACACACACACACATACACACACACACACACACACACACACACACACACACACACACACACACACACACAGTCATGGATTTAAGAGTAGGCAAAAAATACCGTATTGGTCGTAAAATAGGATCAGGATCATTTGGTGATATATACTTGGGAACAAATATCATATCAGGAGAAGAGGTTGCCATCAAATTGGAAAACACCAAAGCCAAACACCCACAATTGGAATATGAAGCAAAAGTTTATAAAGCATTGAGTGGTGGTGTTGGTATACCTTTTGTTAGATGGTATGGAACTGAATGTGACTACAATGCCATGGTTATAGACTTGTTGGGTCCTTCTTTGGAAGATTTATTCAATTATTGTAATCGAAAATTCACATACAAGACTGTTTTACTATTGGCTGATCAATTGATTTGCCGTATTGAATACATACATGCTAGGTGCTTTATTCATCGTGATATAAAACCAGATAACTTTTTGATGGGTATTGGAAGACGAGGATCTCAAGTTAATGTCATTGATTTTGGATTGGCTAAAAAGTATCGTGACCCAAGAACACATTTGCATATTCCATATCGTGAAAATAAGAATTTGACTGGTACTGCAAGATATGCTAGTGTAAACACCCATTTAGGTATTGAACAAAGCAGAAGGGATGATTTAGAGAGTTTGGGCTATGTGTTGATTTACTTCTGTCGTGGCTCATTACCATGGCAAGGTTTAAAAGCAGCTACAAAGAGACAAAAATATGATCGAATCATGGAAAAGAAGATGACAACACCAAATAATATCTTGTGTAAAGGATTACCAAGTGAATTTTTGGATTACATGAATTATATCAAAACTTTAAGATTTGATGATAAACCAGATTATGCTTATCTTAGGAAGTTGTTTAGAGATTTGTTCAAGAAGGAGAATTATCGATATGATTATGTTTTTGATTGGACGTTGTATAAGTTCCAATTGGAGAAACAAAGAGCTCAAGGTAAGGTTACGGATGGAGAGAATAACCAAGAAAATAACGACCAACAGCAACAACAGAGTCAGCAAGTACAGCAGCAAGATGCACAAGATCAACAACAGCAACAGCAACAACAACTCCAAGACTCTCAGCAACAACAGAAACACTTTGCAGACCCACGCTATCAAAACCAAAAAGCTGCAATGTACACACCTAATCAAAACTACCACGCTACTTCACAAAAAGTACCCCCACCAGCACAACCACAAGCCAATGCAGGAAATCCCGCATGGCTTTAGGAGGGGGGACTGAGTTGTGTTTCAGTTGATAATAAGGGAAGGAGGGGATAATTGCATATCGAAGCGTGCTCAAGCTGAGCAGCTAGGAGGGTGTTTTTTTTGGCAGAGCCATTTTTTGGTACTAACCCATAGGGATCACGCCGTGCTAGCTATTACGGTTCAAGATTGCAAACCATTCATGCCATGAATCATTCTAGTTTGCTTATAGCTATAACATAGGTGCGATTTTATGGTCATAATAGCTATCGCCCGCGCTCCCATTCAAATTGAAAGAGAAGGTGTTTCATGAGTCTTGTGGAGGCATTTTAACACAGAAACTAAAAACAAATGTGACGTCTTTAGTATTTGTTGTATGCTACTGTTGTTGATCCCACATTCTAAGTAATATATCTGTCTAAAAAGTATAAATCCATCCACACAGCCCTCTACTTTGGGCGAAGTCATGGTTTGATAGATGCTCGTACATATACATATACATATATATATATAAGGTAAAGCTATACTATATGATTGTTTAATGGTACTTTTACACAAACTCTATAAACGTATCTACTTCTCTGATTCAGCTTTAGCTGCTTTGTCGATGTAGTTATGCAAAAAGTCAAATATCGTAACTGAGCCAGCACCACCACCGTTACTATTCTTTGACCCTCCCTCTTCATCATTATCATTACTTGGAACCCGATAACTATCAATATATCCAAAGAACCCATAATACACATTCTCCTTCACTTCCTCATCATAAATCTTATCATAAATAAACTTCATTTTAAAATCAAGCATCTCATCTTTGAAAACATCGAAATTGATTGCATCATAACTATGATCACGCAACTTGAAATTATAAGCATCAAACACGGGGTTCTCCAATAAGAGTCCCAATGCTGGAGCCTTGGGGATGTTGATCTTGGTCAGCTCAAACGCATCAGCAATAATCTCAACTGGTAAATCGCATCGGATTGCTAATGTTGCCATACAGATCATTTTCCGAATCTGGTGCAACATGAATGATTGCCCGTGGATTTTGATTGAGATCCATTCGGTATTGTTGATCACAAAGGGGTCAGACACGGTGGTGTCGATGATGTACCGCTTGGAGGAGGTGTCTTTGTAGGATTTGCCAATGGTGAAGTTGTGGAAGTTGTGGGTTCCCTTGTATTGCTGCATGGCCGATTTGAAGCGGTTAAGACGTGTAGGGGAGATTCTGTAGGCGCGTCTAGTGGCGTTTTCAATTTGTTTGACTTGTTTAGCGAGACGGAAGAGGGGGATTTCCTGCAGAGATGTGGTTGATTCGTTAGTTAAAGGTTGTTCTTGTGGAGTTGTCGACTCAGGAGGATTGGAAGTAGTAGAAGCTCCTTTAGTTTCTTGCTCATTCATTTGGGCAATTGCATCCAATTGCTCTTGAGTAAAACCAGCATCACGAACATTCTTCTTCATCAATTGCCAAAATGCGTCACTTTCACCACCATCATCAACAAACAAATCTGGATACTTTTTCTTATTCTCAACAATCAACGCATCCAATTGCGAACCAGGCTTGGGACTAATTAAAGAATAAGTAGGCAACAAGTACTCATATACTCTAGAAGAACACATTTTCCTACAATCAAACCCCTTTGTAGTACGTTGAATACCCCAAACACGAATTTGATCAGGTAAATGCTCATTTATCTTGGTCTTCAACTCGGGATCTTCAATAATCATCTTTAATGAAACGACATTGCCCGCGGCATGGACACCTTTATCGGTCCTTGCTGTTCTTTGGAACCCTGATTTCTTCAAATCAAGTGAATTTTCCAATGAGATGGCACCAGCTTTATATAATGCTTCGTATAAATCTTTTTCAATGGTTTTCACACCGGGTTCATTTTGGATTTGGAGACCGTTGTAGCCTGTGCCGCAGTAGCCGATCATTACTGCACATTTCCGTTTTGGTTTCCGTTCGGATTTGGGGATGGGGTTGCCGTTTTCATCTAACAAGGGAACAAATTCGCTAAAGAACGAGTTAGTATAATTGATGCTTCTAAAGGGAACAATTTCACCGTAATTGTGTGGCTACTTGTATTGTGGGGACTTACCTACGATTGCTCATATTTCTGCCTGGCTTGCCTTTCTTTGGAGTTTTGTAACCTGGCGCCAACTTGGCCCGACTTGGAAACAGTTGGAGGAGCAGACTGAGGTTCTTCCAAAGGCTGCTGTTGTTGCTGTTGTTGCTCTGTTTGCTCAATGTTGGTATTATCAGAAGTATCCATTTTCTCATTTATACAAAGTAAGCACAGGTGGAGATATTGAAGATGGATATTCGGCGGTTTATTTTTTTGGTGTAATGATGGGCATCTCTTGAAAAAAAAAAAATTCCAATTTTCAAATCGACTTCATAGGAGTTACCTACAGTATTACCTATCCATACACCTCCACCTACCAGTGCTTTTCCTCCCACAATGAGACCATTAACAGAAGAAGAAACCAAAGTGGTATTTGAAAAACTAGCCAACTACATAGGCCGCAACATATCTGCCCTCATAGACAACCCCGACCACCCACACGTATTTCGATTACAAAAAGATCGAGTCTATTACGTATCTGAACAAGTTGCCAATTTCGCCACTTCGGTATCCCGTCAGAATCTAATGTCAGTAGGAACATGTTTAGGGAAATTCACCAAGACTGGTAAGTTCAAATTACACATTACTGCGTTGCCTTATTTATCACAATATGCCAAGTACAAGATTTGGATTAAACAAAATGGTGAGATGCCTTTTTTGTATGGGAACCATGTGTTGAAGGCTCATGTTGGAAGAATGAGTGAGGATATTCCTGAACATGCGGGTGTGATTGTGTATAGTATGGGGGATATTCCTTTGGGGTTTGGTGTTAGTGCTAAGCTGACGCATGAGGCAAGGAATGTGGCTCCTACTGGTATTGTTGCGTTTAGACAGGGTGATATCGGTGAGTATTTGAGAGAGGAAGATACGTTGTTTACATAGAGGAAAAGGTGTTTTTTTTTAGCAACCTTTTGTTATTTGGTTCTCTATTTACAGATTTAGTAGCTAATCAAATTTTGTTTTAAAATTCCATATGGATTTCCTTGGGAAACCACATAGCTTGATTGTACCAATTTTTCAAATTGTAAATCAGGATCGAATTCTTGTTCAACAATAACAGCTTCAGCTTGATCTTCATTGAATTCTTCTTTATGGAAATCTGGTCTTGTAATCAACACTTGTTGATCTCTCCAAAATGATAACAATTCTCGAACTTCACTTTTAGTCAAGGGGGCAACTTTAACAGGTTCAATTCCTCCATTAGATGATAATCTTTGTGATACTGCCATATCCAAGTTTGGATACTTCATGTATGGATCATATTCTTCATTTGGGTATACGGCAACGTGAGTAGTCTTTCTAGCAGGGGCAAAATCACATGATTTGGCCAACAATACACCACCTTTAGTGAAACTCAATTCACCACTAGCTGCTTTCAAGATGAAATCACCCAATTCAAATTCACTTATATGTATAGGTTTGAACTCTGGTGAACGATATTGGGTGGTTGAAAAATCAGCCATGGCGTTAAAATCGTCGACTGATAAAATAATGGGCACAGTCTTGGAATGTTGTTTCAATTGGTTAATGAAAAATTGGAATGCCATTGTTGGTTGACCTTTGTTAATTTCTCTATTTTGAGAAAGGTAATCATACAAGCTAGCTTCACCAGCTTTTAGGTTGTATTCTTGTTTATCTTGATAAAACTTGACATCTTCAGTCAATTTAAGCTTTTGGAAAATGTCTTTATTCACAGCCAAGATCTTCCTTAACCATCTCTTGGTGGCCATTGGTTGTTGATATAAACCTAATTTATTATTCTTGAAATAATCAGAAGACCCATTTCCTATTATATCAGCAGAATGTAAATGTAAAATAACCACTTCATTTTCAAATTCTTGAAGTGATAAAGCCAATGCTTGGTTGATTAATGTAGATTTCCCACTTCCCTTGATTCCATCAATATATTTACGATTAGTTTTGGATTCATTAACTAATTGCTTAACAAAACTGTCGTAAATCTTGACTGTATTTGAAGTGGTTAATGATACTGGGTTTCTAAACATTTCATGATGTTGAAACTTTTTAAAAGCTTGAAAAGTACGTAATTTCTCTTCAATATCAGTTGGATATACCGTAATTGTTGTACTACTTAAGCAATCTTTGGTCAATGGTTCAACATAATCCATTGGCGGAGCCAATTTCTCTAAATTTAAACTCTGAACTGCATCTTTGAAAGGATAATGAGTTAAACTGGTGGATTTCTTGACTTTTTCCTTTTCAACTACTTTTCTTCTAAGAATTTGTTTGGATTTACCTTCCTTTTGTCTTGGTGTAGCTAGAAGAATAGTTGAAGTTGTGAAATTGTGAGCTGATATTAGTGGGGTGCAGTGGCTAGTAAGTCTGACTTTAGACAAACTTGATGATAATCTCAACATGGTAGAAATAGTAGCTGTCTCTCAAATAAGTTTCTGGTTGTCTTCCTTCTATTTGGAAAATTTTTTGAATTGAGTGAATGATTGATTATTGGTACACTACCCAAATTGACTGTTGAAAATTTTTTCTTCTCTTCTTCCCATCAAATTACTTTTTGCAACAAAAACCACACAATCAACTGTATCTTCTTCTTCTTAATTTTGGTCAATGTTTCACCAGTTGAATCTTATAACATGTTTGGAAGGTTGATACGAAGTGGTTTAACAGTATCTTCTATACCAACCAATCACACTACTCATCTACAATTGAGATGCTTGTCTAGGTACTCTTCAAAAGTTGCTGCTTCAAAGAATAAACATGTGCCCAAGGCAAAGCTGAAAATACGACCACCACAGGCTAAGGACGATGTGGATACAGACGCTAAATCAAAAAGAGGTCTCATATTTGAATCAGGAAGATTTTCACAATTACACAATGATTTGAAAGTGACTCCAGATGCAGCTGAATCGAAAATCGACAATTTTGATCAATTAAAGATTTTCCCATCGGTAAGAGAATCTATGGTTAAAGAGATTAAATCTCAGTATAATCTTAAAGGACCTCAACATTCATCACTTGATGAGATTAAAATTAAGCCTACACCAGTTCAAATATCAGCCATTAGGAAAATCAACCAGACGAGAAAAGTCAATAAGGAATTGGAAGAGATGGATCAAGGCGAACGTATTTTTTACGAATTAAAACATGAGAATGAGTTGAAAAAGACGAAAATTTTCACAGTTGCTGCTGAAACTGGATCAGGTAAGACATGGAGTTATCTTGCTCCACTTTTATCCAAATTGAAAGAAGATGATTTTAATTGGTTTAAAGAGAATACGAGGAAGTACGAGCTTTTCAAGAAATCAGAGCAAGTACGATCAATTATTTTAGTGCCTACTCATGAATTAGTGGAACAGGTTTATGAGGTGCTCAATAGAGCCAACAAATTCCCATTAGAGCATGAAAATGTACCACGTCAGTACAAAGACTTTCTTGAACTACCAGAAAACGATACATTAGGGCTTTCAATTATGAAGTTGTCTCATGGTGATCCACCAATTTCACTTTATAAGCAATTGCGCAATTATGGCAAAGTTGATATTCTTGTCACAACACCAGCTAAAGTCACTGGTTTCTCCAAATTAGAAGCTATTGATCGTCCATTTAAAATTTTCAAAAGTGTACGGTATTGTGTTTTGGATGAAGCTGATACATTATTTGATCCATCTTTTTTAAAAGATACCACTGCTGTGGTGAAAAACTTCCCCAATTTACTCGATTTGATTTTGGTTTCGGCAACAATTCCAAAAGAATTTGAAAAGACATTGGCAAGATATTTTCCTGATGAAAAATCAATGATTCGAGTTTCAACACCTTCATTGCATAAAGTGCCTCGCAATATCAAAGTAATGACGTTAGATGCCGATTTGCCTCCATATAATGGATCAAAACCAAGATGCTTGGCTCAAGCCATTTATGCTATATCAAGAGATGGTACCGAACCTGATTACGTAAAACGTATCATTGTTTTTGTCAATGAGAAATCAGAAGTTGATGGATTAGTTGATTTGATGATTTCAAAATACGGAATTCGTGAACAGGATATATTTGGAATCTCAGGTAAGGTTAAAGTACAAAATCGTCGCGATTTCCTTGAACCTTTCTTGATGCCAGCACAATTGATCAAGCAAGATTTGGATGGTAGTAAGGTCAAGATTTTGGTGACTACTGATTTACTAGCTAGAGGATTGAATTTTATTGGAATCAAAAATGTGATATTGATGGGGCTTCCTAGAAGCTCAGTTGATCTTGTACATAGGCTCGGTAGAACTGGGCGAATGAATCAACTGGGTCGAGTTTTTATCATTGCTGATAAGAAGTCAAAGAAATCTTGGGTGAAGGGATTAGGTAATGCCATAATTAGAGGAATCAAGATTGGATAAAGTCAAAAGGTATGTGTTAGGCACCATTCAAAGATGATGATCTATAGACATTTTTTTCAGACGTTAGACTTCTGAGTTAATTATGCGGAAGACGTGTCAAGATGACTGATTGAATAAGGTAACCTTGTGGAGATGAATTTACTAACAATGATTTAGAAACATGAATTATCACGAATAGCAGTTTTTAATAGGTATGTGTTTTTTTCCAATGATCTTGCTGTGATGTTTTTCTTTTATGATGAAACACCAAACAGACCAAATTACGAACGCTTGACTTCCTACATTTATACCATGGGGAAAAGTCTACATTTACTAATCTGATGGAAAGAGATATCACAGCAAGTACATCTTCAGGAATTTTACTAACAATGATTTCAGAATTATACTTAATGCAAAGAATGTTTTGAAACTAGAAACCAACCTTTGTAGACTACCCCTGGGAATTAATTTAATACTTTACTTGATTTACAGTGTACTGATATTTATACGCCCCAGGGAGATCAAAAAGTTCAACTATATACACTTTATATTTGAAGGAGTTTCCATTCCTTTCAAGTATTGGAATTAGCTTGATACAGATTTTGTGAACAACTCTTGAATAGATTTGTAGGATAAATGAATCGATACAAATATGTTTAGAAGATTAAGCAGTGGATAGTAGAAATTGGTGCTTATGATATTTTCGCAGCAATCAATCTTAAGCGAAACATGGACTTCTTCGAAGAACACTTGTCTTTTTATTTCAAATACACACTCTACCTATCCAGCACCTGGGCTTGGAGTACCACTAGTGAGCTAAGCTCATCTATACTGGCGCTTGTTCCTCGGACGCTGACTCATCCAAACGCTACCTCTTGATAAAAACCCCACTAAAGTCGTGCTTATGTGATCAAAATCGTTAATTGGCAGATAACAACGTTTTATCCGTAATTTTTCAACAAATTATATCAACTTCTTCTCCAGATAAGACAGCCCTTAGTCAACATAGGAACTACGGTACAACACAGGTGTCACTTTCCTTAAACCACTTGTCTCGTCGTTTTCCAGCTTTTTTTGTTCTCCCCTCCCCAGTTGAATGGTAAGATCGCCTACATCGCAATTTCGCATCATGTCGCAATCATTAAATAACACCATTAAAGAATTACAAAAGGATATGTACTATGGAAATGAAGTGCTCAACCGAGTTTCATTCCTTAGAGAAGATACTGAGTTCATTTCCAAATCCTTATTTCATCCATCTACTCGATTTATTTTCTTCAACAAGCAAAATCCATTGGTACACAAGAATTTCCCCAATATGTTGTCCATAATGACCAATGGTGATAATCAAGTTTGTGTTGATCAGATTGAGCCTGGTCAGCTGAATAATCTTGGGTATACTGGTAATTTACAGTTTCTTCCTCATGGGTTATTGAATCATGTTTCGCAGTGGAAAGATATCTTGCATACTTGGAATGAAGATAATAAGAATATGGATAAAGGGTTGAGGAGCGAGGGGAAACCGACTTTTTTATTTATGGGATTACTTGATGAATCAGTTGGGTTAGATATCAATTCATTAAAAGTTGATTGTGAGTTGAATGGAGATGAGAAATATTTGGATCATCAAGGTAGGTATCAAGGTATTGCGTATTATGCCGTTGATTTATCAGGAAATAAGGATTTATGTCGTAACATTGTTCATTTTGTTAATGATACACTTAATGCCAAGCTTGAAACTGATAAAACGCCTGAAGAAAATGGTGTATTTTTCACTCATTCAAGAAAACATTTCCTAACTTTTGAATCCAAAGAGGCTAGTTTATTCAGTCAGGGGGCAATGTTTTTCCATTGGTTGAGTACTAATAAGTTCTGTCCTGGCTGTGGTCATCCAACCATACCTATTCACGCGGGAGGGAAATTGTACTGTACTAATGAAGAAACAGTTGCTAGTAACAGCGACCGCCATGCTTCAACTGAAAAACCAGATGCGAGATCAGTATGCCCAGTTAAAAGTGCTCCTGTCTCCAACGTTTCATTCCCAAGAACAGATATGGCGGTAATATCAATAATTACAAACACTGATCGATCGAAAATCTTGCTCTCTTTAGGCAAGAGACATTTCAGTTCGAAAATGTACTCTTGTACAGCTGGGTTTATGGAACCCAGTGAAACTGTGGAAATAGCCACCAAGAGAGAAATCTGGGAAGAAACTGGCGTCACATGTGATGAAGTCAATGTAGTAATGACCCAACCATGGCCATTCCCACTGAACTTGATGATTGGATGTGTTGGAGTAGTTGAGTTTAATGGAACTAATGAATTGATACATTTAGGACACGATAATGAGTTGTTGGATGCTAGATGGTTTGACACTTCGTTTGTACGTAAGTTGATTTATCCTGAATCTGTGACTGAAGCAGACAAGGATTTCAATCCTGAGGGTATTATGGTGCCCATGGGACAATCAATTGCTTACAATTTGATTAAAATGTGTGTTGATTATGAAGATGAGAAAAACAAGGAGGAGTATAAGTTATAGTGGTTATTACCTTTTTACATTTTGTATTGTTTAGGAGAAGAGGATGTAGATTTTGAAGAGATGGGTAGAGGAGGTGTGGCTCATATAGATCTCATATATTGTTTATTTATTTACTTACTTACGTTGTAACTAAAAATAGTGACTCTTCGGTGATGTATATTACTCCCGTATTAACTCCGATATGGGCTTGTCATTGAAAAAGCAGAGTTTGCAAAAAGGGGTAGTACATTGCTTACTAATGAGTAAGAGAAATCTAATCATGAACGACAAGTACTTTTGCGACTATCCAGTTGGTAAAAGCCGACCTCTGGGACATGGATTTGGGAAAAGGTTGCGAAAGAATGGTTGCAAATTCTACACTTTGATTAAATACAGCTACCACCAGTTGCCAAGTCTTTCTCAAAGTGTCAGCTCACAATCCAGTGCTCTTTGTGGATCACGATACTGGTATCGAATCTAGATCTACACCCTCTCTCTCTCTCTGTTTTTAGCTTTTCCTGTCGGTATGATTTTCGGAGGGTGGTAGTTACACAAAGTTTAATTTGCCGTATAAAAAGTAAGTAGAGCTTACAAAGTACACCCCCCTCTCTAGCATGACGGGTATAAACGGTGTTAAAAACAGCGGCGCTTAGAACCGAGAAAGGAAGAGAAGAAGGGGAGCTAAACCGTGCTCAAGAGGCTTAGCTTTGTAAAAAGACACAACGTATATACGTATTGAGGTATTTATTGAATGAGCACGTGGTCTTTCTCTCTGTTTCGACCGCTTTCGCTTCGGACGAAAGAAAATTTCTTTTTTTTCTGTTTCATTTATATGCAGTAGTACATACTATTTGTTATACGGAATTAAAACAATGACAGCGGTAAACACATAGTCTACTGCTCCACACTTTTTTCTTTACAAACACAAGCTTCATATATATAACAACACGTACTTCCTTGTTCCTTTCATATTCAACACAGTTTGTTTACTATGGTGAGGTTTTCTCCACGTATATGACAACTATCGTTTACCTATATCAAAAGAATGGCGTCTAATTTTACTGCTGCTTCTGCTTCTGCTTCCGCTTCTAGGTCTTCTTCTTCACAACTGGTGCTTCCTTATATGACATCATCCACTACCATTTCACCTGTAATAGCTGGACATCGTGGATTCAAAAGCTCATACACTGAAAATACATTACTTGGATTTGGTAAATGTTTTGAATCTGGCGCTACTGTTATTGAAACTGATTTATGGTTAAGTTCAGATAATGTGATAATTATATCACATGATATCTCCACCAAACGAGTGTTTGTTGATCAAGATGGTAATGAAACTAATTACAAAGTAACAAAAACACCGTATGATCCTATATTGAAGAATCTCAAGACTAAAAAAGGTGGGTATCCTTTACTTTCATTTGTTGATGTATTACGTTGGTTTAAACAGTACATTGATTCAACTGGTTCAAATGAACACAAGTTACAACTAGATATCAAGAAATTTAACCCAGCTAAAATCACCAAATACTTGGTTTCTGACTTATTAAAAGTTCATAATGATTTAACTTGGTGGTATCATAGAATTCAATTTGGAATTTGGGATTTATCATTCTTGAAGTTCCTTAATCAAGATGATTTCTTTCAGGATAAATTTGGATCAGTTAATGAGTTTGGTTATAATCAATTTGACGTATTCCATATTAGTCTTAATTGGAGAGACTCAATCAATTATATAAATTATAATTACTATTTGGATGAAACTACACCAAGTGATAGAATCAAGATTAAATTAACTGGAGTGTCATTACTTTATATCGCTACTTGGTCTACTGAATTTCTCACAAAATTTGTCCCACTTTTGCAAATACAAAGTCTAAAGCTATATTCATGGACAATTAATAATAAATTCCAATTTGAATATCTTGTTAAAGTTGGCAAATTGGCAAAATTGGTTGAATATGGAGTCGTTTCCGATCATCCTGATTTAATGGTTAAATACAAGAACCACGAAGATGCCGAAAGTGATACTGATGTTGAAATTGAACCAGAAACTGAAGTTAAACCACTCGTTGCTTATGAAAGTGCAAATTTCTACTACAATGAAGATGGTGATTTGAACATTGAATTAACTTGGAATCAAGTGTTGCTCAATTGGGTATATAAACAATTTATGTCCTTGAATGGATCACAAAGGAAAATTACATCTGATGGTCAACGATTTGCTGCTAAAGTGGATCCAAATGAAGTAAATGAAGTAAAACCAAATGCAGTGGTTACTTTTCTTTTCCAAAAATGTCAAAAATACGGAATATTCTAGATAGAGAGATATACGTGATATTAAGTGCCTCTATACATTCACAAAACTATCTAGATTTACAAAATCTTGCTCATCTTGAAAATCTTCAACTTCAGTCTTGAAATCAAAGATTGAATACTCTTTATTCTTAACAAGGTACTCTCTAGTTTCTTCAGGAATTTGACCTTTCAATTCCTCTAAATTTCTCATCAACCCCTTTTCCACCAAACTTTGTCTTGTTGCTTTGAATAACCCACTATGACCATCTAGTTCCTCCACTTTATCATCATATTTCAACACATCACACAAGGACCGAATATCATTAAGCTCCAACTCTACTGAACTTACACCACTTCCATTAATAAACTCCAAGATCTGATCTAGATCAACTCCTTGGAAAGAAGCTATATATGACGCTTGTAATGGGTTCACTGCATGGTGTTCTTGTTCTGCTCTTGGAAACGTCTTGTTTACAATAAATCTCCAAACCACCTCCAAAATGGTGTCAATGAACTCAGTATCTAATTCCGAATCCGTAAACCATGGCCCACCAGTAACATCAATACTAGGTTGTAAATGATACAACATGTAAATCTTTCTTGTTGGATGTTTGACTGATTTTATAGACTTGATATATCGCTGATGCTCTAGATTTTTCAAGCATTTAGAAACGATATGTTGATGAAGATTAGTCTTGGCTTTAAGTGTCTTGGTCCAAATACCTTCACGTTGACTAGCTTCAATATAGGAATAAATCATTCGCTCATCATCACTCATACTACCCAACTTCTTTGCATCATCCACACTAACTGCTTGAAAACGGATTTCATCACCAGTCTTGCTCAACTTGATCATATTGGCATTAAGCAATTCTTGTAAGAGTAACATCAACTCGGACTCCTTGGTTACATTGACTAAATTGGATGCTTCTTGTTGAGTAAAAGTTTTGGATGCAGGTGACTCCCGCATCTTGGAATGGAGTAGCTTAGCATTATCTGAAACTTCCGACATTGTAGAAATGCTTTTATTGGTTGTTAGAGGGAGGTTATGGAAAATGGTGGGTCTCTAATGATTTGATCTCTTTACCTCATCGTTATCATCAAGAGAAATAATTTTTCTCTTTCGCATTTCTTCGTATCACAAATTTGAAGGGCACGTACAACTGACTGGTATCCAACAAGAAACATAGACATGGATGAAGATGATATAGACACATTTGACCTTCCACTAAGGCCTAAGGTGAAACCTGTATTCAAAAAAAAACCGGTGGATACAGGAGTGTCTTCGTCCCGAAGAATAGCGACACTAATTGACGACAATGATACAGAGGAATTCAGGGATGAACTTGACGCGACAGAGACAAACCATGAGCCGAGCTTTAAACCTAGATTTAAACGGAAAGTAACAGGTTCCGATGCGTCATCATCAAGAAGGACAACGACAGTAACGATTGACAATGGGGATGAAACTGTGGATGCCGTAAGCGAGGGGGGAGTGGACGTGCTGGGCACGTGGCACATAGTGGAGACAAATAAGAAAGAGTCAATGGAGACCAATTCATCGTCATCAGTCAGAAGAACAAGAGCCATTATAATTGATGATGGAATTGGAGAAGAGGCGGAGGAGGACGAAGTTGGAGTGAGAATCAAACCTTCCTTAGCATTTCAACGACGGGATCAGCATGAATCATCAAAACGACGGTTAAATTTATCTAAATACAAGGTTTCAGACAAAGAAGATGATAAAGTAGTAAATGAAACCTTGGTACCCGAATCCAACAATGAAGGCCTTGCAGCAACTGACGTTGATAATTTAGAAGCCAAGTTTGAAAAGGAGCCCTCATTACCACCAGATGCCAAGCTACCCCCACCTGAACCAGCTAGTTTCGCCTCACCATCAACAGATCAACGTTTGGCTACACCACAACTTGAAATTGACCAGGATGACGCTGAAAACAACCCTGTCATTGCCAATCTTGACGAATTGAGGGAAATGTTTTCTCCTGAAAAAGAATCTTCTGTGCCGCCAGATATCAAGATCCCTTCAGGTAGGTCAGCGAGTTACGAACCATTTGAATCCAAGCAAGACCTTTATTCTTCTCCTCCACATACATTACCCCGGTCATATGTTCCTATAAGTTCAAATGCGGAGCCAACTTTATCTAAACGTCAATATCTCAATCAAATTGCATCCGAGTACAACGATGACAAAAATTATGATGATGGTGCACCAACATCGAATCGAGAGCTACGACAACCTGATTTTGACCCTGATCACAACAAGAACAACAATAATGACTTTGAATTGAGTGACGAGGATATGGGTGTGCTTAAACGAAACATTGATTTTGAAAACAAGTACAATGATGAGATTATTAGTGATGATGGAGCTTCTGAAAGTGAAGCTGATTATGATCATAGACGTTGGGAAGGTGGGCCAGATAATATCGACTTGGGATATGGATATGGATACCAAAGAAGGTCGAAACGGTCAACTGTTCGTGTGTATACTATACAAGAGCAAATTGAACGTATTGAGCATGAATTGAAGTTGGCACGTGCTAAACAAATGCAAAAAGAAGCGGCTAAAGCAACTTTGTTGAAGCAGAAAGAGGAGATTAAGCGTGAAAAGGAGGCGTTGATCAAGAAGTTGCAAGATTGGAAGCTCTAGATAGACTAGTGGGGTATAGACGGTTCAGAATTAGTAATTACAGTGGTCCTTTTGTTTGTGTATCGTACAATTTTTGAAAAGACGTGTACTCTGTTCAAATGATTCTGGTTGGTTGATTTTTTTTTTTCTGTTTGCTTTGGTATAAGTTTTAGCGCGGTTAATTCATTGACTCATTTACCAAATCTGGAAAATCTGGCAAAAAAAAATTTTTTAAATAAATAGAGGCCCCCCCAACTTGTATAAAAAAATTTCTTCTGTACATCACTTTCTTTTTTCAAGTATCAACCAATTACATATTTACCTAAGTTTACTTTTCCCACATCATGTCAGTTAGAACAGTCACTACCAAAAGGGTGTTATCCACCACTTTAAAGCCCTCTCCACGTCATTTAATCAACATTTCCCAACTCACCAACGATGAATTTTCATCACTTGTCGCTAAAGCTCAACACTTGAAACAAGTTTACAAATCAGGACAAGCTTCCGCCATTGCAGAAAACCATACCAAGTTGTTGGGAAAATTAGTAGCATTACTATTCTCGAAAAGATCAACTAGGACAAGAATCAGTACTGAAGGAGCAGCATCTTTCTTTGGAGCACAGCCCATGTTTTTAGGCAAAGATGATATTCAATTGGGAGTCAATGAGTCCGTGTACGATACTACTAGAGTCATTAGTTCAATGACTTCGTGCATTTTCGCTAGGGTCAATAAACATCTGGAAATCTTGAGCTTGTGTAAGGATTCATCGGTGCCTATTATAAACTCGCTTTGTGACAAGTATCATCCATTGCAAGCCATTGCTGATTTGTTAACGATTAAGGAGTCATTTGGTGGTGATACAAAGGGGTTAAAGTTGGCGTGGATTGGTGATGCAAATAATGTGATTAATGATTTGGCTATAGCTAGTTTGAAGATGGGTATTCATGTATCGATATCGGTTCCTGAATCAATTTCATTTGATAAAGATGTTGAATCTGATGCAAAGAAGCTCGCTGATCAGCAAGGACTCAAGTTTGAAATTGTCCATGACCCCAAACAGGCTTTACAGAATGCAAACATTGTAGTTACTGACACTTGGATTTCCATGGGTGAAGAACTGCAAAAAGTTGCTAAATTGAAACAATTTGCTGGGTACCAAATAGATGAACAATTGATTAAACAGGGTCAAGTTGCTTCTAATTGGGTCTTCATGCATTGTTTACCTAGACATCAAGAAGAAGTTGCTGATGATGTGTTTTATAGTGACAATTCAGTTGTGTTTGAGGAAGCAGAGAATAGGTTGTATGCTGCTATGGCTGTTATTGAAGCTTTTGTGGTGAATAAGGGTGATTTATTAAAGTAGGTATCTAGCTACAGACTTATATAGACTGAATTTTGAATACCGTTGCTAGAGATTATATGTAGTATCCGAGGTATTTGCAGCCCGGTGTAGAGACGGCACTGGTTGCAGATAACTGTGGCGGACGAATTTGACGTTTTGGGAAATTTTGCCGCCAACGAAAAAAAGTAACTCCACAATTTTAATCTCCGATACAAGCACTGACTATATAAAGGAAAAAGCAGTCGGCCAACTCTTTCTCAATTTTTCTTTTAAGAACCATTATATCTACATATCACTATGACAACTAAGGTTATTGTTTCCGGTGGAACCGGGTTCATTGCTCAACACGTTCTTCAACAATTGTTAAACCACAATTACCATGTCGTCACCACAGTTCGTTCACAAGCTAAAGGTGATCATTTGTTGAAATTATTCAATTCTCCATCAACGTTGAGTTACGAGATTGTTGAAGATGTTGGTAAACCAGGTGCTTTTGATCAAGTCTTGCAAAATAACAAAGACGCTACAGTTTTCTTGCACACGGCATCCCCATTCTTTTATAAAGTTACTGATGTCGCTAAAGAGTTGCTTGAACCAGCAGTTGAAGGAACCAAGAATGCGTTGAAGGCAATTCAGCAGTATGGAGAAAACATCAAGAATGTCGTCATTACGTCGTCATTTGCTGCTGTTGGTACTGCTAGCAAAACTAGTGATCCCAAAGTTGTTTTCACTGAAAAAGATTGGAATGAGATTGAATGGGATGAAGCTGTTAAGAATGCTGTTAGTGGTTATAGAGGATCCAAGACATTTGCTGAGAAAGCAGCATGGGATTTCATTAAACAAAATGGATCCAAATTCAGTGTAACTACAATTAACCCTGGCTTTACATTTGGACCTCAATTATTTACATCTGAAATTAAGGATCAGTTAAACACCTCATCCGAAGTTATTAATTCAATCTTGAAGTTAAAACCAAATGATCCCCTTCCAACTTTCAGGGGCACATTTGTCGATGTACGTGATGTAGCAAAAGCTCATGTTGTTGCATTCGAAAACCCCAAGGCAAAGAATGAAAGATTGATTTTAGTTGCTGGAAGTTTCACCGAGCAATCAATTGTTGATTTGATTAATAAGAAATTCCCTCAATTGGATCTTCCTAAAGGTAAACCAGGTTCTGATGCGCAAGTTATTAAGGAGAATTTGGCGACGGTTGATAATTCAAAGACAAAGGAGATTTTGGGTTTCAAGTTTATTGATCTTGATAAGTCAGTTACTGATTCAGTGCAACAAATATTGGATGCTAAGAAGAACAAAGCTGGTTCTTTATAGGGAAGTAGTGTGTAGATTCTTTTGAATAGAATTTGCGGCGTGTTTGTCTTTTGATTGAATGTGATTGTAGACTTGAAAACGTGAAATAAGTCGTCGTAGTATATTGACTAATATTGTGCTTTAAAAGCGGCGTTTAAAATCAGAAGTAGATGTACCATTTTGTAATCCTATAAATACCCAAATATCCTCTCACCAGAGTATTAGCTATATCTGTTGTGGAAGGTGAATTAGAAATGCAAATTCAATAATACTAGCACGTGATAAACACGTGCAGCAAAAGAAGCTAAAAAAAAAAAAAAGGTTTAGATTGTGGCTGTGTAAAGAAACTATAAATTAAAAAAACGTTTTTTCTTTCAATGAAAACTTAAAATTCATGAATTATATTTATATAGATGTATAGAACGTTCTTTGATGGATGAATACGTTTCCTTGTAAAAGAATACCTTGAATGCGTATGTATACTTATGGGAGAGATGATTTCGTTCATAAAGAATATATGGGGAATCTGGAAACTTCAAAGCCACTTTCTGTCTGAGCAATAACATCAGACATTTTTATATTTTTATTTCTTTTATTTTTTTTTTTGATGTATTTTTTTTTTTTTTTCAGACACAGATTCTCAGATGTAGACACAGACACAGACACAACTAAAAAACTATTAATAGCAAACATATATAACCTAAAAATAGATATACTTTTTTTTCACTACAGTTTGATAACTTGAGAGGCTCAGGGCAGTTCGGATACTATAGGAATCTTAGCCCAGTGTGTATATATATACCCTACTGTGGAGCAGTGTAGCTATATCTGTAATGTAGGATTGCTAGTGTATCTTGTGATTTGTTGAGTGAGACACAAAATATCAGCAATAAAAGCTAAAAAAAAAACACTTCAAAAAAAGCCACTTCCAAGCAACAAAAACCAAACTCATATATATATATAGATACCAATAAGAAGAAAAGTCTTTTATGACTACTTTCAAGAAGATATCTACCAACAAATATACACCTTAGGATCACTAGACTAAACAAACAAACACACTCATCACTAGTTTATATCTCATCAAAATTCTGTTCTAGATAACCCAATTTTTAGCAACCAAAACCAAAACACCCTTGATCACACACCCAGCCCTGAATAGTGAATCCCACTGCATCTCATCCATTTGCCATGATGAAAAAATATCTTCCGTTGTTTCCTAAACCGAGACAAATTAGAAAAACTTATTTGGCCATTCCATTTGTTTTGATTACATTGGTGCTACTTCATTTCCTCAACACTTATGATACAGTTAAACAATGGTCGGTTCAAGTGATTGGAAACAAGCTACCCATATCTCACTATAGAGAGAAACCAATCACGATACTACCATCAGATTTCAGCACTGCTTTAAAAATAGATCACAACCTTACAGCAAATAACAATGAAATTGTCAAATATCACGGCAGTGCAAGTGCATTGAGTTTAGCAATAACTAATCAAACTTATACACCACATCCCATTACTTTGTTTGCATCAACTCCGGTAGTGTCAATATTTGAAGAAGAAACAAGAGCTGATGCGAAAGATGCGACTTGTGATAACCTACAATTGGATAAAGAAGTATCCATCACAAAGAGTGTCGAAATGAAACAAGATTGGAAATTAATTGCTAAAACTTTATTAAATCAAATTACTCATGATGACAGTTTAAAAGAAATTGCTGGGTTTTTCAAAGGTAAACTTGCCAAATACATTGAAACCAATGCATTGAATGAAAAACATTTTTACAAGTTTGCTGGTACTTCTGTTTGGTTATCTAAATATGGAGTACATTTAATGGTTTCCAGATTACTTTTCACCCAAACTGCAAGAAAAGCAAATCCACAAATATCATTACTTTATGCACAAATTTATGATGAAAATTGGCAAGAATTAACCAATGTTGATTTGGTGTTGCCGATTATTGATGATGATGGTGAACGTAAATATGAAAGTGTTAATTTCCCTCGAGTCATGTCAATTCCATTTTACCACAACTCGAAAAAGACCAAAAAAAGATGGTATGGTCCAGAAGATACTCGTATCTTGTTAAGCAAGAATGAATATGGAGATGAAGAACCTATGATCATATTCAACTCTTTCCATAGACAAGTTTTGGAAGCTGCTGAAGATGCCAATGGAGAAAAGAAACCAGTTAAATATGGATTTTATCGACTGATGTTTATGGGGTATTTGTTTCGATATCAACGGGGTAAATTGAATGTTGATGCTGGTCAAGATCGTCGTGCATCGGAAACGAGGTATAATAAAGTTGTCGAATTACGAATTGAAGGACAAGAACGACAAAAGATTGAAAAAAATTGGACTCCATTTATCAATCCACTGGAAAGAAAATCGCTGGTTTTAAAAGGAGCTGATGAACATATGTACATTGTTTATCAATGGGATAATTTGAAAATTTTGAAATGTGAATTGGCAAATGCTAAACAAGATTCAAAATGTCAAATTGTTTATAAACAAGACAGCAAAGATGGTGACGCTAAAGTTGGTCCAGTTAGAGGAGGTACAGAATTGATTCCTATCAAAGCGAAATCTAAATCTAATTTGGATCAAGTCTGGATTGGCTTCCTTCGTGCTCATATTGATAAATGTGGGTGTGGTAAAGCAATGTATAGACCCAATTTTATTGTTTTGGGAGAAAAGAATGGTCAATTTAAGTTGTCGTATCTTTCATCATCAATATCATTCAATATGGCAGTCGATGGATGGAAATATGCTGATGTACAATGTGCTAGAAGAGATCCAAATGTATTGATTCCCAATGGTATATCAATGTATGAACCAAAAAAAGATTATCTCAGTTTGACATTATCAGTTGCTGATAAGAATGATAACTTAGTTCATGTATCTGGAATTAAGAAATTGGTTGATGAGTTGGATTTGAATTGGGGTGAGTATTCAGTTTCGAGTGTTGCTGCAGAAAAGAGCCCTTTAATTTCATGTGTTGTTGCAAGCAGTAGTCAATTTTGTAAAGATTATGGATTGGAACAGGATAAGTTGGGTGTTAGTGAAGCAGCAAGGCAAAAGGCCAAGGAAGAGGCAGAAGCAGCAGAAAAGGCCAAAGCTGAGAAGGAGAAGGAGAAGGAGAAGGAAAATGGAGGTGGTAAAGAAGGCAATGCTGGTAAAACAGATGATAAGCAAAAGCTACCAGGAGAAGATTCTTCAGATAATCAAAATGCAAATCTGAATCAGCAACCACCAGCTCAACCTGTCAATGAGCAACAGCCTCCAGCACAGCCACAAGCTGAACAAAAGGGTGATCAACCACAAGCTGAACAAAAGGGTGACCAGCAACAGCAGCAACAACCGCCTGCACAACAAGATGAGCATCCAAACGAAGATCAAAAAGATAGAACAAAGGAATCAGAAAATAAGCCTGAACAAAAGGCAAATTAAGTTAATGAGAGAGAGTTAGTAAGCAGAATGATTTATGATCCGCAAACGTCGTTGCTTTGATGATTTTTCCTTTTTCATTTTCATTTCATTAAAGGGGAGAGGAAACCATATAATCCCCACACTCCTCTATGTCACTTTTTTAATCAGAATTATATAGAAATTTAGAATGTAATAATCATTTATTATCATTAGATACAGTTGCAAAAAAGACGTTATTCAACTCTCTTTGTATAAAATGTTTTGTTTTCTTATGGTTTCTGCGCTGATGCGCAATGCGCCACATGAAAAGTGTCTGCATATATATAAGCAATTTAGACAGGAACAAAATCTTAAAACTGTACCTAAGACATTGAGAATAATTCAGACACAGACACAGAAAAAAAAAAATAAGAAAAAGAAATATGTATGATACCACGTGGTATGCAATAGAAGAGAAGAACATAGAATTACCCAACACATAAACTGTTTTTCAAGTGCTAGTTACTTCAACGAGAGGATAAGTGATATTAGGATTATACTATTGTAAGTAATTTGATCTGTATATCTACCAAAGTAAGGATCTCATACAATATGTAACTCATTGTTTATTGCTGTTTTTGCTATAGGTTGTGTTTGTCGTAGATCTCCATGTTGCGACATTAACAACGGCTAATTTTTGTGTTGTTGCATATTGTGACATATGCATATTCTATCCTGCATATAGTATTCCATTGAAAAAAAAAATTATATCAAACCTCAAAACAAATCCTATATGGATTCTTTAAAAATAATACTTCAAAGAAAGAAAGACCCTTTTCTAATTATTTTTAAATAAAATATTCAAAGATAATACTTTACTAAATCTACTCAACAACGCAGAACTAATATGGTTAAACTGGGACTACGATGGTTAAAATCGATTTCACGTCGATTGCTAATTATTCTACTCATTATTTTGGTTGCTATTTTGCCAATACACTTGTTATTACAAACTACTGGCAGCAAAAGTAGCTTATTCGGGTTATTATCATCACAAGGAACTACTTTGTTGCCAAAAACGGATTCATCCACTTTAAAAACGCAACCACAAGCTCATTTACACAACCATATTTCACAACAGTTGCTAGTCTTTCCACAGAATTTCAATGATGAAGCTACTTATAAACAATTGTACCCTATCGACCAAAGTAAACAAGTCATTAATTATTCAGGTAATAATTCAGCTTTAACCTTTGAGCAGTTGCAACGGAAGACTACGCCACACAAGATTCACTTGTTTAACTCATTTACCAATTCCAAACAGTGCCAGGCATCCATGACATCTTTAGATTTAACAATTAGTGATAATCTTATCTTTGATGATGATTACAAAAGCATGGCTGAAGTACTTTTACAACAATTGAAGCTGGATGATGCGTTGAAACACTTGGATGGGTTCTTCCAAGGGAAAATACCAACAATGTTGAGTGAAAACAACGTTGGTAAGCATTTTTATAAATTTGCTGGTACTTCTGTGTTTTTGAAGGAGTATGGTGTACATTTAATGGTTTCAAGAGTATTGTTTTCGCGTCGTGGGTTGAAGTGGAACCCACAAATTTCGTTACTTTACGCTCAAGTTTATGATGTTCATTGGCAGGAACTTACCAATGTTGAATTGGTTGTACCGGTAATGGATGTTGATGGGGTTTCTCGAGTGAATGAAAATATGAAGTTTCCTCGGTTTTTACCTATTCCATTTTATTCTGATGATCAATATACCAAAAGAAGATGGTATGGGCCTGAAGATACCAGAATTATGCTTGTGGAAAATGAATTGCAAAAAGAAGAACCAGTTATCATATTTAATGCTCATCAACGAAGCATACATAATTATACTGCTGTTGATGAGGATAAAGCAATGCAAATTAATTTCCAATTCAACCGTGCTATGTTTATTGGATGGCCATTTAGGTATCAATTGGGTAAAGTAAACACTGATGGGATATCTGATTCTCGATTTGATGAGGTTAAATTTACTCGAGTCAGACACTTTGAAATAAAGGGAAGACCAAGAAAAGGAGCTGAAAAGAATTGGACTCCATTTGTTGTCCCAAAAGATCGAAGTTCAAAATCACCCGGTGACAAGCACATTTATTTAGTTTATCAATGGGCTAAATTGGAAGTATTGAAATGTGAATTACAACAATTCAACTTCAATGAAGATGTAAGTGAATGTGAGCTGGTTTACAAAGCTACGCTGAAAAAAGGAGGTATAATTGGTCCA
Source organism: Lodderomyces metapsilosis (assembly GCF_017655625.1). Lineage (NCBI taxonomy): Eukaryota > Fungi > Ascomycota > Pichiomycetes > Serinales > Debaryomycetaceae > Lodderomyces > Lodderomyces metapsilosis. The sequence continues at coordinate 506,674 of NW_027138160.1, read as the reverse complement.
ATTCGGGGTGGAACGGAAATGGTTCCTTATTCCACCATAGATCCATCGTACAAAGATAAAAACGTTTGGATCGGATTCCTTCGTGCCCATATTAAACATTGTGGGTGTGGAAGATCAATGTATCGACCCAATTTCTACATCTTCACTAAACGGGACAATAGTGATGAATTCCAAGTGTTGTATCTATCATCATCGATTTCATTTAATATTCCAGTTCCTGGATGGCGGAAATCTGAAGTGCAGTGTGCAGCTCGAGATCCTAGTGTTTTGATACCGAATGGAGTTTCATCTTGGGAATACGATCGTACTACAAAACAAGATATTCTTGGGTTGACCCTAAGTGTCGGAGATGAGAACAATAGTATATTGTACATCTATGGATTGAAAGATATCGTGAAGGAATTGTTGAAAAAGCGGGACATGGAACAAGTTGATGGTGGTGGTGTCTTTAATCAGCAAATGATGAATTGTGTCCTTGATGCTAGTAAAGAGTTTTGTAAAGCTTATGGTGAGGAGCAGGATAGGTTGGGAGTGTCTGAAGCGGTGTTGAAAAAGATCGAAGAGGAGAAGAAAAAGTTGGAGGAGGAGAAGAAGAAGGCGGTTGAGGAGAATAAGAAGATGGAAGACGGGGTGATGAAGCAAGAAGAGAGTAGACAGGAGAAGCAGAAATGAATCAAGTAGGGGGGTGCTAAGCTCATTTTCAATGGACTTTAGGTCACGTTTTAGAGTTTATAGAACAAATGAAAGAGAACATTTATCCAGCACTGTGTAGGAGTAATGTTACTGCAAATCTTACTTTGTAGATCAAGGTAGCGCGTGATATTTGGCATCTCATTGAAAAATTTATTACCACCAGATTCACAGGGTATTCAGATACACCTTTCACCAGATGTCCAGTTCAGTTCTAGACTCGGCGACTAGCGGATCTAACTACCAGTTATCTCCACTTTTCCATTATGGGCCTGTGACATTTATAAAGTTGTACAAAAGGTACATTTTCGTCGGATACGGGCCTATCTTATTCATTTATCAATTGAGTCTGCATAACGAGGACATCGAGTTAGTATTCCAACATCAGATATTTAAAAGGAATAAAATACATCACATATCAGTCAATTCACAAGCTGGGAAAATTATAGTTAGTGGTGGTCGATCATTTACTGTGCTTCCAATTGACGTTCTACAAGGCACACAAGCGAAGGAAGTTGCGCTTAAGGAGAGGGCAATTAATGAATGGATCATCACGTCAGCAATATTGGATGATGGTACTATACTCCTACTCAATTCATACAACGTGGTGTACAAGATCAACCAAGATGGTGGTGTAGTGGAAAAGATTCATTGTGGGGAAAAGTCAATCTTGTATAGTGGATCAATCAATGTGCTCTCACAAGGAGCCAACAAAGGTCAGATTTACATTGCTGCTGGTACTGTAATGAATGGAATCATTATCTGGGACCTAACTCAGCGTGAAATTATCCATAGTTTGCAGAATCATGAAGGATCGATATTTGGAGTCAAGATTGATTCGAGTGGGGATTACATTGTTTCTTGTTCTGATGATCGGAGTATTAAATTGTATGATTTTGGCACTGGGGATGTGCTTGCGACCGGATGGGGACATGGATCAAGGATATGGAATTTGGAGTTTACTCGAGGAGGAGCTGGCGGGAATAATGATGAGGAGTTGCAGATTATGAGTATTGGTGAGGATTGTACATTGCGTATTTGGAAACACGACCCGTCTTCTGATTTATTGCAACTGGTTAAAGTGATTGAGAATTGTCATCGTGGTAAGCATGTGTGGTCGGGAGATGTGGATGCTTCAAATTTGCAACTTTGTTGTACTGGTGGAGCTGATGGCCGTGTTAGGTTGCATGATTTGAAACGGGAGAATCAAGTTACTACAAAGTTGACAATGTCTGATTTTGAACCCCAATTGGCCTCAAAGGCGTCATCGCCTTTATTTGGTAAGAAAGATTGTGTGCGTGATTATTTTGAGTTGATCCATTTGAACAAGTTGGTATGTTTGACTTCAAATGGATACTTGATTGAATATGACTATGTATCCAAAAAGTGTCATGTGGTGCATCATGATGAAAAATTAGCTGGAGTTGGTATTGTTGATGGGTTTGATGATTTAAACTTGGTGGTTGTTGCTGATCGGGGTGGTAATTTGTTAACTGTACAATATGGTAAAGATGAGCATAAGGTGTCCACCATTGAGTCTGATAATACATCTATGAAGATTACTAATCTACTTACGAGCTCAATGGAAGGAAGGTATTTTGTGTTGATTGAGTCACCTAATGTTAAGATACCATTCAAACTACACGAGATAAGCACAAGTGGTCCCCAAGTCTGTCAATTTGTGCATACTTGGGATATCCCCAAACCAGAATCGAATTTCCCCATCACGGCAATGACAATTGACACAGCCAACAACTGGATCATCTTTGCGTCAAAACGAGTTTCTCTATACCTAGTCGATCTCAATGATTTCAGTCGATGTTTAACGTTGAAGAAGATTGCCATGGGTGATACTGTAAGTTCAATATCAATCTTGAATTCGCAGTCTGGAGTGGTCAACATGTTGGTGCTAGCACGCGATGGAATGTATTTAATCGTTACCATTACTCAAGTTGGTGGTCAATTTCAATTTGATATAATTCATGAGAATAAGCTCACACGAGGTTTCATCGAAGGCGGGTTCTTCCAGGGTGAAGATTTGATCTTGTATGGGTTCAAATCTTCGTATTTCTATATATGGAATGAAAATAAGCAAATTGAAATCATGAATGAGTATTGTGGTGGCAATGGACATCGGCATTTTAAATTTTGTCAGAAAAGCTTGAAAGAGTTTAGTTTTATCTACCTGTTCAAGAATGATGTTTATGTGTGTCATTACAATGGTCGATTCATCAAGGAAAGGAGCCACACGAACAGTGATGCTTTATCTAATTTTGGTTTGATTCATGGTGGAACTCATGGCCGTGAAATCAGAGGCGTTGCGATCCAAAATGGACAATTATTACCCGACGGATCAAGATTACTAATCAGCTCAGCCGAAGATTCAACAATTGGCTTGTCAAAATTATTACCCAATGGAACCGTTCATAATTATTGGAACATGACAAACCATATATCAGGTATGCAAGCAGTTGGCTTTCTTAATCGTGACTATGCATTTAGTTGTGCTGCGAATGAAGAGTTTATAATTTGGAAATTGAACTGGTTACATCAGAGCACAGGTTTGGCTATTCCTACGTTGAAAGAGTTGGCAAGGTTGAAATCGGATCAAGATGTGCCGGATTTACGAGTTATGGATTATGACGCTGTTGAATATGATGAGTGTATTCATGTGGTTACTGCTTATTCAAATTCAATGATTAAATTATGGAAGTTTGACAAGGGTGCAAGGCCAGCCAAGTTGGAGTTAATTCAAGAATGGAATTATTCAACTTGTTGTATTTTGCATGCTCAATTTTTCAACTTCGACAATGAATCAAGACGTTACTTGTTGATTGCTACTACTGATGGAAATGTCACCGTTTACGATGTATCTAATCCAACGAATCCTGCGCAGCAATGCCAACTGAGATTACATCAAAGTGGAGTCAAGGCAATTTGTTTGGTAAAGAACAATGGCAATAATGTTTATCTTCTTACTGGAGGTGATGATAACGCACTCGTTGCGTCGATAATCACCTCTACAGACGATGGTTTGGATATACAAGTTGTTGGAAGTGAGCTAAATGCTGCATCAGCCACAATTACTTCAATTTCTCATGTCAGAGATGACATGTTTGTAGCTGTGTCTGTTGACCAGATGATTAGATTATGGTCGGTTTCGGATGGCTTAGTTTGTCGAGATGCAAGGTATACTACGGTTGCTGACACTGGGTGCTGCGATGTGACTGAAGTTGGTGGAAAACATGTGGTTGTTGTTGGAGGTGCTGGATTGAGCACGTGGGAGATCTCTAAAAGAGATTAGGCTAAGTCACAACTATTCTTGTATATAAAAGTATAAAAACATATATAATTTCAATCAACTTTACAATTTCAACAATTGCAAGTTGAATACAGTATCATTAATTTGTTGCTCTTCATCAACGATAACAACCTCAGCTGTGGCATCAGATCCAACAGCTTCAACAGGATACTTGGTGGTCTTAATAATCAAGTCCTTATTTTGATCAATCATGGTTTCAAAAGAACAATTATCCTTAATCAATTTATATTTAACCAAAACATCATCAGTTGAATTCAACCCAGCCTTCTTTCTCAATCTTTGGATTCTATTCAACAATTCTCTAGCCAATCCTTCACTTTCCAACTCAGGATGGATATTGATATCCAAAATGATTAATAAATCTTGATACGATCTAAATTCTTGACCATGAGAAATCTTTGATTCTGACAATCCTTTCAATACTTGTAAATCTTCTTCAATCAAGTCAATTCCATCAACGGTAATCTTACCTGTTGCAGCAAATTGCTTAACTTCATCAGATGTGACATTAGGCAATGCAGCCTTGACTCTCTTGGCATCCTTCTTCAACTTCTTACCCAATACCGGCCAATCGGCAGCAAGTGAGTATTCAACTGAATATTTCGATTCATCGTCAGTAATGATGATATCACGAACATTCAATTCATCACTAATGTATCCTTTTAATGATTCAACATCTCTACGGAACTCAGGGTCGGAATTGATGATGACCAATTCTTGTAATGGAGTCTTTAAAGAAATCATCTTCTTTTCACGAATGTTTCTTGCTAAATCAATAACTTTTTGCATTCTACCAACAGCAACTTCAATTTGTTTATCAAATAATTCTGGACGCACTTGTGGGTAATGCAAGAAATGTACTGAACGTAAATCTTTATGTTTAGGATTAACAACAATTCCATTCAAGGTTTCTTCAGTGAAGTACTGTTTAATTCTTTGATAAATACCATCAGCCAAATACGGAGTGAATGGAGACATGGCTCTAGATAAAATCATCAATGCTTCAGCCAAGGTATTGAGTCCCTTTTTAGTATCCTCGACGTCTTCAGCTGAGTAACCCTTGATTCTACGACGATTGAATCTGATGTACCAATTAGTCAAGTCATCAATGAATGCCAATAATCTTGGAACAACAGTGTATAACCTGTAACCCTTCATTTCTTCATGAATAAATTGAATCAATGATTGGATGGATGCTAGTAACCATCTATCCATGATGTTCTTTGATTTCAAGCTAGCATCATAAACAAAAGTTTCCCCAGTATTCTTTTTAAACAAATCAGCGCTATCTTTGAAAAACTTGTATGAGTTATACCAAGGTAATAAAACACTTGAAACGATTTCTCTAACACCTTCCTCCTTGAATTTCAAAGTTTCAGCTCTCAACACTGGCGAATTAATCAAGTATAATCTCAATGCATCAGCACCATACTTGTCCAAAACTAAAGTTGGATCAGGGTAATTCTTTAAACGCTTGGACATTTTCTTTCCATCAGCAGCCAAGACAATACCAGTAACAATGACATTTTCATAAGGTGCGGTATTGAATAAATGAGTTCCCAATACAGTCAAGGTATAAAACCAACCTCTCGTTTGATCCAAACCTTCGGAAATGAAATTAGCTGGGAATGCATCATGGAATTTCAGTTTGTTTTCAAATGGATAATGTTTTGAAGCATAAGGCATGGAACCGGATTCAAACCAACAATCGAAAACTTCTTCAATTCTCTTTAATTCACCTTTACCCTTTTTAGATGGGATGGTGATTGAATCAATACTTTCACGATGAATGTCAGTAATGTCATCTCTACCAGACAACTCCTTCAATTCATCAATTGATCCAACACAAACCATTTCTTCAAAGTCTTCGCTGACCCAGATTGGAATTGGTGTACCCCAATACCTATTTCTTGAAACATTCCAATCTCTAGCATTGGCAATCCAATTGGAGAAACGTTTCTCCTTGACATTTGATGGAACCCATGAAGTCTTTTCAATATTCTTCAACATATCTGGAATGATTTCACCAACTCTGACAAACCATGCTGGAACTGTTCTATACATCAATGGGGTATCTGATCTCCAACAAAATGGGTACGAGTGTCTAGCTTGAGAATTGACCAAAATTCTTCCTTCTTCAACCAACTTCTTGATAATAACCTTATCGGCATCTTTAAAGTACATTCCAGCAACCAATGGAGCATCCGAGGTCATTTTCCCGGTATCATCAACAACATTTGGAGGTGGTCTTTTCTCGGTAATGACTCCAGCAGCAGTGGCACAAGTGAAATCCTCTTCACCATAAGATGGAGATTGATGGACAATACCAGTACCTGAATCATCAGTAACATAAGATCCAGGGATAACCTTGAATCCATAATCTTTAAAAGTGTCATAAAAGTAGTTGAATAATGGTACATATTTCAATCCAACTAAATCCTTACCGGAAATCTTTTCAACTACTTTATACTTGGCTTGAGCCGGTTTCTTGAACAAAGTTCCAATCAACGCTTCTAGTAAGATGTAATGCTTCTTTGCATTTTCATCATAAATCTTGACATAGGTGAATTCAGGGTTGACAGCTAAAGCAATGTTGGCTGGTAAGGTCCATGGGGTAGTGGTCCATGCTACCAATACAGTATCTGGATCATCAACTAATGGGAATGCAATGGTGATGGCCGGATCATTGACTTCTTTATAGTTCTGTTGAGCTTCAAAGTTTGACAATGGAGTAGTACAAGCTGTTGAGTACGGCATGACTCTTAAACCTCTATAAACGGCATCTTTATCAAACAATTGTTTGAATGCCCACCATACGGATTCCATAAATTCTGGATACAATGTCTTGTAATCATTATCCATATCAATCCATCTACCCACTTTCTTAATAGTTCTTCTCCACTCATCGGCGTATCTCATAACAATTGATCTACATTCAGCATTATACTTGTCAATACCCATGGCATAAACATCCTCCTTTGAAGTGATTCCCAATTTTTTGTCAATTTCATGTTCTACTGGTAACCCATGAGTATCCCAACCGAATCTTCTCTCCACATGGAACCCATTCATGGTGGCATAACGAGGAATGATATCCTTGACAGTAGATGCCAAGATATGTCCATAATGAGGGGTACCAGTGGCAAATGGTGGACCATCAAAGAAAGCAAATGGTGGTAAATCTTCAGTCAATTCTAAAGTACGTTTAAACGCATCAATTTCATCCCATTGTTTGGTAACTTCAACCTCTTCCTTTGGGAAGCTAAAAGCACCCTGTGGTACGTTATCTGTAGCTTGTTCACTCATGTTGGCGGCTATATCCTAGCTTCAGACGATTTTGAGTGGTGTTTTTTTACAAGACTGTTGGTTTCTTAGATATGACTAATCTGAAAATTTTCCTATGAGTCGTGAAATTTTTTTTTTTTCTTTCGTTCCACTCGTCTTTGCATAGTTTAAAAGGGTCTGCGCATTATATGACTCTATTCGAGTAGGGCTTTGGTTTGAAGATTAAGATATACTCACTACGTATGTCATTACTATAACAATTAGATGAAAAGTATATCAGTCCAAGCTTTCAGACTGGTATTTGAACAATGTTTCCGCTCCAAAGCAATACCACAAAAGATTGCCATTGGGTTATCGGGTGGTCCTGATTCTATGCTACTTGCTTGGCTACTACAAAAATATAAGGCAGACATGGGCCACAAGGACTTAGAATTGCATGCTATTACAATAGATCACAATTATAGAGCAAATTCTACAAGTGAAGCTGAGCAAATCTCTCCAATAATGAAGCAATGGAATGTTAAGCACGTTATTAGGAAGTTGCATTACGATGTTGATCCAAAGACGATAGCCAATTTCGAAGAGGTAGCAAGGACAAAAAGGTATGAGGCTATTAACTCAATTTGTAATATGCTCGGTATTTCAGTTGTGGTTTTGGGACATCATTGTGATGATCAAGTTGAAACTTTTGTTCAACGTCTACAAGGAAACTCATCAATATTTGGTCTTGCTTGTACAAGAAAAATATCCAATATTCCATTCAACTCGGACCTTAATCCAGTTGAGCAAGCGAAGATGGCTCCGGTCAGGCTATTACGGCCGCTTTTGGAATTTGAAAAGAGTGAAATATTATCTACTTGCAATTTGAAAAATATACCATATGTCATTGATCCAACCAATAATGATACGAAACTAACGCGACGAAACTACTTGAGAAATCTATTTGGAGTTGTGCTACCACAAATGATGGATGGTCAGCTGACAGAAGAACATAAAATGGGTGTTGTTCCAAATCCTCAATACCAATCGATCACGAAGAGCGAACTAATCAAATCGCAACAACAGTGTGCTAAATTTGCACAAGACTTTGAATCAAAAGCGTACCAGCTTTACCGAAAACTATTGCAAGAGGGCAAATTTTCAGAATCACCAGCATTTGGATCGTTAAGAATAACACTTCCCAAGGAGTGCTTGAATGGATGCAACAAAATTGTTACAAGTAGATTTCTTTACCAGAGATTATACCCGTACTCAACCTTGAACCATTATCATTGGGCATATGCAAAGCTCGAGAGGTCGCTCTTACCCAAGTTAGAACTACTTTCTAATACATCCAAATCAGGAGAGGCCAAAATTTGCATAATGAATTTGATATTCACTGTGACGTATAACGTTAACTCCCCAGAGATAGAGATTGACATATCGCGGGCGCCTTTAACTCGAACGGAATTGAGGAGTAGCTCTTTGGAGGTATCACTTCGAGCTGATTGGAGTCAATGGCACCTTTTTGATAAAAGATTTTGGTTGAGGCTCCAGTCGTGCGGTGGTAATCCAACTTCAGTCATAATAGCACCTTACTTACATAAGGTACACTTTCCTCTTGTCAGTAACAAGATTAAAGAGACTACTTCCCCTAGTAAAAGAATGGATGCATTGCCAGTTATTTTTCATAAGGGAAAAATTGTCGCCTTCCCCACATTGCGTATCCCGGATAGTGACATCCAAATTGAATGGGCTTTGAAAGCGAACAAGTATGATTATGTAGAGCCAATTATATAATAGACTTTTAATTCTTATAGAGCTAACCTTGTAATAGACAATTCACTCTGCAAACTGGTGTTGTTAACTTGCACACGACTTTTGGGGTGCGACACCAAACGAAAAAAAATGAAAATTGAAGTGAAGAAGAGAGAGAGAGACTCACAACATTAGTACATCCAAATACTTAAAGCACCAGATTTTGAAATAAATTTCACCTTTGCTCCTTTGCAACAAATATATAGCAGGTGCAGTATGCCCTCAGCAATTCCTAACGAGCTTGGATCGAGCATGTCAACTCCCAGATATATGGATGGGCTACTGCTGTACACCCCAAGGCCTAAATTGAGTGGACGAACATCCAGTCCATTTCATTTTGCAAAGCAACAACTTTTCAAAGTTGGCCATCAGAAAGTGAGCATTGATGTGGATCTATCATCGAATTCAATTGAAGGAGTTACAGAAATAAGTGTCATACCGTTGTCAACAAATCTAAAAGTTATCAAATTGGATTGTCGAGAATTGCGGGTCAAAGAAGTTTACATTAATGGACTGCCAAGTACAAACTACGTATATGACGACTTGTTGTATGTAAATGATTCAGCTATTATGACTAAGGCCATTGAAAATAATGAAGTGAATGTACTTGACCTTTACTCCGACAAGTTTGACATTCATCAGCATCATTTCATTAAAAGGAAATTAAATTATATATATGGCGAACGGTACACATCTGAAAACGAGGAAGGACTTGATATTTCAGGACAGGGGACGCAAGAACTCAAAATACTACTACCGGAAAACATAAAGTTTGAACCGACGGATATAAACTCTATCACCACTCCTCTTGGAAGTCACCCAAACACCATGACACCTACCCATTTAAAGTCCAAGCACACTATAACTGAAGTATACAAACCGATCCAAATCAAAATTGTTTACGAGTTGAAAAATCCAAAAAATGGTGTAAATTTCATCACAAATGACGATATAGAAAAGAATCTATGGCATGCGTACACAACCAATTCAGAATATAACGTTTCAACTTCTTCCTGGGTCCCATGTCTTGATAATTTCAATAGCCGGTGTACGTGGTCGCTAGAGGTTAGCGTTCCTCGAACACTCAAGGACATTGGAAACCCTAGAATAATAGGATCAAAAGAAGCCATAGCATATCAAAAGCAAGCCCAAAATGCAATCACAACCGATGAAGACGGACTTGCGAATGAGGTTGGGGAGGATGACGATAAAAATCCTGATTTGATTGTGTGCTCGTCTGATACAAATAATGTTAAAGAAGCTCCGCATCCGATTGACTTGTCTAAAAAAGTTGTTTCATGGTCGATTTTCAATCCAGTCTCAGCTCATCACATTGGTTGGGCATTAGGATTTTTTGAAAGTATCGTTTTAAACGATGAATCTCAAAACACTGAAGGTGGTGACTTCAACAGTATGGAGTACGATTATGACTACACTGAAAAAGATAGTTCAGGCACTCTGGTTACCATATATGCTTTACCTTCAGACATTGAGCTAGCCAGAAACACATGTCTTATTGCAAGCAAAGCATTGAGTTATTATCTGAGCGAGTTTGGGTCCTACCCATTTAGTTCATATGTGATTGCATTTATCAAGTTTTCACCTGTCAAGAGTAGTGGATTTGCCGGTTTATCTATTTTGTCAACTTCATTGCTCTATCCTCCGGACTTGATTGAACCCATGTTTTCCTCAACGGATATATTGTTAACTAGTATGGCCGCACAATGGTCGGGAATCAATATAGCTCCTCACTCGTTTGACGATATTTGGTGCACTCAGGGTATAGCGGGATTCATGGCAATTTCCTACATTCAGAAGCTAATGGGAACCAATGAGTTTCGTTTCAAATTGAAGGAGCTTGTACAGACTATAGTGGAGCAGGATGTTGATAAGAGACCTATTGCACATCCATTTTTGAAACTTCCTGTGTCTGATTCAGACTTGGAATTTATCAAAATGAAGGCTCCTGTTGTTCTTTTCATATTGAACAACCGAATGATAAAGACAGATAAATCATTTGGATTATCAAGAGTTATTCCCAAGCTCTTTTTGCAAGCTCTATCGGGTGATTTACCGAATGGAACCTTGAGCACTGGTCATTTTCAATACGTTTGTGAAAAGGTGAACAGAAACAAATTGGATGCATTTTTTAAACAATGGGTATTTGGCTCTGGTGCCCCTAGCTTTAAAATTACTCAACGATTTAACAAGAAGAAAGGAATGATTGAATTGACAATAAGACAAGTACAGCATCATGAAAACAAAACGGTTCAGTTAGATGCAGAGACATTCATTGATGATTCTATATGTTTTATCAATAAGGAGCCTTTGTCGCAGAGGCAAAATGTCTTTACTGGTCCAATGAATATAAGAGTGCATGAGTCCGATGGTACCCCTTATGAGCATATTATTCATATCAAAGAAATGAAAACAACTATCGACATACTGTTATCAAAAAAGGTTCGTAAAATTAAAAAGAAGGATGAAGGAGTGGATCCCGGGATCAATTTCAATCAATTTGGTGATATTCTCACTAGTGAGAAAGACAAGAGGTTATGGGAATTACAAAATTGGGAAAGTAGGGATGAGGAATCTTTAAGTGCTGAACCTTTTGAATGGATTCGTGGTGACATTGACTTTGAATGGATTGCCAAGATTGAAGTATTGCAGCCGGACTTTATGTTTGGGTCTCAGCTTGTGTATGATAGGGATGTAGAGGCACAAGTTGACGCCTTGCGTTATTTTGGTAATATTGAAAAACCGTCAGTTATTTATTGTACAGCATTAGTACGAACATTGTTGGATGAAAGGTACTTTTACCGTATAAGAATCGCAGCAGCACAAGCCCTCGCATCTTGCTCAAATGCAGCCAATGGTTTTATTGGAATGAAGTATCTCATCAGAGCTTATAAATACTTGTACTGTTTCCCAGACAGTTTGATACCAAAATCAAATGATTTCAGTGATTTCAAGTCATTTTTAATTCAAAGAGCAATACCAGGAATCTTGTGCAAGGTTACAGATGACGAAGGCAGAGTTTCCAAAGATGTACAAGAGCTTTTATTCAACTTGGTAAAGTTTAATGATAATGCCATGAATGATTACCAAGACACGTTGTACTTGTCTGAACTTATCCAAGCATTGGCAACTAGTGCCATCAGTGGATGGCGCAAGGATGCTGTTGAAGAAAACAACAATGATTTTGCTCATAAAGTTGACATTGAGATTACTAGGTTACAAAAGCTTGATGAATGGAGGCCGTCTTACCAAAGAATACTACAAACAACGTGCTTCAAGTCACGAGTGCAAATGGCTTTGTGTGGAGCAATCCCTCTCTCGCTAGAGGAGATGTTAATGGCCACTGTGGATAAATTTCCAATGGATTTACGAGCTGAAGCGTTCAAAGGACTTTTATTGCTCAGCGGTTTCTCCTCAATACCGATTGTTGAGTATTTCCTCAAAGTGTGCTTGTTGAACTTTCATCGACCCTTATACACCAGAAAGTTAGTTGCCATATTACTTGAATCGATAACAATGACTGCACTTCAAGGTAGTTTTGCACTCGTTGGCAAGTCTGTAGACGTTAATCATCAACCAGGTCTGGCGCAGCCAAGTATGATTATCATTGATGAGGGAACAAATTCAGACATGAAGGCAAAACATGACTTGCGTGCAAGAGCTACATTGAAGGGTGCCATTGAATTGTTGAGACGAGATTACTCCAATATTGAATGCTTGAAACATGTATTTTGGACATTTTTGCATTCATCGTTATTGAGCAATTACGTAAAGCGTAATTTGTTTTTAATGTCGGAAATCCTTTATGAGGAACGTGATACGCTCATTGTGAAACTACCCGTGCCAAGTTTGCCGTTATCGGAGTTTAAGAAAAAGGTTGTAGCAAAAAATATGGGAGATGGCCAAGTGGTTTTAAGAAGAGAGGGAAGATTTAAAATTCAATTGATTTCACGGAAGTCGCTGAATCGTCCTACCAGTAAAAAGATTCATAAAGAAGAAGTTGCGAAACCGAAATCGTCATTGAAAATATCATTCAAATTGCAACCTAACAAACTTCAAGAAAGACAGTTACACCATAATAACCACACTGTATCTTCATCATTGGTGCAATTTGATCCATCATCACATTCACAAGTCTTGATCAAACTTCCTAGTTATGTGTTGAGAACGATTGCCAGTACACCAATCAACAACAGTCAAGAACCCTTGGTGTCTGTACAGGGAACCGTGGTCACATTCAACTTTAAAAGACATTCAAAAGACAAGGAAATAGCACAGAGTGTCCACACCACTTGAGTTGGAGGCCGACTCGGCTGATTTTTTTGCTGATGACATTTTTTTATATATATTATGTAACATTATAATTGTAAAACAATTTTCTACTGAAAATGTCTTCTGCTGTTAAAGACGTTCTAGAGGGTGTCTAAAGTTTTACTGGTGTTTTGGAAATGGTTCTATTGTACTTATTGTTGTTTTTATAGTTTACTTAAAAGCCGAATCAAGGCAAACAATAGGGAAAAGAGAGAGAGAGAAGGAATAAAAAAATGAAGATCAAATTTTGTAACTTTTTTTCTTTTCATCGCTTAAAACAAAAGAAAGGGAAATCTAACTAAAACAAAACTATATCCCCTTTTATCATTCATCGTCTATTGTTTCTAATCATACCTAAAGCTAACGCATCCTAGCGACCACCCATGCAACATGTCATTCAATAACCTTGCTTTCAATGTTTCGAAATCTACACCCACAACTTCAACTAGTAACACAAACACCACGTTTTCAAAAGCAACTCCTTCATCATCCAAAGGTAATTCCACTGAATCAACAACGGTGCAATCTTCATCCTCGTCTGACGGAAGAAATGAACTTTCAGGAGTTCTGGCACTGACAGAGGGATCTTCAAGCCAACACAAACTTCCATTCGCAAAACCTTTGCCATCGCTACCCACAACCTCAAATAGCGACCTGGAAACCCACAAGGTTGAACATTTACCATATAAAGGTTCTCCATCAAGCTCGAAATTGGGATTTAGTCCTACTCTAACAGCACCGGCTGTAGTTACAATTGATAACAAGACAAATGATGTTCAGACAAATGATGTTCAGACAAAGGGTAATTCGAAAACGGACTTGATTGGATTGTTTGACAAATTTGACATCAAGGGTGAACGGACTCCTCATCTGGGTGTTACAAATACATCAAAACATTCAGATGATTTGATTAGCTTGGATACAGAGGAAGCTGCTTCGGAAAACCGCACAATTGACGAGAAAGCAGACACTACCGAGAATAAACTTGAAAAGATGGAACTGGACGATGGTGATACTACAAAAGGGTCTTTATCGAGTAGCGAGAGGGAAAAGCCTAAGCTCACAGTGGAGAAGATAAATAATACTGCACATTTATTGATGACCATACAGCCATACATTCCTCCCGATGACTCATCACTGTCGGCCACAGCAGGTACCGAGATTCATGAAGGAGAAGATCATACACCAGAGAAAGCTGTGCTGTCAAGTAGCGGTGATAATCCAGAGTCAATCACCACAATTGTTGATGAGTCAAGGCAACCTGATGAGAAAGAAAAAACGCATGCTGACCAGAACAGCAGTGAATTAAGTACAGAGATCTCACCAGGGGAGCATACTTTGGAAGTTTCAACGGCCACTGCAGAGCAGCATAATGTTCAACTTCACTCTGATGTTGACTCTCGAGACAGCCAATCGACGCATTTCGAAGAGGGAAACGCTGATAAGGATAAAACAATCCACGAAGCTGCACTGTATACATCTTCAACGTCACAGGCCCCTTCGGCTGCCACTTCACCATCAAAAACACCTCTAGGTGACATCACTGGAAACGAAAGTGAATATAAGGGAATAGATGATATCAAGATTGATACTAAGGACCTAGAGACATCTCAGCCTGATAGCCCCATCGGAAAGACCCATCTTAATATAAAATACAAAGTAAACCCGACAGAGCAGCATCAAGAGTCTCACAAAGCATTTGACTTTCAAATATTCTTGTTACAAATAAGGAAGAAGTCAGCCGATCCAATTGTGAGATATTTGAGATCATTTCTTGGTTCCTACATAAAACAAGTGAACACCTTCTCTGCAGAGCAGAGGATTTCCATCATTGAGGATTTCAAAAGTTTTATACATGAAAAGTTTAAGCTTTATGAACCATTTGCATCAATGGATAGTATAGACTTGGAGAACTCACGTGAAGGTTTGGAAAAGCTTTTAATGAACCGACTTTATGACTTGTGTTTCCCACCTGAAGTTTTGAAAACCGCATCTCCAATAAACATACCAGGACCATACACTGAAGACTTGATTCAGGATAAAAAGTTTTCCACGCAATTGGAAAAGTACAGTTGGATAAATGGCTGGCATTTTGACATTGACATGGCACACTTGAGTTCGGTGAGTTTTAAGGATGGACAAGACTTTTTGGATTTTGCAACTACAGAGTTGAATAAAATCAACAACTACCGTGCCCCAAGAGATAAAATTATTTGCATTTTGAATTCCTGTAAAATCATCTTTAGTTACTTAAAGATTAGTCATAAAGAAACCAATGCTGATTCGTTTATTCCGTTATTGATTTTGGTAATCATCAAGGCAAAGACAGATCATTTGATAAGTAACATTCATTATATTCAAAGCTTTCGAAGCAAAGAATGGCTTTTACATGGAGAAACTAGCTACTACCTTTCTTCAATAGAAGGGGCAATTAGCTTTATACAAAACATGACTAAAGATGATTTAACAATCACCGGCGAAGAGTACAATGCACATATGGAAGCCTGGGAGGCTCAAATAAGGCTCAAAGAGAAGCAAGAGAAAGAAGAGATGGAGAAGCTTCAAAAATTAGAATTGAAGCAAAAGGAATTGCGAGAGCAACGTGACGATGACGAGTATAGGCCGCCAACTCCAAAACGCAAACTATCACAACCTCAACCATACCATGTTCGCGCTGGATCTTTAGAAAATGGTGAGCCAACACAATCTGGAAGTAACTTGTCTCCTTCCAATGTGTTATTCTCAAGTGCTGAGTTGTTGACAAAATCGATTTCTCAATTTTTGTCGCCACTGCCACAAAACACAAATGGGCACGACAACTCAAACAGAGGAACTGATGAGTTGTCCCCGGTCAACTCTCCACCTCCTCCCGCATTGCCTCCTAGGAAATCACTGCGTGCCGTGCCCCTTGCACCTGTCAATGAAAGCCGTGGTAACACACAATATCAGCCAGAAGCTCCCACAGAAGACGAAATTGACTCAGAGCAGATGAAAGCGGCATACGATATTCTTAAGGATGTTTTCCCTACATTGGACACCAATATTTTAAAGGATATTATATTTTTACACAAGGGTAATGTTGACGTGTGTATTGATGCATGTTTACCATTGGTTGAGGATGAATAGAATACTTTTTTAGGCAACATTTACATTTTGCGACAGATTGTAGTGGTGCAATTTCTATTCTCTGTGGTTTAAAGAAACGCATACATGTATAACAAGCAGAGACTTTGTATATCTCCGCAAATGCAGTCCAGCTCCAGGTCTTCTCTTATCGCATACGCATTTCAGATCTCGATATGACTAAAATTTCCCGCGCATTTTGCAACGGGATCATTAAACCCAATCGGGACAAAACTTTCGGGTGTATCTACCTACCACACGAATTCTTTGACCACGTTATAAATAGCTCCTGCCAGCCAGCGCCATGGTAAAAAATTGAAATCACTTTTTTTTTCCACATTCTTATAACCCATTTGCACACCCTTCAAGATGCCTATGCAATATAAACCAGCCGCTGAAGCACAACAAGCTAAACCACCTCAAATTCCATCCCCAGGTAACAATTCTTTTTTGGGTGATATTTTCACATCTGATGCTCCAAAGGATAAGCAAATATCTGCTGGTTTTTATAGACAAGAAAAGGGAGAGCCATTGGTTTACAAGTATGATTATGATGAAATGAAGATTATTTTGGAGGTGGAAGGAGAATATACATTGACTGATGTGACTGGTCACAAAGTTTCTGTTTCTCCTGGAGATGTATTTTATTTCCCAAAGGGTACAACAATAACTTTTGAAACTACTGGTTATGGATTGGCTTTCTTTACTGGTTTAAGACCAAATGGTACAGCATAAGTAGAAGTACAGTATAATGAAATATGTGTCGTGCAAAATACTGTGACGTAGGATTTATATTTGCGACATTGCAAAATCGAACACTCTAGAAAATATAAAGGAGAGGTAAATCCACACCTTTGAAAATAAACATTCTCTCCATACACAAATCACACAAGATGCCAATTGATTACTCCAAATGGGATAAAATAGAAATCTCTGATGATTCGGATGTTGAAGTCCATCCAAATGTGGATAAGAAGTCGTTTATCAGATGGAAGCAAAGGGATATTCATGAAAAGAGGATGCAACGAAACATTGAGATCAAATCAATTCTTGTCCAGTTGACAATGTACGCGAAATTGAACGAAAGAGTTGACTATCTACTTGAAACATTGAGTCCAGAGCAGTTGTTAAATGATGAGACGGTTATGTCTACGTTGAATGAGAAATTTGATTCAACTGAAAAGTTTGATTATGACAAGTTGATTGCATCGAAACGTGATACTTTAAGGAAAGGGCTACAAGACTTGCACTTTGACAAAGAAGAGATTGAAAATACGCCTGCCTATAATGAAATGATTGAGGATTTGTTCATTCAAATAAAGGATGATCATGCCGATGCTAAAACTAGTGGAGAGAAATTGGTTGACTATTTGAAGGAACATAGAGCTAAGATTGACGACGTCTTGAGTAAACAAACTATCAAGTTGGATGATTTGTTGAATGAAAAGGCGCAATTCATTGTCAGTGATGACCTCCATACCGGGTTTGATCGGTCTTTTATGAATAAAGACAAGCCTGAGGAGGAGGAAGAGGTCGAGCAGCCAAAGGATACGCAAAAGGGAAAAGTGGCTGATACCAAAAGTGAAAGCAAAGAAGCCACCAATGTGAAATCTTCAAAGCCTGCCAGTGTTCCAAAAGAAACAGTTAAAGATCCTGTTGTGGCACAAACAGATGGTGAAGAAAATGAAAAGGCATTGTTGGATGCCCTTGAGCTTATGCCTGAAACGGACAAGTTTGGTTCCATGGACCCTAAAGATTTGTCAGCATCTGCTGATTACTTGATCAAGCACACAAAGATATGTACAGAGAGTCAAAAGGATGCTTTAATGATGCATGCATTCGATACTCAATTGAGTGGTGATACTGAAGGAACCAGACGAGTTGTTCATCAGTCGTTGATTTTACAATATGTTGCACAAATTAGAGGTAATAGTACATCACGAGATGATACAATTAGGGCCATCAAGTTGCTATTTACAAAGTTTCAAAATGAAGAGAAAGTAAAACAATTCTTTAATGAAGAATTCACCAACACAGTCAACCACATCATACAGAGATGTAAAGTGATTGAACAAGAGCAAGCAAACAAAGCAGATAACGATGAGGAAGCATTAATTCAGTTAAGAGCTCTTGATGAAAATACTACATTGTCGGTCAATATTCCTGAAGAGGGAACAAAGGAGTATGAAATTTTTAGTACCAAGTTGCCATCAGAATTCCAAAAGGCTATTAAAACCCAGAGCTTAGATGAAGTGAATAAGGAATTTGCCAAGTTGAAGGTTGAAGATGCAGAAAAGATTTTGGAAATTTTCAATGAATGTGGAGTTATTGGAATCAATGGGTATTTGGAAGATGAAAAGGAGTTTGAGGAGTTGAAGAAGGAGTTTAATGAGCAGGACCAGCAGGAACATCAGGATACAAATGATGTAGTTGACTAGATGTAGTTGAAAACAATATAAGGGTTTACAATTCTGAGCTCACGTAAAATTAAAATAATTAAAGTTCATGTTTTCTTACTCAGCTTATCATATTACAAAGAGATATTCAGTTTATCTTCTCGCTAATCTTTGTAATGTATCCATGAGCGCACTGTTTGGGTCTGATTGTTGTGGATTTCCCAGTTGATTAAAATTACCAGATTGTAGTTGAGATAGTAAAGCGCTAGGCCCAGAATTTGGATTACCTGAGTTAAACCTTGGCGGAGGGTTCTGATGCGGTTGCGGGACATTTCCATAAGGACGGTTTCTGGCTCCTCTATAATTTGGTTCTCTTCTACGACCTCCATCGCCATAGTTTAAAGGAGGCGGCTGTCCATATGCTGCTGGTGCTTGTGGCGGAGTTGGCGCGGTTACTGGTGCCGGGGCTGAAACAGCTGGATATCGATTTTGCATAGGATATGATTGCGGTTGCGCACCCATCTGGGGTGATTGTTGCCGTTGCAAGAGATCAATCATACTCTGTACCTGATTTGCGTCAAGCGATTGCAACGCTTGGGTTAGATTTGGTTGGTTTAGATTCATGGCAGGTTGTTGTGGAGATGGGAATTGGTTATAAGCAGGCTGTTGAGACCCATATGGGGAAGAAAACTGCCCTTGGGGAGGCTGTGCTTGGTTAAATGGAGAAAATTGTGTTTGTGGTACTTGACCGTATGGTTGTTGTTGTTGAAGTGGTAATTGGGGGAACTGATTAGGATTAGACCATGGTTGTTGTGCGAAATTGTTGTTCTTGTGACGGCCATAGCTTTCATGGTTCATATTTCCCTGATACCCGTGTCTTCCTCTACCACGTCTGTTGTTCCGACCAAAGTTTCCGCTATTTCTATCACGGTCGCGTTGTCTGTTTCCTCTCTCGTTTGGATTATCGTGATAGCTGGATTCCTGAGGATAATAAGGAGGTGGATTGCCTCCATACTTGGTTAGCTTAGCCTTCGACATAACTTCAGCAGCTTCATCAGGGTCAATATCTGCATATTCATCGAATTTTATTCCCCCATCTGGTTGTTCTTCATAAGTTTGAACATCGACTTTATGCTCTTTCACAACACAAGCACCTAAAAATCCTGAATATGCGGCCTCACTAAGAACTTCAGTGATGTTCTTTTGAGTCACATCTTCAGTGTCAATCAGAACTTGGCATTTAGCAAACGCTTTCTTCACTTGTCTGATAAAATATACTGATGACTTTCCTGTAATGTAAACAATACAGTCAATGTTTCCTCTTCTCCTCTTTGGTGCAGGCTCTTCCTCGGCGGAACGTTCTCTTCCACGTGAGCTCAAATTTGGGTTATTGGCTTCAGGATTTCCTGGCCTTCTAGATTTTTGAGGCTTAGAAGCATCCAATCTCAACACTTTGTTATGTAAAGGTACATCGGTCTCTCCTTGAACACAAGCCAAACAGGCTTCAGCGGTTCTAAATTGCACAAACCCATATCCTGCTTTTATAGCTATTTGAATAACCTCTCCATACTGGCTGAAGATCCGGTACAAGTCTTGTTTTGATATCGTATTGGCAGGCAAGTTTCCCACAAATAACCTCAGCTTATCAGGAAATTCATCCCAGTTTTGTAGAGTCATGTAGTAGTTTTCTCTTTCAATAAATTCTTCGTATTCTTTCTCCTCTTCTGATGACAGTGGCAATGTAATGTTGGGTCGACGGCAAAATTCGCTCACTGGAACCAATGGAATTGGATCTTTCAAATGTTTGTGAGGTTTGTTGTACGAGTATACTTGATTATAATTTATCTCACCCAAGTCAATTCCTTGTTCATTCAAAAGGCTCTGTATTTTATCCACCTGCTCCTCTTGTGGTAACTGTTGGAACTCTCTATCATTGGCGAATTCACTATGCATGTATGCATTATAAGCATTACGTAAAGCCTCGGCCAACTCCCCTTGTGCGCTTATAGGAGCTGTGGAAGGCAGCGACTTGGCAGTTTGCGTGGGTTTAGGGGGCAATCCAGTTGGTGGTCTACTAGGCAAAGATGGTGGTAGAGCCACTGGCTTTTGGTCTGCTTCCGGGTCATAGTCATCTTCCTCATCATTTACTTGTGCTTCTGGTTTGTATGTGTCAGTGTCTGACTTTTCAAAATCTTTTACCGGCTCATTCTCTGAATTTTCAGCACCAGAGGTTGGTAAATCAGGCTCATAAGTATCATCATTACTTTCTTGAGCTTGCAGTTTTAGCTCGCTCTTATCAGCTCCGTCGTCATGGTTTGCTAGTTCCTCTGGAATAAACGACTCCGCTTCTTGGTTACTGTCTTTGAGCTCCGTATTTGGCTCATTCAAATCCGTTTCTTCATCGGCCCTTTCCGATCCACCCAAATTACCATCAGTTGCAACGTTGCCCTCCAGGACACTACCATGATCTTCCTGTTGGTGTGTCTGCAGAGTATTAGAGTGGTCACCTTCGTCTAGCTTCGTGTCTTGTAACAAAGAAGGGCCGCTTGTTGGTTCATATTCCTCTTCGCTGTCACAAGAGACAGACTTTCTCTTTAAGCTAACAGGATTAACTTCCATGGTTAATCACCCGAATACAATAAAGATAGCAAGCACTTGAATAGAGAGAGATTGCTTTTTAATAATGTGATCCTATTTTTTGTTTTTCTTTTTTTTGCTCAATGCACAATTGGGTCAAATGCAATGTACAAGAGAACAGTCGCAGTCTCTCCGTTGATTTCCATTTATAGTAGTCTACAAATTAAAGAAATCAAGAAATTGACTAAAACGGCAAAAATCAAAACATTAAACAAAAAATATAAAATAGACAATTAAAAAAAACAGGAATCATAATCTTGATCTGCAACATATCCTTTCACATCTTTTCTGGGAAAAGTTAGCTACTCAATCTACAGACCCCTATAGTGACTCCTTTCCACAGACATCGCAAAAGCATGGCATTATTTCAAAACTTCAATACACACTCGTTGCGTTCAACAAGAGGATTCAAGCTAAAACAATCGTCTCCAATCTCAAGTCCACAACCAGTCAGCAACTCAGCTTTTCCTTACGATCTGCCGCAGTTAGCCAACCAGACTCAACAACAATACCCACTCAATTCATATAGAACAAGTAAAGAATCAACGGTACCCGCAGGTGGTCAGGCTGTATCATCACATAAAGATATTCGAAATTATGCTGAGCAAACTTTGGGGTCCGATAATGCGTTAATTCAGGCAGTTAAGCTACCACGCGATGAGGATTTAAATGAATGGTTAGCTATTCATGTCGTTGACTTTTACAACCAAATCAACATGTTGTATGGTGCGATAACCGAATTCTGTTCACCTTTGACTTGTCCTCGTATGATTGCAACAGATGAATATGAATACTTGTGGCAGGAATCCAACCAAACTACATCAAATGATGGGTCAAGTCTCCCATCATCCCCAAAGAAACCGGTGTCTTTACCTGCTTGTGAGTATATTGAAAATTTAATGAACTGGGTACAAAATTTTTTCGATAATGATAACATCTTTCCATCAAAAATTGGTGCTCCTTTCCCTCACCAGTTCCCAACATTGGTGAAAACGATTTTCAAAAGATTATTTAGAATCTACGCTCATATTTACTGTCACCATTTTCATGAAGTTACGGAATTAGGATTACAAAGTCATTTAAACACAAGTTTAAAACATTTTGTATTGTTTGCCGATGAATTCAAACTAATTACAAGAAAAGATTATGGGCCTTTGGAAGACTTGGTTGACACAATGTTGAATAGGTGATGGTGATCCTTTTTTACAAGAGTTGTATCTCGGCCATAATGCACAAATGATCGGAAGGATATTGGTATAATCGGGGTTGTCCGTTGGGTTTGGGGCCCATATCGTTGGCAGTGGGTAATTTTAGTAATTTTGTTAGTTTAATGTTATATTTTTCAAGGGATTCATGTGTATCTAGTTTGCTCGTGTAATCTTCATCTTTGGACCAAGGCACAATTAATAAAATATAGTCGAGCATTCCATTCCACTTTTCAACCCAATTGGAAAAACTTGGCTCATTGCGAAACTCTGTAGCATTTTCTGGGTGCACGGCTGCATATCCAGCAGAATACATTGATATTGCGCGGAGTGGAATACCATTGTGGGCATTCTCAAGCTGTTTAATCAATTTGTCTTGCTCTTCTGTGATTGAAAACTCTTCTGGTTCCGGATCCAGAGGATTGTTTAGCCTAGTGGATTCACTCACTTCAGACTCTTGTGATTCGACTCCGGATTTATCCTCATCACTTGAGCTGGACTCGTCGACTCCTGATTTATCCTCATCACTTGAGCTGGACTCGTCGATTCCATTAAGATCATCCTCTTCCAGTTCACTATCCAAAGCCCTCTCCTTGGAGAAAGTGTAGCTCAACGAGCATGCCAATACGTTCCTTGCCTGTCCCTCATACTTAATTGGCTTTGCAGTCATTGAAAGGTATGGAGCATCAAATGGCTCGCAATTTAAATCACCAGTGAAAAATGAATAAAATGGTTTCTTGTTTCCATTAACGACTGACATTACTCTTTGGAACTCCTTCATTTTATGCAAGAGTATGTACATTTGTCTTGTCCGTTCATAGGTGCCAAACGGGTGCCAAAACGCATGGGTAGTACCGATTATCATACCACCTCTTTCTGCCAAATATGGATACTGCTGAACTAAAGATGGTTTGAATTCCAAAAAACACATAAATCCCACGTTATTTGTAACAATTCTTGGATCAGGTAGCCTTGGTTCATCTGGATCATACTCCAACTCCTGGTCATATTTGATGTACGATTGGTGTTTACAAGTAAACCAATCCAGTTTAAAAGCAATCACCAAGCCATGATTCTTGGTATTGTATCGATAAAACTTGGAATCGTACCCCACTTTTCGCAACTCTTGCTGCCAAAAATGGAGGTATTGTATTTTATCACATTCTTGTAAACAAAGCACATCGGGGTCATACCAATGTAATTCCTCGAGTAGGATTTTGGAACGCACAGACCACTTGAGTATTTTACCATTAGTTGGGTATAAATCACGACGAATTAGACATTGGGCTAGTATATTATACGACATAATCTTGATGCTAAATTTACCATCGTCTGCGGGCTGTACTTGTAAAATTGGTCGTTTGATGAATTTCTCAATTGGCTCTGGTGAATCAAATTCACCTCTGGCTTCCTTCGCTAGCCTTTCACGTTCTTTTCTTTCATTTCTTATTCGTCTTTGTTCTTCGATGTATTGAGGAGTTAGCTTTGAAGGATCAACGGGCTTTTTGGTTCCTTTATGTTTTGTCATTAAGATGCAATGCTCAAGTTTGATGATGGCTTTATTTTTCAATGACTGTTAAAAGAAAAAATCAAAAATTCGAGGATATTTCTTTTGCGATCAAAAACAGAGAGATCGCTACGTCATCATCAGCAATCAACCAGTGGAATATACCCGGAATGGAAATACATTCAAGGTTAGATCATCTTCAAAAGGCCATTTACTCCAATTTTGATAATCTTTTGCAAACATTGGATGTGCAAGATGATGACAACTCCGCAGCTATAATTCGTGCACACATCAATCAAAACTTGGTTGAGTTTAAAGACTATCTACGTATCATGGAGTCGATATCCAAAGATGACTCCACATATCGCATATACGATTTAAAATACAAGTCACTCAAGCAAAAGTTTAGAAAAGTGCAACTTTATCTCAATGAAGAACAGCAAGCTAAAATTCAACAGTATCGTTTGGTACATTTCAACTTACTTCCAGAGCCAAACAATACAGACACTGAACTGAATGGAGGGTCTTTGCAATCAGCAAGAGATCAGCTATTTTCAAACAGATCTTCACAAAAGACAGCCGAAGCATCAATTGCCCAACAAATCAATCAGCAAAATACTAAAATCACATCGTCATTGCAAAAATCTCGAGACATGTTATCAACCACAATCCTACAATCTGAACTAAATATAGATGCTATAGACCAACAAACAAAAGACTTGGCAAAGTTGAATGAAAGTTTTATTCAATTTGGTGATCTCTTGAACAAGTCAAAGGGGATTATCAAGTTTATCGAAAAACAAGATAAGCTGGATCGTCAACGAATTTACCTTAGTATGGGGTTCTTTATCTTGTGTTGTTGTTGGGTATTGTATCGAAGAGTGTTGAGAAGACCTTTGATAATTTTGTTTTGGTCATTGTATAAGGTTTTTAACATCTTCAATTGGATATTGGGAACTGGATCTCGAGTCAAGACTACAGAGAGTGAAGTGGACACCCTAAGTGTGATTGCTTCAACGACTGCTGTGGTGCTATCTGCTACATTAGGTGACGCGTCAGAAGAGTCTTTGACTGAGATTCTAGAGGATTTCGTTTCAAGTGTAACAACTACATCAGCGCGTTTAGTTGATGAACTATGATATAGGCTATAGATAGGCTACTCTAAGGTAATTCTACATTGACATTAGATCCTCCTTTACTTGATGACTCTAGAGCAGCAGCGACTATAGCCAAATGATGGAAAGCTTTAGTTGGTGGGACCTTGATCAATTTTTTATTCTTTTTCTCAATTGCTTCAGCAAAGTTTTCGAATTCTTGTTCAAAAGTGTTTACTTCATCAATTTCAATTGTTTTCTTTCCACTCTTGTTTTGGCCGCTGGTTCCGGTTTGATATGTAATCTTTGGTTTACTCAAGGATGGAGACCAATCGTAAACGGCTGATCCATTTTTACCAAAAATGGTGAAACTGGTAGACTTGTCAGTGGCGCCAAAAGCTGATCCATAAGTGAATGTACCAATTACACCAGATTTCAAATTGAATGTTGAAAATAATACATCATCGGTGCCACTTTCTTCTCTCAATTGTTTAGTTAACCCACTGACGGACTTGACATCGTCCAATACTTCTGTCAACAAAGCCAACTGGTGTACACCACCATCGCTCAAAAATCCTCCAATGTGTTCAGGCTTTTGTCTCCAGCCGGTGGCCAAGTACTTGTTGTTATCATTCCAAGGACCAGTGGCATTGTAAGTGAAGGCAACAATTTCACCCAATTGTGGAATGACTTCTTCTTTCAAAACTTTAATGGCTTTTAAATATGCCCAGTTTTCCAACACCAAAATTGGTAAATCAGTTTCCTCACTCAATTGCACAATCTCCTTAGCTTGTTTCAAGTTTGCTGCTATTGGTTTCTCAAAGCAAATTGGCTTTTTGTTTTCAATGGCTAATTTGACGGCATCTACGTTGAATTGAACTGGCAATAACGCATCAACAAAGTCAACTTCTGGATCTTTAAATGCATCTTCCAATGTGTTGTAAACTTTATTTTCAGGAATGCCAGCTTTGGAAGCAAATGTTTCTGCTTTTGACTTGGTTCTGTTGTATGCAGCTGCAGGTTTCAAGTTTGGTAATTTTTGAAATGTTGGCAAGTGCGTGTCAGTAGCAAAGATACCAGTACCGACAACGGCAAGTTTAAGTTGCGAGGACATTGTTATGGGCTAAGGGTTAGATGAAAGATACAGTTTTTTTTCTTCTTTTTTTTTTTCTAAATTTCAGTTCCCTTTTTAAATGGCGCCGGAGAATTTGACCCCCTCGCGCAATATTTGTGGCGTTTTTTTGATCCTCCACACATTCGGAAAAACTGACTCCGTTGTATTGGGGAACAAGGAGTGGGGGATCGCACACAGAAACAAAACTTGGACTAGCTGTGGTCCACCAAATTCAAAGGGGTTCGCTTGATGAGACATTTTCTGCCGCGGCCTCTTCTGGAATCATTCACGGCTCCAACATGATTCATCAACTTCAAAGTAGTGTAATTCTCTTTGACTACATTGATATAGTTGCATACCACTTTTTCAGCTTTAACCAACTGTGTCTCCATCACTTCGTAGTACATCTTTTTGTACCAAAAGAGGTTGTGTTTGATGAACTGGCGGCCTGAAGATGAAAACACTGCAGGGTATTTCAGCTCCTCGTTTAAGAACCACGAAGTCATTAAGTAGTTGAATGCGATCAAGAGACCCTGCAAATCAATCTCCTCTAGCGACAATACCGAAAGACAAATCTCAATGGAATTAATTTTGGGCAATGAGGTTGGTTCAAACACAGTGTCTTTACAAACAAGGGAAAAGGAAAAAGGTGAAGCATCAGATATATTGAAAGACGTATCGTAATGACATCTGTTCCAAAATGATTTGAATTTGTCAGATATAGATCTCACTAACTCGTCGTTGTCTCCGACTGTCAAAACATGTGAATTGATGTAAATCTTGAAATCTAAAAACATTGTGGGAGCAGGAATAGCTATATCGTTGGTGCTTGTATTGTAATTGAACTCTAGTTGATAATATACGTTGTTCTCTCTGACTGTTATTGACATGATCGTAAGTATGATTTGCAACCAAAAGAGTGAAAAGTGGGAAGAAAAAAAAAAAAGTTGATTAATTATTGATGATTGATAACTCACCACCGTAAATGAGTCTCAAGTACACTTTACGACAAAATCAAAGAGGAATAATATTCAATGTCCCTATAATCAACATTGAATCTTCAATCAGACACATTAAACAGCTACCCAATTTCAAATCAAAACTACTTGCAGTATACAAAAGGTTCTACAAACTTCGAAAATTTGAATGCACCCCAAGCTTGTTCAAAGTTGACGATAATCCGTATCTCATACCAGACATAACCAGTGAGGACTACGTTGCATTAGTCAAGAGGAATTTCAAGAATATAGACTACAACCTTAAACGAAAGGTTTTCCTTGGTCTTCCACCGCTTTCAGAGGATGAGCTTGAGCAAAGGCTTTTCGCTACATTGACATTTGTATTTAACCACGCCGTGGCGGCTGAAAATCCACACTCGGAAGAGCCTATAGCTACTGTTGAAGATGAGAAGAGGGCGAGTATTGACAGTATTGAGTCACGAGTTATCAGCACGTTACTTCGGATGGATTATGATTGTCCTTGGCAAATCAAATATGACTACAAGTTCCAATGGCTAGATCGATTGAATCAAGAGCAGGATAACCCAAGGGGGAAAAAAAAGAAGAATGTCAATGAGATACTTCCATACATAACTTACAAGCAATACATGATGACAGTGATGAGATTGAACGAGAGCTTGGGATTATGCTTGTAATTCCTGTATATAGAGTGTCATAGGAAATCTAATTTTATTTTCACCGGGGACCCGCAACTCTCCATAGCAATCCTTTTGCCCAAACACTTTATATCAATACAAGTAAGTAAACATAATGGGTTGGTTATCATTTGGCTCTCAAAAAACAGAAGTTCCTCCACCAGCTCCACCATTGGGTGCACCAAACTTGGAACAACGGTCCCATCAGCAATTGCCTCAGCCGCCATCAACATCGAATGCAAGACAATTAATTAATGACTCTTCTGATATTGAAACTACATTGAACCAGTTGAGCTCAGATTCAGAATCTCATCAGATTAAACTCAAAAATGCATACGATGCAAAGACTTTTAAAGATGCTGATTCAACTGTTGGCGACTTCATTCACAATTATCCACCAACCAATATGTTTGTTATAGATGGAGAGAAGGATATCAAAGAGAGTATTATATGTACTGCAAATAGAGATGGCGGTAAAACGTGTCTCAAGTTGAAGATAAACTCGATTGAGTTGTTCAAGATTATGCAAAAACATGAATATTTCTGTTCCTTGCCCAACGATATCAATGCTACATATTTCGAATGTAGAAAGATTAAATAGTTTTTGTACATAAAGGAGTTTTAAAGTAATTTCGTTAAAAGTGTATTTCGTCATTTGTATAAACTCTATACCATAAATGATTCTCCACATCCACAAGTACCTTTTGAGTTTGGATTTTTAAAGATAAACCTTGAACTCAATTTATCATCTAACCAATCCATCTCTGAACCAACAATTGAGAAAAGGGCTTTTGAATCTATAAGTACCTTGACACCATCTTGTTCAACAGTTTCGTCAAATTTACCTGGCTTGTCAACATATTCCAAATTATAAGTTAACCCACTGCATCCTCTATTCCTGACTCCAATTCTAATCAATTTAGGTTCTGGTTGATCCAATAATGCTTGTAAATGCGATACTGCGTTAGGCGATAGCGTTATCAAAGCTTTACGTGGACGCAACGTACGTTTCTTTTTTGGTGTAGGGGCTGTGTTTGTCTTTGGTATCGTTTCAGTCGTTAATGGTTTAGGTGTCTTGTTTTGTATTGAGGATGAAGCCGCTTGAACAGCTGGGTCTGATGTTATTTCAATAACCTGTGACGGCGATGCTTCAAGTGATGCAGTAGCTTGCGGCGTTGTTGTGTTTGAGGCCCTTAAAGTCGATGGTTGTACTGAAGAAAGGTTATTTGTTGTTTTAAACCTTGACGTCCTCAGCCTCCTTACTGGTCCTGCCTTTGATGATTGAGACTCTCCCTTGGCCTCTTGTTGTGGTGAAGGGCTTATTGGTTGTGAGGGGAAACCCAATGAGTGTTTTGCCCATTTCGATCCAGAATTCCTATCAATCAACTTAGGTTCTCTACCTTGTTCATGTTGGAAATTGTAAAATGAGTTTGAGCTTGATCCTGTACTCGATGGTATGGTTTGGATAAACCTCTTATTGCTTTCTTTCAACTCATGGGATAAATATCTTTTAGTAAACTGTACAGCTGCTAATCTTCTGGTAATCATATTGTCTATTATAAGTTCTGTGTTATCTAGGTTGAAGTTGATATTCTGGTACCTTTTATTTAAGTAGGAAATGTAGTGTAACAGTGATAAATCAAAAGTTTTACTTTCCCACTCTTTTCATTTTCTTTTCTTTTCTCCATTCTATATGTATTGTATTGTATTGTATTGTATTTATGCACGACCTTTTTCCTCTCTTTTGCTGTCTTACTAATGTGATCAATACTGTATATAAGTACCTTATGTATAGTAATCTTATTTTGCTCATTTTTGATTGGTCAATTGATAATGTAACAGAAAAAAGATTTCCTTCGTTCCCGAACTATGGGTAAATTCTAGCCAATGAGATAGCAGTACCTTGGTTATATAACTCTCTTGGTATCAGACAATTATTACCCAACACGCTCTATCAGGTGATGGTGTACTATGTGAAGTACGTTCTATAGCTAAGACGCTGTGCAGATTTGGAGTTTGGCCTCTTTGATCTACATGTAATCTAATGAATTTTGCATTGAAATTGACGCAAAAAATAATCTGCTATCAAACTCCGAACATATATACACTTATCTAATTGTGCTGTACTCTCTAATTATGACAGTAGGGACTATAGAAGACTCTTTCAACAGCTAGATAATCTTGTCTAAGCTTTCTTTATCGTCCAGATAGTATACAAGCAGTTGTTGCTATTTATAGTACAATAAGGACACGCGATAATCATCGGCTTCGCGCTCGTGAAATATAAAATTGAAAAGACTCAGCTTTACACATCTTAATTGCCTTGCCATCAACACCACCATGCCCCAGTTGTCAAACAATGACCAGCAGCAACCTCAGAATCAGCAGTTTCCAAATACAAGTACATCCATACGACAGTTTTTGGCAGACAAAGTAGCCTTATCAGTACACTTGTTAAATCAATTAAAAGAATGGTTTTCCGTACAATCACCACTAAAGAAATTCCTTGTCGTAATAGGATGTATATTCCTCAGCATAGCAGGTATCTTCTTTATAATCTTCCATTCATATTTGATAAACCAATTGATTAACCTATCCGACAAATGGCATGATCTAAAATATGGAAGTGTAATAATATTTGCCTTGGTGTTTACAGTGAGTTTCCCACCATTGATTGGGTTTACCGCGTTGAGTTTGTTGACAGGGATGGTGTATGGCTTCCCACAAGGATGGCCATTATTGGCATTCGCTTCAGTATGTGGATGTACCGCATCATTTCTTGTATTTCGATACCTTTTACAAAACCAAGCTACAAGATTGGTGCAATACAATGAGAAGTTTAGAGCTTTTGCTGAAGTACTACATGATGATAGTTCGTTATTTTTGTTGTGCTTAATACGACTCTGTCCTTTGCCTTACTCGTTGTCAAATGGAGCTTTGGCAGCGGTGCCAGAATTACCACTTTTAACATACTTTCTTGCCACATTCATTACATCACCAAAATTATTTATACATTTGTTTGTTGGTAGCAAGTTGAAAGAATTGGGAAGTGAGAAAACATCCGGCATGACAAAGCTTGTTGATGTAATTAGTATCATAATCACTGCTGGTGCTGCATCATTAGCCACATATTTGATCTATGTCAAGATGCAACAGAAACTAGCAAGTTTCCACCAAAGAGGGGTCATTCACGATGATGTGTTGGTTTTTGGAAACTTTGCCGATGAGTTGGAAATGGGCAGTCACAATGAAATTGAATTGAACTCTAATGATTTTGACACAGATAATTTCTTAATTGATGATGATGATGATGAGGAGGAGGAGGAGGGTGAGGATCAAGATGAAAATCTGGCTCAAGATAGTGATGCTCGCTCGCAGAGTAGTCACAAGAGCCAGAATAGTAAAAAGAATCAAGATTCCGCTGGTCAAGCAAAGAAGCATCTGCATAGAGACTAGATATATACAATTAAAATAGACAGTTGCCAGACATACGGTGAAACAAATTAACGTTAAAATGTGAAGCTGTGAATTAAAATCCTGTGAATTATAAACTGTAAACTACATTAATACTCAACAAGCTGCCCATTAGCAATCACCATCTCGTCACGTTTAAGATTGAACCCAGTTTTATCAAAACCTGGCACATTTTCTGAATTGTAGTGAGTAGCCTCCAAAGTTAATCCATTATCGTCGAAATTGTCCCCAATTGGCTCTCCTTCATAGATAGTACCATCCCAACAGTACCTTTCAAAACATTGTTTGCATTGTTCACTCTGTTCAATTCCCAATCTTTCCTGCTCACGTCTGATCACAGCACATCCAACACAAGCATCCCACTCTTCATCTAAAGTTCCATTCAATCGTGTTGCTGCTGCAAATCCATTGGAAATCATATTGTTACGCTCCTCTAATGAGTACTCTAACCTGAATGTTGAAGTGTTTGACCAATAAGTGTATGGACGGTTAGCTGTATAGATGACCAAAGGCACATCAAAGATATCCGAAGTCAAGGATGATAAATTCTTTGCATCACAACCAAAGAATGTTGGCTTTGATGTTAAATTCAAGTTCCTAAATGTCTTTTGATCTGGAACGTATGGGAATGGAGCTCCTTTACCTTGTGGTGAGAATTGACGTTCGTACGTTTTGATCAAACTGCTTCCATCTGGCCAAGTTAAGTAATCATTTGAGTTGTCATAAGCAAAAATGGCACTCAAGTTACGACGAAGCAAAGGTACCAAGGGAACATTTTGACCATCTTCACCACCATCAACCAAGTACAAACTTGGACTTTTTTCAATTGAAGTCTTTGCATCACGACTCTTGTAGAATGGGTTAGGATTGTAGTGAGCTACATCAACGTTTAATCTCTCAAATGGTTCAACAAGGACACCGTTGACCAATTTTTTCAAAAATTCTGGAAGTTTAGCTGTATCCAACTTGAGTGCTACACTGTTGAACACTGATGATGACGTACCCATGAAAAACCCAGCATTATCATACCCATTGACACAAGTGTAATTGTTTGAGTATCCATTATCCAACTGGGTTCCAAGATACTTTGTCTGCACAAATGCCTCTAGTGAAGGGTCCTCACTACCAACTTCGTAAGGTGTAAGGGAAATAACCGTACTGTTTAAATTAATGACGGCACTTCCAGGCTCTCTTCCAAGTGAAACAAGAATAGGATATGGTGCTTCAAAGTTTTTAAAGCTATTTTGATCCATTGCATCACTAAACTTAGTCCCTGCACCATTATCTGGAGAGTTGGTAAGTAACTGATAACTCAATGCTCTGCTGTAAATATCAGTAATTGATACACCAAAACCTGCTCGGTGCTTTCCCTCCACTTCATCACTAATCAGGGTCCAATAATCCAAGTTATTGAGTATATCACCTCCATTAGTCAACAATGAATTCTGTAATTGCCATAATGAGTTTTGATCAATCAAGTTATCAATTGAAATTAAATTGTTACTCACCAATGATCCAAGCAACCATGATCCACCAGAAAGACCAGAAATGTAACTAGCAGATTGTAATATTCCACCTAAACCTTTACCATTGACAACATGGGATCTAGAGTCTAATGCAGCATATTGACCAGCACCACTAAGCTGTGCTCTGTAGCCACCACCTGAAAAAGTAATACCAATAGTAGGGTTAGCTTGATCAAGGAACGAGTCAATATCAAAATCAGTCAAATTAGCACCCGAGAGAAATGATTTCAAACTTGGTTTGGCAACGTTTGTGTATCTGGTGTCGACGTAGTTCTTTTCGTCTGGGTTAATTCCTGAAAGCGATGACCGAGTGAGTTGGCCACTTGGACATTTAACTGCGATTGGGGCATACCCATGGGAGGAATCAGCGACAATTATATCAATAAGCGAAAGTAGCACTAATAAGAACATGGTTGTTGAGTTGAGGAAACTGGATTGGGAGAGTAAACTGAGGAATTGCAAATCATTATATATGCTGCCTAAACGTCAGCTTCTTTAGAGCGCATTGCATCTATTTCAAGAACGTGGTACCCGCTTTCCAAAAGTAATGGCATCTTGATCTGAAAAATGTAAACATGATAAACAATAAAGCAGTTGTTCGTGTATCAAACCTCCTCGAAAACGCGTTATTTGAAAAATGCAAACCCTATTGTAATTACCAACGGGGAAACACGCGTTTAGTTGTCTTTCGATTTGTTCCATTATTTACCGAGTAGCCGATACATTGTTTCATTGTTTTCGCAACCACCTCTATTGTTACGCACGCACTGCATTTTGTGACCAACGTGTCAAAACACGTGCCCTTCGATAGATGGGAAAAAAAGCGCGACGGGTTAGCTCACTTGGCACCTGAAAACAATGATCCATGATGGGCAATGTCATTATAAGGCCGTTATTAGGTCAATATGCATGAGGTACACGCAAAAGTGGGGGTAAAACACGTTTTTTTTTTAGTATTCATGCATCGCTTATTTCCGCGTTTGACTCATTATCCGCTTTAAATGGGCCCATACCAAACGTGTGTATACACTCAATGAACTGATAATGAATTAGTTACAGTTCCAAACGCCGTGGTGGGCTATGACTCATGTATGCAATGTAATTTAGGGACAATGGATAACGAAACGTAGGTCTCTAGATATGAAAATTTTCATGCGGTTTAGTAACTTCTTGGTAATGGTATAAACGGCCCGATTGCAATTCCAAGTAGATTGTTGAGGGTCCTTCTCTTGATTCTAGCGATTGTTAAGAAAAAGTTACATGTAAAGTGCCAAGTTTCAAAGTTACCTAGAAGGCAACAACTTTTTACATAATTTCCTGTGTGTAAAATGTGTTGCAAAAATATACCAACACAATTGCATGAAAGCCTCTGTCATTGGTTGAAAGATGTTACTTGGTGTCATATTATTCTTAAGCTATGCTAACAGTGTCGTAACTGCATCTGATGGATATGCCCCGGTGAAAGTCAAGTGCCCAGGTGGAAAACTTACTAGACCTGCCTCCACTGGACTCAATGAAAATGAGCTTGCTTACATGGGATCAAGATACCCAATAGCTAAGAAGAACTTGGCAAAGTACTTGCACTCCACCATGCTGAATGAATTTGGCGTGGATTCCTTCTTGGCGAAAGCTGATCCTACTATTGGTATTGCATTTTCTGGAGGAGGTTATCGTGCTTTGTTAACAGGAGCAGGAGAATATGCAGCATTAGATGAAAGAATACACGTTTCCCACGGAGCAGGTCTTGGTGGGATCTTACAATCGAGTAGTTATATTTCTGGATTATCTGGTGGTGCATGGTTAGTTGGTTCAATAGTGAGTAGCAATTTAATTAGCATTGATGAGCTTATTGGACAGAATACCTTATGGCAAACTACAAATTCAATCTTGAATTATTTTGATGATAATATCGTTGATCAAATATTAATGTGGATTGATATCGGAGAGCAAGTGAGAGCCAAACAAGAAGCTGGTTTTAGTGTGAGTATCACTGACGTTTGGGGACGAGCTCTAAGCTATCAGTTTTGGACAAATAAGAAGAATTATGGAGCTGGGTATCGATTTAGTGATGTTATGAATGAAACAAATTTTCGCAACCATTATGCCCCGTTCCCTATATTGGTAGCAGTGGGGCGAGTACCCGACACTACAATTATAAATCTAAACAGTACTGTCTTTTCATTTACTCCATTTGAAGTGGGGAGTGAATCCCCATATTTGAATTCGTTTGTGAAGACGAAATCAATTGGAACATTGTTGGATAATGGGTATCCAAAAAATTCAAGTTGTATCAATGGGTTCGATAATGTTGGATTTTTCATTGGAACTTCCTCCTCCTTGTTCAATGCAATCATTTTGTCAATTGATAATACTACGTTACCGGATTTCTTAAAAGATCTAATCAATGAGACTATTATTGACCCTATAGTGAAATCCAACATTGATGTAGCAAAGTACAATCCCAATGCATTTTACAAGAGCCATCACCCACAAACACCAATTGAATCTTCAAAGACGCTATACTTGGTAGATGGTGGTGAGGATGGTCAAAATGTTCCCCTAGTGCCCCTTTTGAAAAGGAATGTGAGTGTTGTCTTTGCATTTGATAATTCAGCAGATAATTTGGCGTTACCAGATGGTACGAGTTTGATAAAGACGTATGAACGTCAATTTTCCCTTGCTGGGGAGAATACTCCATTTCCTTACGTACCTGGTCAGGAGACATTTCTCAAGTTGAATCTTACTAGTAAACCAACATTTTTCGGCTGCAATGCTGATAATTTAACTAGTTTGACTACAAATGTTTATGACGTGCCTTTGGTTATCTACATTGCTAATAAACCTTATTCATTTCCATCCAATACTTCTACATTCAAATTACTGTATAGTTTATCTGATAGAAATGGCATGATTACTAATGGCTTTGAAGTTGCATCGATGGTTAATGGTACATTAGATACGGAGTGGAGAGCTTGTGTGGGGTGTGCAGTAATCAGAAGGGAACAAGAGAGGTTAGGTCTTGATCAAACTGATCAGTGTAATCGCTGTTTTGAAAAGTATTGCTGGGATGGAAGTGTATATGGAGAGAAGGTAACTGCCACATAATCTATGGTACCTCAAACTTAACTTTTCTGATTCTACCAGTAGTGTCTTTATTGATCTAATATACAAGTTATAATTATATAGTCTAGTGTGCCTCTAATCACTGTTCAAAATATCTGGATAATCATCTACTTTACCACCTTCGTAGATAATCTTATAAGTAGCTTCAAGCAATGGGAATTCATCTTGTAATTTGAAATGTTCCAATAATTCATGAACTTCTTTAGCAGTAATAATACCTTGAGAACTTTGTCCTTTCAAAACAATCTTTTCAGCTTCCCAAGCATCGACATTGTTTTCAACCATATATCTTGCCACTTTAACATTTCTACCACCAGCACAAGTTGTTATCAAATCAGCAACACCAGCACTTTCTTCAGTGAATGTAGTTGGGTTTGGTGCTGATAATCCTTTAATACCGAATTTTTGCCAATATGAAGCAAAATGGATAATTTCTCTAATACCAATTCTCATAATTGCAGCTTTGGCATTGTCACCCCAACCAGCACCGATAACGAAACCAACTGCACAAGCAACGACATTCTTCAATGCACCAGCAATTGAGGCACCAACAACATCTTGTATAACTCTAACGTGGAAATAAGGTCTATGGAAAACTTCCTTCAAGACGTATTCATCAATATCTTTACCTTCACCTCTGAAATCATTGGGTACGGTGTAAGCAACTGATGTTTCTGACCAATTACCTTTAGCAACTTCAGTAGCGATATTAGCACCGGACAAGACACCACAGTAGATACCTAAATCATCAGTGACTGAAGTAGAGAGTAATTTGCAACCATCTGGGTCAACTTCCAATCCTTTCAAACAAGAAATGGCTCTTGCAGTAGGTTTGACGTGTCCTTTCAATTGTTTATTGACTCTACCAAGGAATTGATGTGGAATGTTAAACACCAACAAGTCAGCATCTTTAACCGTGTCAACGACATCAGGATTAGCAATCAAATTGGTTGGCAATTTAATATCTGGTAAATATTTGACATTTTCATGATCTTGATTTATGATATCAGTCAATTTTCTACCATCGATATCTTCTTGAAATACCCACATTTGAACATCCTTTTCGAAAATTTCTGGCTTTTCAGCAGTGTTTTCAGCAACTAATTTTGCAACTGCAGTTCCCCAGTTACCAGAACCGATGATTGCTACTTTGAATGGTTTTTCAATTTTGTATGGAAGTGAAGTAGTCATTGTGGAGTAAATTTTATATATTTGTAATTGTATAAAGAGTAATTGATATGTTTTTTTTCAATTGGGTTAGATGTGGGAAAAGTTGATTGTATTTATATATGAAGAAAAGTTTTTTTTCCTGAGCAATTGAGTTTAGAGATGATATCATCATATACCAAAACTCCGAATAATTAGGCGTCTAAAATATCATATAGTATATACTATTATTATTAGTTATTATTATTCCCATTTTTGTGATGAGTTTTTTAATCTCCTCTTTTCCTTCTTCTCCTTTTAATATCAATTGTTCTTTTTTTTACTACAGTACACATACAAAATACACTAGTTGTGTATATGTAAGCTCTACTGCATAATGTCTATATGTCATCGGCATCTCTTCTACTTCTAGTAACTTACTTACCTGGACTAAGTTTCTTTTTTTTACTCTTCACTGTACAGCATCAGTATATAGTATAAGGTATAAATTTCTTTTTTTTATATGCAGGTATTTCTTTTCTTTTTTTTATGTAACTAAATCTACTATATACAGGAATAGATATAAACAACGGACAGACAAAGACACAAAGATTTAGGTGAGACATTTTCTTTTATCTAAATCTTCCATTTGCACATATTCTATGAGACTTTTCCTTACTTGTTGAAGAGATCTCTCATGAAACAACTCAAGCAACCGAAATTGACGACTGGTCTTGTCTGGACCAAATCAGATTATCTTCTTCTTTTTCCTTTTTTTCTATAGTTCTCACGTGAGTAAAAAAAAAAAGAAACGAAATCGTTTTTATCAATTTCTAAAGCACACAAAACTGATTCCATATGCTCTATGATGTAATCACCATTCTATGCAATAAGATCCTTACTAAAAGCAGATAGTTTATGCAAATGTACCGATCCTTCTATAACCGATTTAAAAGACATCAGATTCTAGAATTGCATCAGTAACGTTTTAAAACTAGCCAATCTAGGAAAAACTTTTTAGAGTTAGATGTAATTAAGCTTCTACTCGGATTAACCTTGATACCCATTTTCATTTCTTTTTTTTTTTTTTGGTGCCAATTTATAGTTGGTACACTTTTCTTACCTACATCAACATATCAAGCATATTACGTCACATGAGCTGGTTTACACTAACCAGTGACGTGTCAAGTTAAGCTCCCGCTAGTCAATTGGTTACCCAACATTGTAAACTTTGTGTTTCTTAAGCTCTCACTTTTGTGAAGTTTTTCGGACTATTGTCGTTTCCCTTGAAATTTAGAACTCGTCTGAGGTTAAAAAGATTCACGTGAGAAAGAGAGCGAGAAAGAGCTTAAAGATTAAACCATAAAAAAAAACCATTCCTACTTAATAAATACAATCTCTAACCTATTCATGAGCAAAACGCACATTCTTGTCACCATGTTTGCCAAACCTTTCATCTCTTTGTCCACCTACAACTTGTCCCTTTCTCCACATCACATCCTCAGTTAACCAATCATCATCTTCATCTTCCCAATCTCTACTCTTCACTTGTCCACCACTTATAATTCTTGCTGCAGTTAATGGATCAGTAACACCTACCAATTGTTCATTAATATGTGCAAGTGGATCAGGTAGTTGATTACGTGTCTCTGGTTCTTCTTGCCTTTGTAAAGTCTTCTTTTGCTTTTGTGGTATTGCTTGCGGTGGGAAAGGATGGTTGGGGATTGTCTCATCTGAAAAATCATCAGTATTGAATTGCGCTGAATTGATTTGATTCATTTGTTGACCTGGTTGATACATTGGTTGAATATAGTCTGCGTTTCGTGTATTACTGTCCCCTTCTTGGGCCATTGTCTCTGATGTAGCATTTTCTTGTGATTTCAATTCATTGTTCTCTAACACTGTCTCTTTATTGGCAATAGAGTGCATCAAGTTTAAAAACTCCGAGTTTTTAAACTTTTCAGCCATGGCTGCATCATCTGTATTCAACTGGTTCATGGAATTCTCAACCGATCGTGCAGTTTCTGCAAACAAGTCTCTGTCATGATCCTCTAGAGCTTTATCGACAGATTCCGTCAAGTTTGCCTCACTTGACTCCTGAGCTAACTCTTTTTCAATACGATCAAACTCATTTTCCAAAATTTCATGATGCTGCGTCTCCAACTT
The DNA here is from genome assembly GCF_017655625.1 of Lodderomyces metapsilosis. Taxonomy (NCBI): domain Eukaryota; kingdom Fungi; phylum Ascomycota; class Pichiomycetes; order Serinales; family Debaryomycetaceae; genus Lodderomyces; species Lodderomyces metapsilosis. The sequence goes on along the minus strand of NW_027138160.1, from coordinate 467,086 downwards.
GTGCACTTGCTGATGTTCTGTTTGTTGCGCAAACTGAGGAGTAGCATTAACTGCATTCATGTTTAACCTATTTTGAAACGTTCCCATTTGATAATTTGGAAGTTGACCATGCATCATCATCGGTTGTTGGTACTGTGGTTGATTAAACTGTTGCGGTTGCTGCGGTTGCTGCTGTTGCTGCTGTTGCTGCTGTGGTCCATTTTGAATAAACTGTTTCAGCCAGTTATTAACCTGTGGCTGCGACCTCTGTTCAATACTCAAGCTCGAAAAGTCATTCACCCAACCCTGTTGTTGCTGTTGTTGGGGTTGTGGAGCACGGTGCTGCGGCTGAAACTGAGGCCTATTCTGTTCCATAAACATAGTTGCAAAATCATGACCTGGACCACCACTATTAAACCTCTGAAACTCTTGGTTCAACTGCTGATCTACCCCGTATCCTTGACGGAATTGATGAACACCTTGCTGTTGAGGTACATTACCTAACCTTTGATGCTGCAAAGAAGTATCCCTTTGGGTATGTTTGTTTAAGTTTTGTAAGGCGCTTGATGGTCCACAACTGGCTGCATCCATCTTTGATAATATGTATAAGTTGATACGAGTATATGGTCTGATTAGAAAACAATCAAATTTGTTTTTTTCTTCTCTTGCTCGCCCCCACCTTTTTCCACTTTTCACTTTTAACCGAGGATTACACGTGACTCCGGGGATTTCCATTGATTTACATATTACTACCAAATCTAAATAAACTATCATCAAATAATTCAAGGAAAGCTTCATGCAAAAACTCATGAATGTTTGATGTTTGCATTGATCTGCCATACTTTTTAAATGCCTTTTGTCCCGCTGTTCTTACCAATGTACCAGCAGAATAACAAGCAAGGATATGAGCCTCATTTGTATCCAAGTCAACCTGATTGTCCCAGTAGCTATCCAAGTAATGGTTTGACCAGTTCACCAATGTTGCAATTGCACCGGTAAGGGTATCGCCTTGTCCGCCTACTCTTTTATTAGACCCTGAGGAACTGTTGAGCACAACATTTTTTGAATTGGCAATTATATCAACTTCACCTTTACGATAGATCAATACGTTGCCCAACTTTGAAGATACTTTTTGAGTTTGCTCAATCAATGCTGCTTCTGAGTAGTCCTCAGAGAGGTCAATTTCAACGTCAAACTTTTTTGCAATTCGCTGAAACTCAACAATGTTTGGCGTGATGATTGCCTTTGAGTAATTTGTAATCAATTTGGGGTCAATTGATAAAAGATACAAGGAGTCAGCATCTAATATGATTGGCTTGTTCAAGACTTTAATCTCCTCAATTATCCTAACCAAAGATTTCAACATTAGCGGATCACGACCAAAGCCAGGACCCACAACAATAATATCCATTCTCGTCAACAACAGTTGAATTTTGGGTAAAATAACATCATCAATGATTTTCGTAAGCACATTAGTTTCATTCAACACTTGCTCGATAGACATTTTCTTCAAATCCTCCAACTCTCCATCTTTCAACTTCAATCCTGGATTTTCCAAATCTAGCAAGTATGGATGAATCATTAAATCTGGTGAGTATGACTTTATTATCGGTGCTGCTTGCTTTTCACAAATAACATGAGACAAATCAGCACCAGCTAATGCAGCTGAGTGACTGGAAAAGAAGGGAGCTCCTGTATAGTCTTCATTTCCACCAATGATGCATACTCTTCCTGCTTGGCCTTTATGGAAGTTTGGGAGAAGTGGTTGAATGAGTTGACGTGATAAACTAATCAATTCCTTATGTGACTTAGTACGAAGCAGCATTTTTGGTAGTAGAAAGAGGTGGCGGTGGTTATAATTTCAATTGAGTGTTAAAGTGTGGCCTTTATACGTGGATGATGATTTATAGCAACCAAAATATCGGAGGTTGTTTTTGCTTTATTTTTGTGAAAGTCCGTAGCGCCCGCAAAAAAAAAGGGACACAGTAACAAAATGTCGTAAGAATGTCGTCAAGATCTCCTTTTTCTCTCTCCATAGAAAGCAATCATAGTGTAGATGCTACCAACTCACCCCTCAAAAAAGTTTTAACTGTGGCAACATAAATCAACGGCATGGGAAGACACTTCCGGTAGATTACTTTCCCGAGAGTTTAGTTCTCTCCACTTTGATATTTGAGACCAATTGAATCATAAAGTATAAATACTGAAATGTATTATGACGTTATTTAAGAAAATTAATAAGCCAATTATTAATGTTTACAAAAACCCACAATATATATTTACTACTGTGGTTATTTTTGTTCACTTTAATTTTGCTCTCTCTCTCTCTCTCTCTCTCTCTTTTGAAATTATATAAATCTGTCAAACTCCTCATCCAATTGAATTGGCGGTTAATTAATTTTATACAAAAAAAAATTTAGTTTACATTTATTCAACAAACTCAATTGCATATAATGTCTACTGCTATGACTAGATTTCTTGCTCCAAGATACGTTGTGCCATTTATTGGCGCCACTGCGTCCCTTGGCCTTGCTTACCACTATTCAACACAATCATTCATTAGAAATGAAACTGGAAAGACTTTTACTGGTGGTGATGAATGGATTGACTTGACTTTGAAGAAAGCTGAGCAATTGAACCACAACACCAAGCATTTGGTTTTCAACTTGAAGGATAAAGAAGATGTCTCCGGTTTGGTTGTTGCTTCCATGTTGATGACCAAGTTTGTTACACCAAAGGGTAACAATGTCATTAGACCATACACACCAGTCTCAGATGTCAATCAAAAGGGTGATATTGAGTTTGTTATCAAGAAATACGACGAAGGTAAGATGTCAAGCCATATTCATGATTTAAAAGAGGGTGACACTTTGTCATTTAAAGGACCATTTGTCAAGTGGAAGTGGGAACCAAACCAATTCAAATCTATTGCTTTGATTGGTGGTGGTTCAGGTATTACCCCATTGTACCAATTGTTACATGCCATTACTACAAACCCAGAAGACAAAACCAAGGTTCAATTGTTTTACGGTAACCTTTCCCCAGATGATATTTTGATTAAGGACAGACTTGATGAAATTGCTCAAAAGAACAAAGATCAAGTCAAGATCACTTATTTTGTCAATGACAAGAAGGGGCAAGATTTCGATGGTGTAGAAGGTTTCATTTCTAAGGATTTCTTGCAAAAGAACTTGGACAAGCCAGGCCCAGATACAAAGATTTACGTTTGTGGTCCTCCAGGTTTGTATGACGCTATCTCGGGTAACAAGAAGTCTCCATCTGACCAAGGTGAAGTTACTGGAGCCTTAGCTGATTTGGGTTACACCAAGGAGCACGTTTTTAAATTTTAAAAAGAATTTGGTCTTTTTATGTAAAAGATGTATAGACACAAATAAAAAAAAAAAAAATATTATGTAAAACAATTGTTCTAATCCATCGATGAAGACGGTAAAAGTGGCTATTGAAGGATGTTGCCACGGTGATCTACAAAAGATATACAATGGCATACCTTCATCTACTGAGCTTCTCTTGATATGTGGCGACTTTCAAGCACTACGCAACACTGCTGATTATCAAGCGTTGAATGTGCCTGAAAAATATCGTCGTTTGGGAGATTTTCAATCTTACTACACAGGCAAGAAAAAAGCGCCTGTGCTTACAATATTCATTGGTGGTAATCATGAATCTTCGTCATACTTGCAAGAATTGAAATTCGGCGGATGGGTGGCACCTAATATATATTACCTTGGAGAATTTGGGAGTGTATACTACAAGGGGGTTTCTATTTGCGGATGGAGTGGTATCTACAACCCACACACATATATGAATAAGCCATTTCAAGTAGAGAGACTACCGTTTGATACAAGCTCCATCAGAAGTGTCTATCATCAGAAATTGGCCAATTTTTTGAAAATGTATTTGCAAAAAGATGCAGATATTGTTTTGAGTCACGATTGGCCAGTTGGAGTAGAACAATACGGAAACAAAGAGAAATTACTCAAACAGAAACCATTCTTTACTGAGGATATCAGGAGAGGCCAATTGGGTAGCCCATTGAATAAAGTCTTGTTGCATCACTTGAAGCCAAAGTACTGGTTTAGTGGCCACTTACATGTCAAGTTTGAAGCTAGTGTAAATCATAATAAACCAGAGCTGAAACAAGTCAAAAATGTCAATGAGATAACGTTAGACATGGACAGTCTGGATGAAGGCAGCGACGATGAAGTACAACTACGAAAAAAGAGCAAATCTAGTGACTATGTGAGTCATGATACGCAATTTCTAGCGTTGGATAAATATGGTCCTCGAAGACACTACTTTGAGGTTAAGGAAATTCCCATTATGGAGGGTAGCACCCACCCGTCCTCAAACTCCGAGGAATTGTATTATGACAGACGAGCTATAGCAATCAATCGAGTTATTGAACGGTACGCAATCGAGCATAAAACTGAGTTTGAGTTGATAGAACCAAGGAAGGTTTTGAGAGATCAATCACAATTTGAAAAATTTACCCCATTTGTTGCAAAAGAATTGGAAGAGTTGAATCAAATGAATGATGAACAGTTTATAATACCGAGAAATTTCCAAATCATTGCACCAGCTGATTACGATGGTGAATTGAAATATTTCCCAAACAATCAAACAGAGGAGTATTGCGGTAAGTTTGGGATACCTGCGCCAAGCCTAGGTTCAATAAGTGGTGATGTGTGAATGGCTTTGAGCGTATATGCGCACCTCGCATGATATTTACCAGTTTAGCGCTTTTGCATTTTTTTTCTTTTTTTTTTTTGCTTTTTCTTTGCACCGGATCTCCGTGATTTTTTACAAATGGAATATAATCTGCACTGTTTAGTTCATTTTCTATGCATGTAGTAGTAGTAGAAGTAGTAGTAGTAGGCAGATTCTCTACAACATTTTTGTAACGTGCTTTGCGTTTGGTAAAAATAACCCCACTGAAGGTGCGCTTTCGCCCCATTTTACTTACTAAAAATAGTTTGAAATCGAGGCTAGAGAGAGAGAGAGAGAGAGAAAAAAAGAAGAAGTCACCAACGAAAACAGCTGTTTCAACGCTTACGACCCCATCCTTTTCTTGGATATACAAATACACCCACACAATCATTAAAGAACTAAACCTTTATAAAAAAAAATATTCATCAATATTATACAAAAGTATAATACCTTTTTCCTTTTATTTATTAATCCCATATAACTCAGCCTAAAACAACAACAAGAGAGCAAGACACCACGATGCCGTATGACTCGCACAATCCACTCACGGTAGCACTACCTTATAGTTTCATGAGCAATAATGACTACCCCACAGAGGTGATGGCTAATAGATTTGTGGCTTGGAGAGCATTCATCAAGGATTTGCTCAATTATTTTAGAGAGTATGCTAGTGTTCAAGAGGAGATTGTACGCCAACAGGCGAGACTTCAACAAGCTGTCGGTGCAACAGCAAGGTCTATTGCCGCTCCACAGCATGCTAACCATCCTGCAAATGCAGCCAGCCAGGACTTGGAAGCTATCACCAAGTCTTTTTTACCAATAGGGAATGGTTCAGTGCAAGATGTTCCTGACATTTTATTCCACTACCATCAACAAAATGTAACCAATTCATCAAAAACGCTCAAAGAGATTAATGCAATAATTATTCCTAAATTAGAAGAGTTGAGAAAAGATTTGCTTGTCAAGATTAAAGAGATTAAGAATTTGCAAAATGATTTCAAAAACAATTTGAACAAGGAGCTCAATGAAACAAAATCGTTGATTAGCCAGTACAATCAAGCGATAGAATGGGCAAACAAATTGGACACTAGCCACAATTTACACCAAGCTGATGGTGAGCAAGGGAAATACGATCCGTTTTTGGTAAAGACTAAATTGGATCGTCAATTGAAAAGACAATTGGTGGAGGAGAATTATCTTTATGATGCGTACGCTAATTTACAAAACGCTGGTAAGCAATTGGAAGGCATCGTTGTTGCCGAAATCCAAAATTATTTATCACTGTTTCTCAAAATGATTAGAGAAGAGAATTTGACATTTACCAATTATTTGGAGCCAAATATCATCAATGGATTCTTAGCTAAGGAGACCAATTTCGAATGGAATGCATTTATTGAGAGAAACTTGCCATCTAATAATCTTAGCGTCAGTGCAGTGGGTAATCAAACAACATCTTCAGTTAAGAATGGTACATTTATCGATTTGGATATTCCAAAGAGACACCTTCAAGATTTTGTGATTCGTAATTCTGAATCAAATTTGAATGTTGCTGTGCGTGAAGGCTACTTGGAGCGTAGGTCAAAGTTCCTCAAGAACTATTCCAGTGCATGGTATGTCCTTACTTGCTCATTCATTCATGAGTTTAAATCAAATGATAGAAAGAAAGATCCTCACCCGGTGATGTCGTTGCCTTTGGATTCTTGTACCGTTAGTGACCATTCAAAAGATGATGGGAAGATCAATGGAGTTTATAAATTCATTTTGACTTCGAAACTGGCCAATGCTTTGATGCACAAGACACATAAATGGGTTTTCAGAACAAACACTTATCAGGACATGATTGACTGGTTCAACGACATCAAGAAATTGACAAGCTTGCCTACCCCAGTTGCAAGAGCTAGAACTTTACCAGAGAGACCCAAGAATACTGTTACCGCAGTCAAGGCTGAATCAAGGGCATCTTCAATTCGGTCTCCCACTAGATCTTTGAGAACTGTCAATAGCAATTCATCAAAGTTGCAAAGAAGTAGCACTCGTAACTCATATCGACCACTTTCGCAAACCACTTCGAGTGCAAACGCCAACAGATTATCATCCACCTTCTCGCAAAGGAATAACCAATCGCCAAGACTTGCCAACATGATAAACAGTGATGGAACAATTATCACTCCGGTTGAAACTGACGATAATGTCAAGCGTAATGCTAGTATACTCAGTCATTCAGGATATGATCCTGAAAGTCGTAATCAAACAATGCAACTGCAATCAAACTATGTACTGCAACCACAGTCTCAATATCAACAACAGCCGGCAGGGAGTATGCTGTCTGGGTTAAGATACCTGCAACAACCTTACCAGCTAATTCCCGTAGATTCGATTACCAGCGGGGGTAACCCTCAACAAGGGCAATTTGCAAATGTTGGTACCCCTTCAAGTGGTGTTCCTTACTACATTCAAGGCGGCGCCCAAGCACAGCAGTTCTATGACCCCGTGCAACAACAATACTACACAATTACTCCAAGTGCGCCCGCAAGTCAACGGCAGTCTCAAAACGGACAACAAGTGCACCCACAGTTTTTCCCCACTTCTCCAAGAGGAGCTCCGGTACTGATTTTGAGTACCTCGCCAGCTGCACAGCCATTTGGATCAGCTTATTTTTCGCAGTTTGCTGGTGCAGCACTCCCACAGTCACAGCAACAAACTCAACCACAAGCACAAGCTCAATCTCAACCGCAGTCGCAGTCGCAGTCGCACTCACAGTCGCAGCAGGAGCAGCCTGATCAGAAAAACATACATCCAATGTACTTGAACGGTGGCTTGGACACGGCTAATGAACATGATGAAACTCTGGCCGCTCAAACTACCACTCAAAAGGGAGAAGCTTCACTCCATCCAAATTCACAGCGAAACTTATCTGCCGATGAAGTGTCAACTATAAAAAGTGGTCCAATTGAACACATTCAGCCTCCATTTGCAGCCACTAATGGTGATATCAACATTGTCGTAAGCGATACTAAGTAGAAATTTATTTACAAATCAAAATTAATAAAAGATTTTACTTTAAAAGACGCATTATACAATTTATGTACTCCTCTTTAAACAACAACACCTGAGTTAGATGCAATACGTGGCCATAAATCAGCACATTCTTTAGCAACTGGACCAGTAATAGCAGAACCTTTCATTTCACCCTTTGGGTTAACGATAACACCAGCGTTATCTTCAAAGTACAAGTAGACACCATCTCTTCTTCTCCATGGCTTAGCTTGTCTAACAACAATAGCTGGCATAACCTTCTTTCTCAATTCTGGCTTACCCTTTTTAACGGTAGCCATGACCATATCACCAGCGGAAGCAGCTGGCAATCTGTTCAATCTGGCACCGGTACCTTTAACGGCCAAAACGTAAAGATTTCTAGCACCTGAGTTATCGGCACAGTTCATGACGGCACCAACTGGCAAAGCCAACTACAAGTAAAATTGTTAGTATATTGATCATTTAGTTTAGCTTTAGAATTGGCGTGAAGTTGTGAGATGATAACGGAGGAGGAAAAGAAGTTCAAAGTTTCCTAAATTGTGTTTCACAGGTGATGGGCCGCTCCGGGGAACATCACGTCCTCACTATCGCTCGTGATATCCATGAATAAACTTCCAAGAACTCATAGTTTCTATATTTCTCTCGTGTGTTGAACGATCAATTACATGGTTTCATCATCCCATTGTAAATTTTCACATCACACGTTAATTCACACGCCAATCTAAAGACATATCACGATGATAAATTCAGTTTAAAAGGGTTGGTCACATACTGACATACGGAATTTGTTTCCTGAAGCTCCTGATCCTGACATTATTGATTATATAAAGTTTGGTATAAGGTGTAAATCGTTACGATGTTGTTACCACTTTTGGCTATCCTATTGGAAAATTTTCGTGCGAAGCTCCAGACTGTGTGAGCGAGCGATGTTTTTTTTTTCGCAATATTGCACTACTTTGTGTAATAAAAGAGGTTAGGTCTTGGTCACTTTTGGTCATGTGACTAAATGTGACGAAAAAAAATCAAACTGGGTAACTGATAATTAATCCGATTTATGCCATCACACTAAGTGAAAAATTGTACACAGGTCAGCTCATTGAGAGTATTGAGGGCACTGTTCTGTTCTTTTCAGTATTTCCGTATTTGAAATTATCTGATTTCCCTGGGTGAGTGAAGAGGGAATATGTTTAAGAGCCTACAACTGAGAACGTGTCCTAGCCATGCATTTCCTTGAAGAAGTGTCTCTATCTGCGTAAACTTTAGAAACGTTATTTAATGAAACAAAAATAACGAGAGGATGTAAAAGGAAAGTGGAACCACCCGAAGATAAGATACAAGGGTAAGATCGGAGCTTCTGATTACGGAAATTGACCGACATTTATGCATCGGAGGTAAAAACTGGCTTTGCACTTTAGCACGTGCAGTAGTTAAATTAATAAGCAAAAAAACGTTGTTTCCTCGGCTATTAATGACGAATTGTCGCAAGAAAGTGGCGGTAACTAAAGGTCCACGACCAACTGAGGGCGATCACTTGCCCAGTATTGAGCTTTTCATGAGCCCCTCCATCCATCATCAGAACCTCTCTTGCTTGATATCTTCATCAACTGTGGATCATCTCGGCTGGTCTGCAAGCTGTGCCATGAAAAATTTCTTTTGCGGATAAATACTTTTGTGCAATGGAATATGTCAACAATGACATAACGGTTTGGTATGATTGCCACTCGATGTATGAAATTGTCAATGATATAAATATGGAACCATTTTTTTTTTCTTTCCTCCAAGTAGTTTGATTAATTATTACATCAATTCAATCTAATATCAAAAAACATGACAAAAGCAGTGCCAGATACTTTTCAAGGATTTGCCGTTTCTGATCCAAAGAACTGGAATAGACCAAAGTTGGCAACATATGAAAGAAAGCAAATCAATCCACACGATGTTGTCTTGAAGAACGAAGTTTGTGGATTGTGTTATTCTGATATTCACACTTTGGCTGCCAATTGGTCTCCAATTCAAAGAGAAAACTTGGTTGTTGGTCACGAAATCGTTGGTGAAGTCATTGCTGTTGGTGAGGAAGTGACCGAATTTAAAGTCGGTGACCGTGTTGGAATTGGTGCAGCTTCCTCCTCATGTCGTCATTGCAATAGGTGTAACTCCGACAATGAGCAGTACTGTAAGCAATCAGCATCCACTTATAACAGTAAGGATGTGAGATCAAACGACTACATCACCCAAGGTGGTTATTCTTCACACTCAATTGCTGACGAAAAGTTTGTTTTCGCAATCCCTGAAGACTTGCCATCATCATACGCTGCTCCACTTATGTGTGCTGGTATCACCGTATTTTCACCATTGATTAGAAACTTGGGATTAGACGCCAAGGGTAAGAACGTTGGTATTATTGGTATTGGTGGATTGGGTCACTTGGCTTTGCAATTTGCCAACGCTATGGGTGCCAATGTCACTGCATTCTCAAGATCATCTTCAAAGAAGGAACAAGCTTTGAAATTGGGTGCTCATGATTTCATCGCCACTGGTGAAGACAAGACTTGGTACAAAAACTATGACGATCACTTTGATTTCATTTTGAACTGTGCTAGTGGTATTGATGGATTGAATTTGTCTGATTATTTGTCCACTTTAAAGGTTGACAAGAAGTTCATCTCTGTTGGTTTGCCACCAAGTGAAGACAAGTTTGAAGTTAGTCCATTCACATTCTTAAAACAAGGTGCTAGTTTTGGTTCTTCTTTATTGGGCTCCAAAGCCGAAGTTAAAGAAATGTTGAGGTTGGCAGCTGAACACAATGTTAGACCAATGATTGAAGAAATCCCAATCAGTGAAGAAAACTGTGCCAAGGCATTGGATAGATGTCACGCTGGTGATGTTAGGTACAGATTTGTTTTTACTGGATTCGACAAAGCTTTTAAAGCTTAAAATTTTATAGATTGTATAGAGTAGTAACCAGCAAGGTGAAAAATTGTGCACAATTAAAAAAGTCTCTGCGAACAATAGCTATAGCATTAGCTGGGTATACAAACTATTAACATGTACAAATTCAGCTCGTCAGTATAGCAAACTTGGGCTTTTGTACCAAGTCCCGCTTGATATCATTCTTACCAGCTGACAACGACCTGGCATGCTTTTTAGAAAACACACTCTTTTGTGCTGACCTGACCAAATATTTATTCTTTTTCACCGGTGTTACAAATGATGGTAAGTTATTAAACTTGTGAGCTGACTTGAATTCATTTTCAAAGTTGATTGGTTGATAAAGCTCGTCTAGTTGTGTAGTTACTCCGTTACTTGTGATGTAGCCCTTGAATGAGTTCAAGCTCAAATCTTTTAAAGGTGAGCGGTTTCCACTTCTACTGCATATTGGTTTTGGTTGAAGAACGTTTTCTTGGTCATTATGGTTAAGTTTATTGGAGGTGGGAGTCCCTACCACATCATGAGAACTGTTGTCTTTCTTATCCTCCCATATCGTAAATCCAAGAGACGTAGCTGGCTTGCGTTTCTTTGGTGATGGGGTACGCGATTCTGACTCCGGCTTGAGTGGTGATTTGTTGTATCTTGGACTTGACGTAAAGCTCTTCCTTTGAGGTGATTGTGGGTGGATATTGCAGACTTTGGGAGAGAGAGCGGACCTCTTTGTAGGTGAAGGTGTTGATGGCATTGATGTGAACTGAGATGATGGTGATGGTTAGAAACAGCTGGTTACGGAATGTGTAAATTTCTATAGTTTAGTCTTGGTGTATCTTTTTCGTGATTTTTTCCCACAAAGGGGCTAACCGTTGTTTACGTTTTTGGAAAAAAAAAAAAACAGTTGCAAAATTGACGCGTCATTTTATTACTGTTTATACAATCTACTTGGTACAAATGGCAACTTGGTCACCACTCCATCTCTTAATTTGCCTCTAATCTCAATCTTTACTGGCGATCCAATCTTGGCTTTCTTATCAATATAAGCTTGTGCAACGTTACCACCGTTGGTAGGAGATGGCGAGCCTGATGTAATGTATCCAATTTCCGTCTTACCATCCTCACTGAAAACCTTATTTCCATCCCTAGGAGAAGGTCCTTTTGAAGTAAGACCAATTCTTCTACGTGTAGTAGACTTGTCCTTGATTTGACTCAAGATTTTGGCTGCACCATTGAAACTAGAGTCATTCAATTCACGGCGTGTCTTTGGGATCAACCAAGTCAATGAGGCTTCAACTGGTGTGATCTCTTCTGTCAATTCATGGCCGTACAAACACATACCTGCTTCTAATCTCAATGAGTCTCTTGCGGCCAATCCAATTGGTTTTGCTACATCGGGATAGTCGTGGACCAAAGTGTTGAAAAATGCTAAAGCCTCGGCTGCCTCTTCTGGGGTAGTTGATGGGATAGACAACTCAAATCCATCTTCTCCGGTGTATCCTGATCTAGCTAGGTGAACAGTAGCTGAAATAGGAGCCAATTTGATAAACTTTGTCTGGCCGAAGTAGATCTTACTCAAATCCTCATTTGTAAACTTTTGTAAAAGCTCTTGAGCCTTGGGTCCTTGGATGGCCAAGAGAGTACCCTCAAATGTATTGTGTTGCACAGAATTGAATGCCTTCAATTCATCTTTAAGGAATTGGACATCTTTTTCCCTACACCCAGCATTCGTCACCATGTAGTATTTGTCCTTGGCGTGTTTGGTAATGATACAATCATCAATCACACCACCGTCCTTATTTAACAACACTGATAAACTGGAACTGTTTTCAGGGATCAAGTTCAAATCGATTGGGGTAACTTTCTCCAAAAATGATTGTGCATCGGGTCCGGTGACATTGTGTTGCAACATATGGCTGACATCAAATAACCCTGCTTTCGATCTAACCCAATTGTGTGAGTCAATGTGCGATTGGGACTGGTATAAAACTGGCATTTCGAATCCAGCATAGGGAACCATCTTTCCACCCAACTTGACATGGGCTTCATACAATGGGGTCTTTAAAAGCGAACTTGTCGAGGAGAGCCTCTTTTGGGATAATAAAAGCGTTCTGGTTAGCATTGTAGGGGTACTGTTAGGAGCAAAGAGTGGTAGGGTCTTGTTGATCTTTATTTGTGGAGATGAAAAAACCTACAAAGATTTGACTTCGCGAAAGCCGGAGTCAAAATAATCCTTTGACTGTGTTTTCTTTTCTTTTTTTTTTTTTTTGCAGTCACTCTACTCAACAAGGAATGTTCCATCAATTGGTCGTGGTTGAGCAGTCATCACTAACAACATCACCGCCAATGATTCAATCACTATAGCTATCAAATTGTAACCCACCCAAGACCACAACTTGTCTCTTGCCATGCGATGGTACTGCATATGGCTTTCATTAGTGTAGTAGATGGAAGCACGACTGGACTGCTTCAACACTAGATCAGTATACAAGTAACATACATGTTTGATAATCTCAAAAACCCATATTAATGGCATGAATATTCCAAGGATCATAGCCCTAAAACGGTGTTTCTTTGCTTGTCTCCAATACTCGCACAATTCACATTCGCATTTGACAAACTTGTCCTCGCTGTATATGCCTTCCAAATATCCAAACCCTTCAACTTCCCTTCCCGATTCAATCACGTAGGGTAGCATTGTTAGTAATATTGGGCTCAGTACCCGTCAAGTTTTGCAGAAGTTGTCACCTTTTATATGCTTTCGCAAGCTACCAAAGTTTGCATTAGAAAACTTCCCAATTGGGACGTGACAATGGTGCTTATCTCTTACAAACCTAACTTTGGTGATATTTTAGCTCATGGTTCTAAAAGTGTTTCGATATAGAGTAACCGTGTACCATGACAGGCAGCCGGCACAATATCTATGACATCATGGCCTACCCTGCTATGGCTGCAAGATCAAATTTCAGGGAGAAAAAAAAATTCCACACGATTGAAACCATAATAAACGAATGATTATAGCATATGTCAGCATTAGATGTTCCTCAATTGGCAACACTCCTACAGTCTCCTAAGGTTAAAGATAAGAATGATGCACTACTGCAACTTGAAATCATTACCGCTTCGCGATGGAGGTTACCACTGAAGCAAATGCGGCTCTTGATACTTGCCATTTTTCAACTAATTGAGCACGAGGCCCAACAATTTATAAACAGCAAGTCAACTATACAAGCATCAATAGCATCTCGATTAAACAAAGCAAGCTACTACTTAAGACTTTTGGTTGAGAAATCAATTTCCGATAAACTACCTATAAAGTTTAAATTCTATCTCGAAATATGCTTTACCATTAAAAGTTTGTTCTATGTTCAAGATCAGCCCTTGGGGCCATGTTTGATCGATTTTTCCATACTCATATCCTCCATACTAAGGATAGATTTTGTCAATGACCATTTGAGCAGCAAGGATTGGTTGAGTGTTTATGGATTTCTTGTAACCGTAGCGGATCAATCATTGCAAGATATATCCCAGACCTTCGGTGGTATCAACGAAAAAGTCTTGATAGAAATTTGGACAGCATTGAGCAATCTACTCCATTGTGATACCTCATCTAGCTGCATTCACTTGTTTCGAGACGATGCATATTTTAAAGTTTTACCTTTGATGAACAAGACAGTCGATGCGTTCAAAAAAGAGCATCCTCTTCATATCACCATTTTCAAAGTCCTTAACAAGCTGATTATTTCACTAGCTACTACTGACTTTAAATTTGTCAATAAATTGATCCTATTGGGTATCAAAATGACTTTAGTTTGTCATAAAACACGATGGGAGAAACTTCAAGACCAATTCTTGATTTTTTTGAATTTGACCACAACCCATAATTTCATGTGTTTGGATAATCTACCCAAGCTCATTGGTGATTCAGATATTCAACTGTCGTTTGTTTGTGAGGATTCCGTGGAAACGCAAATTAGTGCTGCCGATGACCCTAAGATAGTGTACAGTATGGAATTACTCATCATTGAATTGCTCAATTATTTACTTATGCTTCCTTCAGACTTGTCTGAATCAATTGGCCTCTGTGACCCCAATAACAATGTCGATTGGTTCAACCTTGGTACGATATACTTCAAGGGTGAGGATCCTCGGCGATGGTTGTACACAACAGCAACAGTGAAATTGATGAAAACCTATTTTGACATGAAGAAAAGTATGCTGTTTCTACAAGAGTCTGATAGACCTAGCAGGGGCTTTGTCACGGATATTATTTTTAACAACTTGGTTGGCTCATACAGCATAATTGATTTTTGCGCATCCTTAGTTCTGTACCGATCAACCATCAAGGTTCACTTATTGAGTCTAACATTAATGAGTTTTTATCTTGAGCTCGACGTACACTTGAGACCTGAGCCAAAAGCGGAACAGAGTGAAGATTCCATTAGCGCAAGTGACAAAACAAATACCACATTCGACTTTACTATATCAGCGATATCGGAGGTACTGGATCTTCCTGGATTTCTTCAAAGTCTGATAAAGACTGTTGAATTTGAGGATGGCTACTTTTGGCTTATGTTGTTAGCAAGATCAATTTTAAATAAGGTGAACTTTGCGGAGCTAAATCCGCGAAAGAGATACGACTGCCTTCGGGAAATCCTCGAATTGGCCCTATATGGTGTGAACAAACCTCATGGTCATCTTGCAAGTGATTTAATTGCTCAATTAGTGTTGCGGAACCGTTTTAAAGTCAACAAGATTGTTGACGATGCAATTATCACACAATTGGAATCGGTAATAGATTTTCCAGGCGTTAATGGTCCATCAATTCATAATGAAGGATTTATGCTATGGTACTCAATGAACAAATTATGTATTGATCTTAACATCAAGAAAAAGAATATCTTGGTTAGGAAGATCGATGAATGGTTGTGTGAAAAGTGGGATGCCGCATTCAATTCGGGAATGCTTTTTCAATGTTGCCTTGAGGAGTTTATATACTGGGTTTCTGGGTTAAATGCTGAATTTTCTTGCACAATTGGTTCTGCGAATGCCAATGAGGGTCCGTTCAGGATGCCGATGGATTTGCAAATTTACCAGCAAGCGTTGGAGTCCTTTATTGTCTTGCGTCCAAGGGCTGTGGTAAAAGAAGAAAAAACTTTACAAGTCACTGCCCTCATCACTTCTGAATCCAATTGCAACTTTTGGGGGAAAATTGTCTCCACCTTTAGTAAATTGAATGCCGAGCCAATTGCACATGGGAACCTCTTTAGCTGGTTAATCACTTTACTGAACCTACTGCTAAAAATGTCTTACATATCGGGCCAGCAAGAACTTTGGAACACTTTGGACTATCAAATCACAGTTGGAGTTCAAGCTTTTTCAACATTCGAAATGAAAGCTGACGATGTATTCAAAGTCATTCGTTTGGTGGTAGAGTACGCCACCGAGAATGTGAACGGCTCAAGCGGCTTTATTTCAAAGGTTCCATTTAAGAAGTTTCTTGGATCCGTGGTCCAGAGTTTTCAATTACCGAACAGGCAGATGAAGAGGCGGTTGAGTGATGAAGATTTGGAATTCTCAGAGGTAAGAGAGAGCAGCGTCACGCCTGATTCCGCTGCCACTGTGACTCCCTCTTGTCAAAGTTATGTCTATTCGCCAATCTTTGACCTCATGAAATTCAAACGTTTGGAATTATGCTCTTCAGGTAACAACGAAATTGAAACTTTATCTCTGTTGACTATATTCGTTGAAAACTTTGATATTGATAACCTTTTGGTTGCTTTGATGTTTATTGTTGATGAGCAGTTGCCGAAAATACACTCCATTGATCTGAAGCAGCCATTGATTAAATTATTACGTATATTGGGTGAACGAGTCCTCTCGAATCAGGAACTAGAGAGAAATGAGATGGTGTTGGCTATTGTATCCCGTGTGCTTTCTCGTTTAGTTCCACTACTTTCGAATGCAACTGAGGAGGATGCATTACACAGAGACTGTTTTGACATTGTTCAGTGGCTCTATACATTAGGGAGTAAAAACTATATCACCACGGAGGTTTCACTTTTGGATTACATGAAGTTTTTGATCACCTTTTTGCAGCATAACAATGAAATGCACATCTCACAAACTTCGCTAATGGAAGAGACGTTTCTAAAATTTTCCGAATCAACCAACTTGATGAAATCAAAAATTATAGATTTATTTTTTGACTTTATTCAAGATTGTAATCCTTTCAAGCAAGAAAAAGTGTATTCTAAATTATTTGATTACTTTGTTATACCACAGGCATCGGTTGAGCGTGCAGCAACGTACGTCTACTTTTTTTCCATGTTGGCTGCTTCGTCTCCTACTGTGTTGAGGATGGCCTTGTTCAATTTTATGGAGTGCTCTAAGTATTCATTTTTTGTTCCTTATTTGAAGCTAGGTTTTGAAGAGCTTTGCTTAAGGTGCAATTTCTCGAGTCTGCGTAAGCTTTTTGAAACGGTTAAGGTGGATTTGCTTCGAAAATGGTGGAAAGTTGATTCAATTAAAACGTTTCCGTTTTCGTTGTTCAATTATGATAGCTTGTCCATGTTTTTGAATGAAAATTATCGGGAAATAACTGCCATAATTGTTTCAACAAAAACACAAACAGAGTTGAATTTTCAAACAGAGGATCGTTCAATTGAGCTTTTATCTTCAATTGCAAGTGTGAGAAATATTGATCTGGAAGTATTGGTCTCTGAGAGTTTATCATTGATCTTTCCGTTATCCTGCTCCGACTATGGTATTGGAAGTCGTATTTTTCGATTATTGATGAGCTACCTCATAAACTTTAAACAAGAGGCTAAAATACAGCTCCCATTGATAGTATTGGAGATCATAAAAAGACTTAATATGTCAGACGAGGTTGAGGTTCTTAGACTTCTTCCAAGAGCCAAGATTGTATCTCAATTAATTCATCAAAACTCGAGAGTCGAAATCAATAAGTCCGAACTGGCCGTATCCTTGCGCACAGGTCTTGAATTGATCAGCCAGATGGTGGAAAGATATCATACTGAGACGTCCTTTTTTTGGTCAACACCAATGATCTACTTTTTGATCAGAAGAATTGGATTGTCATTGCACGAAGAGCTTGATCTGTCAGCAGCGATATTGGAGATACGTCGAATAAAACTAGTCATTGTCATGGGTGGGGAGAATGCATTATCGGCGAACATTTTCAGCTTGCTTGTGAAAACATTGGTGCCGAAACTTAAAAACGAAATATTATCACCAGAAGTGTATCGCATTCTTGGTGCTTTCGAAAATGTATTTCAAATTGGACCTGAGCTTTTTGATGTCTTTGACACGCTTTCGCCTCTATTGAACTCCCTTTTGATCGAGCCCCGGCATGATGTGAATGATCCTTTGTATCGAAATTTTGTTAATACGTTGAGCAATTATGCAAGAGATATCGAAGATCGTGGTGCAGTCTCACCTGCTAATAAGTTAATAATTGCTGCCATCAGGCAATTGGAAGGTGAACAATTTTTATTACAAATTTCTGATATTGAGGAATTTTTGAGTGACGAAACTAGTTTCAATGCTATAAGTTTTGTATCAAGATTGTTCTCAAGTGTGGTGGATCCTGAACGGTTGTCGACTGAATTATTGATGTTGAAACATATACTCGCTTTAGGTAATGATCAGCTATCGCAGCTTTCAGAGCAATTCAAGCTCTGGATATCCAAGTGTTTATCAAAGTACTATTACGAGACACCATCATTTAATTTGCTAGATTTACTTGAAATGAAAGAATACGAAACTCCTAGTGAAATCAAAACGGAGCTGCACTCATCATTCTTTAATATTCCGATGACAAAGCTGGTCAAGTATGCACAAGAGAGCAAATACGATGAAGCCGCTTGTGCAGAGTCGGTGTTGGGGGTATATTTTAACATTGAAAGAGAGGACCTGGCTCTGTTACAGCATGTTGTCAACATTGAGCCAATTTACACTTCAATGTCTGGCTATATTCAAAATATGAAGCTTAAGACGTGTGTATTATTAAATGATGAGCCCAATGATGCTATAGCTGACATGTCACTCCTGGATTTGATCGACAGCTTTGACTCGTTCTTTGACCTAAATCCGAACAACTGGTGCTCTAAAATCTGTTTGGCGTTTCTTAAAGAGATAGCTTCATTCAGTGCCATAGGATCTGTCATGAGCGTTTTCGTTGTGAAGGTTCCATCGTTTGCTTTGGAGACAATAGCCTCTTTTGTTTGCTTTTATCTCGACCTTGTAAAAGCAAGAGGAGAAGAGTTAGTAGTTGCATTGTTGAATGGCTTTGCAAACTTGAAGCATCCAAAAAGAGAGTCAATAAAAGTTTTTGTTGGAATTTTGTTAGCTGTGAGGATTGCCTCGAAAACCACTTCGAACTCATCATTTGCAAGTGTTTATGACAAGGTTGATAAACTTCGGTATCACGAACTAGCAACTGAATGCAAAATGTACAAATCGGCATTAATGATATTTGAAGATGTGTCTAGTAAGATGGGAGAAGCTTCTTTAGGAACAAGTCATTCCTCAACTTTGCAAGCTATTTATTATGGACTTGATGACATAGATATACATTACGCTCTTCCAGAGAAGACGAATTTGGATCACTTATTGAATCTGAAGTTTCGAACCGGTGCTTCTGATGTTCAATTTCAGTACAGTAGCGGCTATTTGGACGCTAGTTTAAAGTTGGATGTACCACTTTTAGACGGCTTCTCTTCAATGATGTCGAATGCGGGTATGTTGGGTATTTCACTGATAGTCGGTAAAAGTATGGATCAGTTTGTTACTGACAATGACTCTTATGAGTGGAACTGGAAATTGTCGAAATGGGATCAGCCAGTACCTGCTGAGGAACTGAATGAACATCAACTGATATACAAAGTTTTGAAACAAATTCATGACTTTCCTCAAAATGGCGAAAGTATTTGCCGACAGTCTCTTTTAAGGTTAATGGACGTGCATACAATAGAAGCCCATATGGGCATCAAAGACATACAAGCCAACTTTTTGACATGGCTAAAATCATTGGCATCGGTCACTGCCATAGAAGACACAATCAACAGCACTCTGTTGTCAAATCTAGATGAAAAGTATCCTGATTTTGAAAAATTTGAAAACATCATTTTGGCAAAGCAGACTAGCTTTCAGATACTAGCTGAACAACCACCTTCCCATACTCCTAGTGATCTGCTTTGGTCACTTTCCTTAAAGGAATTGGTGTTGTATAACAATTTAGCTAGGATAGACGGTGAGCAACAAAAGATGGTTTCTTCGACGGTTTTGATTGATAAAATTTGCAACAGATTGCAAAATTCACAAAGTACTTTACACCAGAACTTGTTGCATTTATCAAGGTTCCAATTAGCTCAGTCATTGTGGAAGCAGGGTATTACTGACGTTCCTGTTTTAATATTGAAAGAATTGTATAATGCAGGTGGAGTGGACATATATGACAATGAATTGAAGGTGGACAAGCTCATGATCAAGGCGATGACAATAGAATGGATGTCAGAATCGCGTCAGGAATTGTCATCCAATTTGATGGAGAACCACGTATTACCAACAGCAGAAATGTCCCTAAGGTTGGATGATCAGGTGCAGCAATCTAGAATATTCCGCCTTTTAGCGCAGTTCTGTGAAACGCAATACAAATCCAAGTCGCTTAGTGAGCAAATTGAACTATTGGAAAAGCGAGTTGGTGAGAAGGAGAAGGAGATTGGGGAATTGAAAAGTCACTATCAGTCCTCTCAGACCACTTCAGATGAGAAAAGCTCGCTTAACAAATTCTATACCAAGTTGAAACTGCAATATAAAGCCGAGTGTGCTGATTTGGAGTATTCAAGGTCTAGCAAGAAACAATTTGTGGTCAAGGCGATTGAGTATTATTTGTTGACCATGTCTATGAGTGATTTTCCAGAAGAGGATTTAGACAAGTTTTGTGCCTTGTGGTTGGAGCAATCAAACGACGATGAGACCAATGACAAGATTGAACGGAAACTTCTTTTATTGCCAACGCATAAATTACTAAGCTGGAGTGCACAGTTGATATCAAGATTAACGAAAGAGGAAACAAAGTTTCAATACACTTTGAAAAAATTGATCTTTCAAATGTGTGCCGATCACCCGTATCACACTTTATATTTGTTGTTTTCTTTAAAAAAGCATAAGCAATTGGCTCAGAAAGATGCTAATCCATTGTTAGTTTCCAAAGCTATTGTGGCTGAATCATTGTGGGAAAAGTTACACGACTCAAGTTCTGTGCACAAAGTGGTTAGCTCTATTCAAACATTCAGTGAAGAGTGCATACGATTAGCTGAGTTCAAAGGACTAAAAGGCAAATCTATTAGCTTGGACAAGCTTGGTGATTTTTCACCATTTTGGTTGCATGCATTGCCCCAAATTCCTCCTCCTACAAAATCACTAAAAGTTGACTGTACTGGATCTTACCTGCACATACCCGTGATTTGGAAAATAGAAAAGAAAATTTCAACTGCATCCACAGGTTTGAGTTTACCCAAAATTGCCACACTTGTTCTTTCGGATGGATCGAAACATGTGATGTTGATGAAGCATGGAACGGATGATCTTCGTCAAGACTCCATTATGGAACAAGTGTTTGGTAAAGTTCAAAATATATTTACAAGAGACAAGGAGTGCAGTAAGAGAGGGTTATCTATAAGAACATACAATGCTGTTCCACTTGGACCTAGATCGGGTGTTATAGAGTTTGTTCCAAACTCCACCCCGTTTTTGGATGCAATACAGCCATATCATATCAAACATGATAAAATGAGGATTGACAAAGCTAGAGATATCATGAGGCAATGTCAAACTCGAGACAAAATCGAGAGACTTCATGAGTACCAAAGAATTGAAGCCAAAATCAAGCCCGTTTTGAATTTGTTCTTTCAGGATTGTTTTCTCACCCCAGATAGATGGTTTGAGAGTAGAGTTAAGTATACCCATGGAATTGCAACTTGCTCCATTGTGGGTTATATATTGGGTTTGGGAGACAGACATTGCAACAACATTTTACTTGATAAACGTAATGGGGAACCGATACATATTGATCTAGGAGTAGCGTTTGATCAAGGGAAGCAATTGGCCATACCAGAAACGGTTCCTTTTCGATTAACACGAGATGTGGTTAGTGGGTTCGGTATTCCTGGGGTTGAAGGTACATTTAGAATATCTTGTCAACACACAATGAGAGTTTTGAGAGAGAACCGGGATCATATCATGTCCATATTGGATGTATTAAGGTGGGATCCTTTATATTCATGGACCGTATCGCCGATCCGAAAGAAAAGATTGCAAAAGGAGGAAGCTAAACTGGGAATACAGCCTGAGCAAGACGGTTCGGATGCAGGGCGTGCTGTGCTTGCTGTATCGGATAAGTTGATCGCCAATGGGTTGAGTACAGAGGCAGTTGTACGAGAATTGATACAAGAGGCAACCAGTTCTCAAAATTTGGCATTGCTATATTTTGGGTGGTGTCCATTCTACTAGTTAGTGTGTGTCAAAGAAAAGGGCATGTTCAATTGAATAGATGTTTGAGTATATATACATAAGCAACTCCTTTTTTTTTTTTTAAGCAGGCAATGTCTTTGTTTTATTATGAAATACTCGCAAAGGCAATGTAGGAAAAATGAGATAACTGTTGAAGTGGTTAGAGACCCCAGAAAAGCAACTGTACCAACCAAACAAGGCGCTAATTACAATCAAAACACCACCACCTCGAATGCAACGAACACTTTGTCTCATAAACCCAGCTGCAAGTAAGAAAAATCCAAAATCCAAAGTGAAAAATAATAGCACAAAGGGCCAGGTTGACTTGAGCGTACAGAGTAACATCATAAATGTGAACAATGCCCAACCAAGTAAATAGAATCCTGTGGCATTATTAAACTGCTCAGTATCCGCGCCTCCATAACCGTCAATTATTCCAAAAGTGGGGATGAATATCGCTCCAAACGACATCCAAAAGCTACCGTAGCTGACAAAAGCTGTGAATGCGAAAGTATTACCATTAAAGAATTCACAAACGCCAGCCAAAAATTGTGTTACCCCTCCATAAAACACCGCAGCACCCATAACTCCATTCAATGTGGTAATACCCATAGCACGGGCTAAAATTAAACCAGCAACAAAGGCAGTCAATGCAAAGCCTGCTAACCCAAGTGCTGAAGCATTTCCCCATTGATGTTGAGGCCAGGTAGTATATCCGGGATTGAGCTCTCCTTCAGAAGGTTTCTTTAAATCTCTTCTGAGCACCTTTTGATTATTGATTACAGTCCGCTCGTCATCTGAAACAAGGGTTGAATGCATACTGGTCAGTGGAACAAACTGGGGATTAGAAGGGCCAGCCTCCAAAGGAGTAAGAGGCTTAGGCTCGTTGTTCTCTTCAATTGAAACCATGATGATACTTGTGGCTTGGATTTGACTTTCGCAGCGACAGATTGCCTCCAATATATGGTATCCATTGCAAAGCTTGTACTTTCCTCAGCGGATGTTATAAATGCAGTGGTATGTCAATGGAGGTAGGAAGATGTAAGTTTCGTTGAGCAATCATTCAAGATAGCATACCCCTGCAGATACCACAGAAAAGGTTGGTAGCACGTGATAAAAAGTCCTGCGTTTGTGTCGTGAAATTCACGTCACACGTAAACATCTAACAATGACTATAGACTGCATTAGATTTTTGCAAAATAATCTAAGTAGCGTATATAAGTTATAGAAGGTGATAGTTTCTGTTAATGCTGTCTAGGTGGTCATATCAATTTTTTACAAAACTTTGTATAAAAACATCTGCAAAATTACTTTTTATGAACTCAAATGATGCAACCCTTCAAGCTTTTATATAAAAAAAAAAATGCAAACGTTATAACAAAGAAAACCAAGGTAAATAGGGCATAAATTTGAGTGATCACTTTAAAAGTAAATCTCACATTCACCTTCAAATGTTTATAAAAGTATAAAATTTATTTGATATGATTCGATACTGCATACAAGTCAGTTTGGAGAGTGTTAAAAATTAACTCAAAAAGAACTTTTTCTTTTTTTTTCTCTCTTTCATCTGTCATCATTTTTGACGCGGTGAGCGCTACAACACAAGCATTTACACCCTTTCAATAATATTCATGTACCCAATCATATGAGCAGCTTTAGTGCCGAAGAAGAATTGCCCTTACAAGGGTTCATTGTGAAAATCCCTTTGATAATTGAAAACGAAACTGCATCCAAAACCCTTTCCAAAAGCTCGTTGTGGACACACGTTACTAAAGCAGATTATGAACCAAGCGAGGATCCCAACTTTATCAATATCTCAATAGTGTCTATATGGGAAGAAGGATACTATCATACTACTATAAAGAAGCAGAATTTATACAATGTGTTTGAAAACTCATCGTCGCGGAAGATTAAAATTGATCATGAAAACACGTACGACGTGTTTACTGACTTGTTTCCCTTGGATTTGGATACCTATTTAGAAAATGAGGGTAAAGAGGGGGTGCATAAACAGCTTCTTCTAAGTGCAAAGATCAATGTTCCTGAAAGTAGTTTCAAGAGAGGTGAGGGACTTAATCCGGATACTTTACAGATACAGATAAAGAGTACTGGAACATTTAATCCAACCATCGGTAAATTTGACTTGAACTCAGTGGATTTTGAGACTTCAGAGCATTTGAAAGATGAAGGAAATTTATTCAATTGGTTGCAGTTGTTTGATAGTCAGAATAAAGAGCTCGTTCGAAGGTTGATCCAAGCTAACGCCGAGAATGAACGACTAAAGACCGACAATACACTTTTGCAAGAAGGAATGAAACAAACACAGAAAGATTGCGAGGAGGTAATTATAGATTTGGAATCCAAGTTTTACCAAGAGATTAACTTGAAAAAGGATGTTATTTTTGAATTATCAAAGAATGAACTACCGAAAACCGAACTACTCGGCTTGAATGTCAACTTTTTGGCCAACGTAGCTGAACAACGAAACGACAAAGAAGCTAGTAGTACTCTGAAAAGAACAACCGGCCGAAGAAAACGTGTCAAGCAGGAGAAAGGAGCAATTACCAGGAAGCGCAAGAGTAAGAAGGAGGAAGTTGAAAGTGAAGAAGAGATATCGGACTATAAAGGTGACACTGACTTTACTGATGTTGATGACGAAGATGGAAATGTTGAGAATTTAGTGTATGTCAAAATTAAAAACGAGCCAGAGCTTGAGGAACGACCGAAAAGATACAATTTGAGAAGTGGCTCGAAGCCAAATGTGAAACAAGAGCCCAATATGCAAGAGCAGCGTGGTGTGAAACAAGAGACTAAAGTAAAACAAGAGACTAAAGTAAAACAAGAGCCTAAGGTGAAACAGGAGCCAGACGTTCATCGAGAACCGAGTACGCAAATTGCTCCCAGATCCCCCGAATTGAAAGACGATTCCAACCCTGTTGTCGTTAAGCCAGATCCATATGCTAACAGCACACCATTCAACCCGGATTCCCTTTCATTCGCCAATGACAGCTTTCTGGACTCCTTAAAAGTGGAGAGCTTGCTACGGAGGTCTCGAAACCCTTCATTTAAGTTGGAAACTGATCGAGATATCTTCAATAGTGCAATGAGAGATGATTCAAAAGGAGAGGCCGATGACAAAGATGAAGACATGGCTGAGAATGATGAGATGACGAAGACTCAAGAGAGTGAAGATCAAGAAAGTGATGAGAGAACAGAATATAGCTCTGATGATGTTGATGACGGGGAAATGTCAGAACGTTCAATTGATGAAGATGCTGAAGCAAAGGAAAAGGAGAAGGGAGACAGAAAAGAGGAACTACAGGAAAATACCGGTACTGGTACGGACAGCAAAAGCAGGGTCAAGAATGGATCTTTTGTTGAAGATAGTCTTGGAAGCAGTGCCTCTAAATCCAAACCCGATGTAGCCAATGACACGCAAGACAAGACAGACTATTCCAACGACGAGAGTGTCAACAAAGATACCGATACAACAGGGAGTCGACCAGCTGCAAGCCAAGCAGATGTCGAGACAGATTACAGTGATGATGATGATTGACGATTTACGATGATAATGACGACAATATAAGAACAAATGTCCAGTTTTCGCAGTTTGCGGAACTAATTGATATGAACAATTTTTATGCCCTTTATGGATACTAAGATGTAGTTTTTAATGCGGTATAACTTAAGAAAAGTAGAATTATCGTTGTTTCCCGAGTCGCATAGAGCTTTTCTTCTAAGAAATAACCGGGAAGTCAATTGTTTCTTTTTTCTCTTTTTTCGCAGTCATGCATTTTTGCAGCAAATACAATTGGATCAGTTTATTAACCAACTTAAACAGGGAAACTAAATAACCGTAGGGATAACATAAGCTTGAAAGCCACAAGGAGATCACTCCTTCTTCGGTTTTAAAAGGATGTGATTACCTATCTTCAACTTAGAAGTAAGATGTGCCGCTTAAGATGATCTTTGAGTAGATTTTGCGCGTCTTCCCTTCCAACAGCTGCTCTGCCCAAAATTACTAGACCTCATCTTGAACCATGCCTTCTAAGTGCTATCCTAGAAGTCTTTTCCATGAAGGATCTATCGATTAAACGAGTTACAAGCCTCTGTGGAATATTACTCTCCTGTATATAAGAGAAAAAGGAGAAGAGTAATATGGTAGCGTTACTTCTCTCATCTCTCAGTCTCTCTCAGTCTCTTCTTCAACATATTTTTTTTTCGTCTTTCTTTGATTCAACACTCATCTTTCTTTAAACAAGCCATCAAAAGTCTTAGAAAACTAAACTACACCTTAACAAACACACTTTATCAAACTTTGCTTTTTTTTTTCATTTTCATTTCGACTTCATTTAAACATACATCTACAGTTTTATTTTTTCAATTTCATTTGTTCATTTTTTCTTTTGTTTTTTATCAAAATTTTCAACTGTTCTTTTCCATTTTATTTTTTGATATTTCAAGTTTAACAACACACTATTTGAAAAGAAAAAACAAAAGCATCAATCCTATTTCATTTAGTTGCATCCACTAGTTCATCTGTCATTTCCTAATAGCACATTGCATTTACGTTTTTTTATTTTATTTTTCTCATTTGGCTTTAATTTATTTCCCAGATCAACCGGTTCTTGATAGAGACAAAGGAATATATACTATTTGATCCGTTGTGTTATTTTACTGTTTTCTTTTTACAATCAAACTTTTGGTTTCCAATCTTGCATTCATTCTAATTATCAAAAGTCATTCAATTAGAAAAAGCCCTTTGCAACACAGCCTTTTTCATTTTCTTTTACTTCATTTGAAAGAGTCATATCCGCGTTATAGAACTACTGCAATTTGCTGGTATTTATCAAAAGTTTTCAAAGCATCTGAAACTTTGAATTTATTATACTGATCATGTCATATTTCGATCCATATCAAGGAATGTCACAACAGTACATTGGACAACAGTACTACCCACAGTACTATCCTGAACAACAGAACCAATACGGTGACGGTGATGGGTTCTCTTCAGGTATTCAAGGTTCAAACGGAATGGAAGGACCTCACAATCCCTACGGTGCCGGACAAGCTCCATTCAACGGATTTAATTCTGGAAACACGTCTCATTTGATGATTTCTAGTGAATATAACCCCGATTTGAATGCCCACCACAATTTCAACCAGTTCAATGGCAGTGGAACATTTCAAGGAAACAACGGGTTCAATAACATTGATGCCCCAGCAATTGGATCGACTACAGGAGGAGAATTTTACGCTGAAGAGGGCTCTTTTTTGCAAGGCAATGGATCTAGTGGACACATTCCTTATTCCAACATCTTGCCTAGCGAATACGATCAAAGTATGTTGGGACAACCAAACGATATGTATCAGCATCAAGGGGACAATGGAATTAACACTTCAAATGCATCCAACGCACAAGTTTTGGGAAACGGTGGTGCTAATGGTGCTTCTGCTGGTGGAAACACAGCTCCCAATGCAGCTCCATCAAGAACTGTTTATTTGGGAAATATCCCGGCAGATATTGAGCCCAATGAATTGTTGGATTATGTTCGTTCAGGAATCCTTGAAAATGTAAAGATCATCGCAGCTAAGAACTGTGCATTCATTTCATTTATTGACCATCAACTGGCTTTGCTTTTCCATTCTGACTGTATATTGAAAAAGCTCAATATTAAAGGGCATGATATCAGAATTGGATGGGGTAAGAATACTCCTATCTTGCCTGCAGTCTTGGAGGCTATTCAACGTGATGGTGCTACGAGAAACGTTTACTTGGGAAATTTGATCAATCCTATTACTGGAGATTTGATTACAGAACAAGAATTAAAAGAAGATTTGTCTTGTTATGGTATTATTGACAGTATCAAGATTATCCCAGAAAAGGGTATTGCATTTATTCATTTCTTAAGTATCCTTAGTGCTATTAGATGTGTGGCTAATTTACCATTAAAGGAGAAATATTTGGACAAGAAATGCTTTTATGGAAAAGATAGATGTGCATTTATCACTAAAACTCAGCAACATAATGCTGCTCAATATTTGGGTTTAGCTCCAGGAATGGAACATATTGTCACGGCAGCTGATCGTGAATTTATTTCTAGTGCATTGGTTCAACAATCAGCAGCTGCAGCCCAAATTGCAACTCAAGCTGGTGGTGCTAACAATTTGGGCAACCGTACTGTTTACTTGGGTAACTTGCATCAAGATTCTTCTGTTGAAGAAATTTGTAATGTTGTCCGTGGTGGATTATTGCAAAGTATTCGTTTCTTGAAAGAAAGACATGTGTGTTTTATTACATTTATTGACCCAATTGCTGCAGCTCAGTTTTTCGCCATGTGTCAATTACATGGATTGACCATTCACAACAGAAGAATTAAAGTCGGTTGGGGTAAACATTCCGGACCATTGAGTAATGCTCTTAGTTTGGCTGTTTCCAATGGAGCTTCAAGAAACATTTATATTGGTAATTTGAACAATTTTGACTTTTATAACCCCAAGAAATTGAGAGAAGATTTTTCCAAATTTGGTGATATTGAACAAATTAATTACCTCGAGGAGAAGAATTGTGCATTTATCAACTTTGTCAATATTGCCAATGCTATCAAAGCCATTGACGGTATTAAACTGTTTCCTGATTATAAGAATTTGAAGATTAATTTTGGTAAAGATCGTTGTGGAAATTTACCTAGACAATTTCAAAATCAAGGTATGCCTTTAGCTGGTGGGGCTTTGGGTCTTTTGGAAAATTCAGCCAATGCAATGGCAACTCCCACCAATAATAATGAAAGTGGCCCCGGCACTGTTGTTAGTGGAAGTGGCGGAAGTGGAGATGGATCGTTTTCTGATTTGACTGATTTCAAAGATTTGAGAGAAGGATCTGCGTTACAAACTGGCCATAATGCGTTTGAAATCACCACTGGAAGCAAGAGTAGCTCAAACTCACCATTGCAATCACCAAGCAACTCCATCTTACAATAAGGGGGTACCTCCACACCAACACCTTCTTCTTACCACATCCTTTGCTTCAACTTTTTTTTTATCCATATTTATTGACTTTATGATGATGCATTTTTGTTCCTTTCAACAAAGCCATTTTTATTACACTTCACCGATTTTACTGTTGTTTTTGACTTTTTGTTTTCATTCATCATCTCAACACACGAATGCTGTTGTTGATATTGGTTTTTACTACACTTTTGGGTTTTCTTTACCGTTTTTTTATTGATCTTTGCATAAGTTTACAATTTATTATTTTTATATAGAAAAGTTTTTTGTCATGAGGCTCTTTGTTTCTCTCTATTTTATATACATAGTCATCAATTTTTAAAAGACTAGACAGTCCACATCTTAGGGCATTACACTCTTCTTTGCAAGTTTTTCCCTCTTACCTTATTCTTGGAACAATAACGACAAAGATCAACATCAACAAAAACACTCCGATCACACCAACAACACATTTCAATAAAAACCATAAACTTATCCTACCACCAGTCTTACTTTCCAAATAGTTGTTTAAGTTCCGATCAATCACTTTAAACAAGTTTGAATTGCGGATAATATTTTCATTTGTTTCATTAAGTATTGATATATCATCACCTAAAATCTTGGAACTTAGAGACATGGCACTCGTTTTCAACGTAGATGTAAGTTGTGACAATTCATTAAGTATGTCATCTTGAATCGATTCATGGTACGTGTTGAGTTTGTCAACGTTGTCTGGTGATGTTGAGTCGAGATCAAATTTCGATTTGGATTTGGAAAGAAGACGATTACGTAGTTCTGTCAAGTTCTCATCGTTGTTGGATGTAGTGGATGTAGCAGGATCGTTAGTCGAATCGTTGTTGTTGTTGTTGTTGGTGGTGCCTTCGATTGTTGATTCGCGTCGTGGTGTGTTTGCTAAATTATACCATTCAATCAATTGATCAACAATGTACAATTTCTCATCAATTACATCAATAAGCAACTTGTCTATTCTCAGTTTGACATCTTGATACAGCTTGTGGTTCTTGAATTGATTCAATAGAGGGAGTTGTCGTAATAGCGACGTTTGTAGTAATTGCAACTTGCATTGAGCAGTGTATGGCGATGGAGATATTTGCGGAGTTTGTGTATTGCTCAGCGGAGAAAAGTTGTTTAGTGTGAATAAGTCCGGTAGGTTGAGTTGATTGATCTCTTCTTCGTAGACAATCACGATGTTTTCAATAGTTCTTAACGATGTCATGGTTGGCCGTTGTAGCGCAATCGGGTTTCGATTTGGTGAGCAAAAAAAAAAATTCAAAGAATCAGAAATGAAAAGTGATGCAATTTAAATGGTATTTACATATTGCTTTGACCATTGGCAAGACATTGACTTATACCAATATGGCCTAGAACTCATACCAATTATGATTCAAATCAAAAGAGGAGCTACAGCAAACGGATAGTGAGATTATTGTGACACATTTACAACACAATGAAAAAACCCACCACATCTAATCTTTATCCAAAATGTCAGCCCAACTACTATCAAACAACGATCTACGGAAGATGTTTTTTTCTTTCAATTAGAAAATGATCGTGGTTAGCGAAAAAGGCTTTGTTCTGATCTAAGGATTTTAAGAAAACAAAAGCAAGGTATGTCATTAACCAACAATTACAAGGCGCCTACGTAAATAGGGCTCCATAATAGTTAGTTTATAATCTCAAGGTTTAGTTAGTTTCTTTATATCCTTCTTGACATAAGGAAGAAGAAGAAGAAGAAGAAGAGGCGTTCAATGAGGAAGAATTTTTTTCTGCAAAGAGCTTCCTTCACTATTTTCGGGTTTTGTTATTTGTACACGACCTTTTTCAATGCTACTCTATTTTGCAACAACTCAATGAATGCACCTCTTTGTTTCGAATGGACAGTAGAAAAGAGGAAATAGACACCATGGCTTGGATTAAGGGGTCCAGATACGCTACTCAATTTTTTGTCTGGTCTAAATGTTGGAGACTAATTTTGTGCCAACTTTACGCATATATTTTGAAGAATTGCTGTCAATATAGAAGTAAAGGACTAGATTGGTAACCAGCATACCTTAAAAGAAAGTAAATCTAGTTCGGTGATGTAAACTAAAACTATATTATTGAGATACAAATCGGCTTACATTTGCCAAATAGTTCCAAAGCCTTGTAAAGCTGTTGTTAATATACCACAAATTACGAAAAACAAGCAGCTTCCCCTGTCAATCAGACGTACAAAAAAGTAGGAAATATACCTAGAACTAGATTCAGCACGAGTGGCTTATTGAAAATTTTAAGGAGAGGTTCATAAAAAAGTACGAGGAACATTTACTGAATGAGGCAAAAAAAAAAAACAAAAAAAACAAAATGAAAATAGAGAGATCAGGGAAGAGTCAGCCATCAGCTTACTCAGTATTTTTTTCTTGAAGTCAACGATTCATTCGCCCCATGTTTTTGTTCCAAGAAGTTTGTTTTAAGTGAAAATTCCAGGCACGAGAATTAAAGCTGTTGTTGTTTTGGTGTTTTGGTGTTTTTGTTATTGTTTTCTTTTGTGTTACGCTGTTGATCGAACAAACGCATTGTCCACGAGAGAAACTGCCGGTTACAATACGGAGAAATAAATCTAGAACGAAAGGTACGAACAGCTGATATGTGGAAGAAACAGTCGTAGACTTTTTTTTTTGATCTCTTTCCTCTTTATTGTGTTGTCAAGAAATGTTCAAATTGTTCTGTCCCCCACTAAGAAGAAATTGTAATGTGACGCTGAGAAAGCTTTCTTTTTTTCTTTAAACGCCGGAAGAGACAAAGCCCTGCCGGACTTTATAAAATCAATGATATCCATTCAAAGGAAGAGAAAATAATTACGTGTCTAACGCGTCATCAATATACTGTTACCATCGTGTGATTTATCTATATATATATATCCCTTGACCCACTTTTCACCGAAAATGACGCAGTGTAATTAGACTTATTGAAAAAGGTCGGAGATAAATTTCTTATTTTTTTTAAAGTTTTGCACTGGCGTCAACGTGCACATGCGTGTGATCTCGTAAGCTGTGCGATGCGCCAATAGTAGAAAAGATTTAAAATTTTTTTATTTAGTTTGCTTCCGTGACTATCTTTATATTTGCTTTATCAATCAGATCACCACCTTCCTTACAAAGTTTAATCATATAGGGGACGGTATAGGAGAAGCTTTTTTCGTTGATATTTTCTCCTTTCCTTGTTGTTTACTAAATAAATCTCATTTGTCTTATGAACCGTACGTATGATCTCTGTTTGTGTAGACGAACGAAGGAATTTATTTATTTTTTTGCCTTGTTTAACAAAAACAAAAGATTGCTTTCACACTTTCACATATTAAAGCGGTTATTTTGTGTAAATTACAAAAAAATTAGCTCTTTGTACGTACTTTATTTAAAATTTCACCTGTGAATGTGCTGCACATCCGTGATGTCTCAATCAGGATGAAAAATTTCTCAATTGAGCAAATGAAAAAAGTTGAAGGGTTTTTAAAAAATAAGAAAAATAAAAAAAAAGATCAGGCGGCAATTGTAATATAAAAAAAATGATAGTATTATATTTTCAAGGAGGATTATAATAGAAGCTAACTTGTCAGTAAAGGGATCACTACAATGATGTATACACTTATCTCTTCTTCAATGAAAAGCTTAACAGGTAACTTCAAGTCCGTTATAGTATAAAGGCTATTTCGGAAATGAGAAGAAGAAAGGATGTATTTCCTGTATATAGCAGTATACTTTTTGGTGTTTTTGTGGTATTGTTGATGTTTACCAAAAAAAAATAAAAATTTCTTTTTTTTTTTCTTTTCTTATTGTTTATATCTCTCTCTCTCTCTCTATATACAGGAAGTTTAAAAATGTTATATTGTTGTACAAAAAGGCCTTATTCTTTTCATATATTCAAACTCAAAATCCCAAGAACAACAACAACGACAACGACAACGACGACTGTCAAAAAATTTTAAAATCTTTTACAACCTTCTTCCTTTCTCATTCAAACCAACCCACCCACTCACCAACTACTTCAACAACGACGACCTCCTCAACTGAATTATACCCGCCGTCTCATACAAATCCAAAGATCTACAGAGGATTTGTATAAGGAAAAAAAAAAAATACCCCCCTTACATCCACTTGCATATCAACTCAACTCACAGATCATATTTTATAAGAACCACAGCAACTACAGAAAAGAAGAGAGGCATGCTACCTAACCATAAACTAGCCTTACTTCTATCGTTCTTCAGTTCTACTGCTCTTGCAGATAATTGGTCAAATCTGGGTTGTTACAAAAGTTCAGCTTTGTCAAATTTACAATCACAAGGTTACTACATATGGCAGTCTTCAGGTCATTGTCAACAAGAATGTGCCGGAAAAAGAATAGCAGCGCTTATTAGTGGTAGCCAATGCTATTGTGGTGATTCCGACCCTTCACTGAGCTCAGTAGATAGCTCAAATTGTGATAGTTCTTGTCAAGGTTATGGTTCTGAAAAATGTGGTGGAGATGGTTATTACACTGTTTATGTCAACTCAGACGCTGATAGTGAAGACTCACAACTGAGTAGTAGCAGTAGTTCGCTGCTGTCTACATCTTCGTCCAGCTCCTCGTCTAGCTCCTCATCCAGCTCCTCGTCTAGTTCATCATCGTCACAACAACCACAAACTAGTACTGTAAAACAAACCACTACAGCTCAACCATCAAGCACTTCTAACACAGAATCCTCTGAAACACAAGCAACCACTTCTTCACAAGATCCAGAAACATCTACAGAAGTAGAATCATCAGTACAACCAACAACCATAGTATCCACAGTCATAAACTCAGCAAATACCAAGCTGCAGTCTGTCATTTATCGTACAGTAATTGCATCCCCATCTTCACAGCCTTCATCAACATCGTCTTCTTCTTCACCAACTTCATCGCTGGATGCATCGCAAACAGGAACGTCCACAAGCTCTGAATCAGCTTCATCATCATCATCATCATCATCCGACGACTCAAATTCAAACAAGAAAAAGGGAACTTCTGGAGGAGTTATTGCTGGAGCTGTTGTTGGATCAGTAGCAGGAGTAGCAGTCATTGCTGGCTTACTTTTTGCATTCTGCTGGCTTAGACGTAGAAAGCAAAACGACGACGATGACGATGATCAATTTACATTATCAGGACCCAAAGCTGAAATGATGTCGGAAGTTGATTCACCAACTCCACCACCAACAACCCTGGACCCTAACCCATTCTTATTGGCTAGTGGATACAACTTTTTCGATACTTCACAACAACAACAAAACGGCAATGGCCCAGGAAGATCACCATCGCTTCAACACACTCCAACACAATATAACAACAACCAATTCCATGGCTCTTCTCATGGTGGAAGTGGAACTAGCGCAACTGGCATGTTTGGCCATCAACAACAATCAAGCTCAAGCGGAACCAGTGGTGGAGGTGATCACTCACTAGGGTCAAAAGATGATTATGCCTTTTACGACTACAACAGTGGAGGAGATGGAAGTCCACAGCATAATAATGGTCTATCACCATCCAACGGACAACAACAACAACAACAACAACAGCAGACATCACATCAATTCCAATTCCTCAATGGCAATTCACCTGAACCAGAATACGGTAGGAGGAAGTTGAGTAATGGTTCGCTACCTGACATGATAGCAAGAGAGCCAGGGTCGTTGAAGGTGGTCAACAATTGAGAAAGCTTTCAATTGATAGAGAAAGGGTTTCTTTTCTTTTTTTACTTCGCATTATTACAAAGGAATGTACATTCATTACAGATACTGTTGCTTTTTATCCACTTGTACATTTATCTAACTCAATTTATCCATGTTAACAGACCAGTGATTGACGGTGAAACTCATGATTGTATCAAAAGCATCGAGTTTACGAACGGCACAAAGGTAGGAGGACATGGAGAAAAAAAAAAGTTTTGTGGGTTGAATTTTTACGAGCATTCCTTATGTTAATTTTTTTTATTTTTTATTATTATCATGTTATTCAAGTACGTTGCACTTCATAGCAATGCGTTTCACGATTTCAATTAGTTACGGTTTTTTTCATTGTCAATTATCTAGATATGATTTTTATAGAATATATGTTAGATATTGCTACTTTAGAGTGTTTAATTATGCTTCAATATGTAGACTTTGAAGATCTTGTGGGCTCTTGTAGCCTAGCGATGCCGGAGCAGCAGCATAACGCACGTTTCGGCAGTTAATTTCCGGTTGCAAGATTTTAGTTGTTGGAGGAAAGCGCGTCAACCATTGTATCTTGAACGTTATGAAGGTCATGCGTTTGATCGTTTCGATACAGCAAACTTGTACACCCCGTAAGAGGTCTAGAAACATCTAACCGCGCCTCATTCGGTCGCCTTCTAAAGAAACATTCTAGAACTTGACGAAAAAGAATCGATCATTGGTTATTGTTGTTTGTTTTAAGCTCGCGTCTTATTGTTATTGTCATTTTTTTTGTTCTTCTCTTTATTTATGTTTACAAAAAGCAATGATTTTGTATCATGAATAATTTCCACGATTAAAGCCAACATTGAAAAAGGTTGTACAAAGTGTACCTCTGGTTGTGGTAGATATATATATATAATGACGGGATTCAGAAGGAAAGGTTATGAGCTTTACGCGTTATACACGACATCACAATGATACACATTTTGTACAATGAGCGCAGCAGCACGTGCTACAAATATACCTGTCATATAGAATACTCTCTGCATGGAGTTTTTGATCCAACTTGATCTAGAAACGCATATGGGGGCTTTTTCTTGTGGGCTTTGACGCGTGATTTGACGCCTTATTTTTCAAGATAGAGCCGAGCTCAAAACTGGGCCGGCTACAAATGCACCCCACCCCCCCATTGTGATTTATGGTAGAACATTCCTTTCTAGTGCAGAGCTTTCCATATAGTTGACTTTGAGCTTAGTGGACTGGGTCTACACTTTCTTTGGCACTCTTACCTGAAAGCATTGGCTACTACATCATTGTTTCTATGCGTTGGTGGCCTAATTTTAGAGCCAATTTTACTCAAAGCAAGAGCATTTTTCTTTACACAGCAATAGTCTTCGTGCTAGAAGATTCAGCAGCCACCGCTCCAGCATCTAGCCAATGAACTACCATGGTACCCTGTTACTCTATATCGAAACACTTTTAGAACCATGAGCTAAAATATCACCAAAGTTAGGTTTGTAAGAGATAAGCACCATTGTCACGTCCCAATTGGGAAATATTTTAATGCAAACTTTGGTAGCTTGCGAAAGCATATAAAAGGTGACAACTTCTGCAAAACTTGACGGGTACTGAGCCCAATATTACTAACAATGCTACCCTACGTGATTGAATCGGGAAGGAAAGTTGAAGGGTTTGGATATTTGGAAGGCATATACAGCGAGGACAAGTTTGTCAAATGCGAATGTGAATTGTGCGAGTATTGGAGACAAGCAAAGAAACACCGTTTTAGGGCTATGATCCTTGGAATATTCATGCCATTAATTTGGGTTTTTGAGATTATCAAACATGTATGTTACTTGTATACTGATCTAGTGTTGAAGCAGTCCAGTCGTGCTTCCATCTACTACACTAATGAAAGCCATATGCAGTACCATCGCATGGCAAGAGACAAGTTGTGGTCTTG
Source organism: Lodderomyces metapsilosis (assembly GCF_017655625.1). Lineage (NCBI taxonomy): Eukaryota > Fungi > Ascomycota > Pichiomycetes > Serinales > Debaryomycetaceae > Lodderomyces > Lodderomyces metapsilosis. Next base: position 430,228 of record NW_027138160.1, on the reverse strand, counting down.
GGTGGGTTACAATTTGATAGCTATAGTGATTGAAGTATTGGCGGTGATGTTGTTAGTGGTGGCTGGTCAACCACGACCAACGGACGGAACATTCCTTGTGGAGTAGAGTCAACGGATTAAGGGATTATTTTGACTCTGACTTTCGCGAAGTCAAATCTTTGTAGGTTTTTTCATCTCCACAAATAAAGATCAACAAGACCCTACCACTCTTTACTCCTGACAGCACCCCTACAATGCTAACCAGAACGCTTTTATTATCCCAAAAGAGGCTCTCCTCGACAAGTTCGCTTTTAAAGACCCCATTGTATGAAGCCCATGTCAAGTTGGGCGGAAAGATGGTTCCCTATGCTGGATTTGAAATGCCAGTTTTATACCAGTCCCAATCACACATTGACTCACACAATTGGGTAAGATCTAAAGCTGGGTTATTCGATGTCAGCCATATGTTGCAACACAATGTCACCGGACCCGATGCACAATCATTTTTGGAGAAAGTCACCCCTATCGATTTGAACTTGATTCCTGAAAACAGTTCCAGTTTATCAGTGTTGTTGAACAAGGACGGTGGTGTGATTGATGATTGTATCATTACCAAACACGCCAAGGACAAATACTACATGGTGACGAATGCTGGGTGTAGGGAAAAAGATGTCCAATTCCTTAAAGATGAATTGAAGGCATTCAATTCTGTGCAACACAATACATTTGAGGGTACTCTCTTGGCCATCCAAGGACCCAAGGCTCAAGAGCTTTTACAAAAGTTTACAAATGAGGATTTGAGTAAGATTTATTTCGGCCAGACAAAGTTTATCAAATTGGCTCCTATTTCAGCTACTGTTCATCTTGCTAGATCAGGATACACCGGAGAAGATGGATTTGAGTTGTCTATCCCATCAACTACCCCAGAAGAGGCGGCCGAGGCTTTAGCATTTTTCAACACTTTGGTCCACGACTATCCCGATGTAGCAAAACCAATTGGATTGGCCGCAAGAGATTCATTGAGATTAGAAGCAGGTATGTGTTTGTACGGCCATGAATTGACAGAGGAGATCACACCAGTTGAAGCCTCATTGACTTGGTTGATCCCAAAGACACGTCGTGAATTGAATGACTCTAGTTTCAATGGTGCAGCTAAAATCTTGAGTCAAATCAAGGACAAGTCTACTACACGTAGAAGAATTGGTCTTACTTCAAAAGGACCTTCTCCTAGGGATGGAAATAAGATTTACAGTGAGGATGGTAAGACGGAAATTGGATACATTACATCAGGCTCACCATCTCCTACCAACGGGGGTAACGTTGCACAAGCCTATATTGATAAGAAAGCCAAGATTGGATCGCCAGTGAAGATTGAGATTAGAGGCAAATTAAGAGATGGAGTGGTGACCAAGTTGCCATTTGTACCAAGTAGATTGTATAAACAGTAGAGTAACTTGACGCGTCAATTTTGCAACTGTTCTTTTTTTTTTATTTTTCCAAAAACGTAAACAACGGATTAAACCCCTTTGTGGGAAAAATCACGAAAAAGATTACATCAAAGACTAAATTACAGAAATTTACACATTCCGTAACTAGCTGTTTCTAACCATCACCTTCATCTCTGTTCACATCAATGCCATCCACACCTTCACCTACAAAGAGGTCTGCTCTCTCTCCCAAAGTCTGCAATATCCACCCACAGTCACCTCAAAGGAAGAGCTTTACATCCAGTCCAGGATACAACAAATCACCACTCAAGTTGGAGTCAGAATCGCGTACCCCATCACCAAAGAAACGCAAGCCAGCTACGTCTCTTGGATTCACTATATGGGAGGATAAGAAAGACAACAGTACTCATGATGTGGTAGGGACTCCTACCTCCAACAAACTTAACCATAATGATCAAGAAAACGTTCTTCAACCGAAGCCAATGTGCAGTCGAAGTGGCAACCGCTCACCTTTAAAAGATTTGAGTTTGAACTCATTCAAGGGCTACATTACAAGTGACGGAGTAACTACACAACTAGACGAGCTTTATCAACCAATCAACTTTGAAAATGAATTCAGATCAGCTCACAAGTTTAATAACTTACCATCATTTGTAACACCAGTGAAAAAGAATAAATATTTGGTCAGGTCAGGACAAAAGAGTGTGTTTTCCAAAAAACACGCCAGGTCATTGTCAGCTGGTAAGAATGATATCAAGCGGGACTTGGTACAAAAGCCCAAGTTTGCTATACTGACAAGCTGAATATATTCATGTTAATAGTCTGTATACCCACTTAATACCCAGTACGTATCGTAATAGGCCTACCTGTAGTAGATTCAAACCGCATCTGGATCTTTGAAATTTACTTGATCATAGGGAATACAACTTTGCATTCAATAGATAACTGATAATATACTGTATCATCATTATGTTGAATTTTAAACATACGTTCTTCATAAATGCTTTAGGAAACGATTTCTAACTAATTGTACTTACTTCAATGCAGCTAACCTCAGTTGATTATTTCAGCGGTTCTACACTCTTTCAACAGGCAGATACCTCTGCTCACAACTTCTTTTCAAGGCTAGTGCCAGAATTCAACTCTTCAGGATCAATTTCGCAAACAAGACCTTCTTTCCTCTTCTCTTCTCTTATTTGCAAGTAAGCAATAGCTCCAACAACAAATAACGTAGCAGCTGCAGAACTAATGAGCGCAATCGCACCATTACGGAATCTCGGTGCAGTATCAGCTGCAAAAAACACAATCGACCACCATGCATTCATTGTGTTCCCCATCATGTTCATCGAACTGATAACAATTGCACGTTCTTGTAAATCATCAGCACAGACCATATTTGCCCAACTAAAGGAAATGGTTTGGGCAGCGTATGAGACACCGTCCAAGTATTGAGCAACAAACACAAACCCCTTTGAATACGGCTTTGTAATTTGAAGGATGGGAGAAATCAACACAAGACCCGCAATGATCAATGATACTTGCCAATGCTGTCTTCCATTACCCACATTCCGTACATAGTATGCTGCAGCTCCTGTGGACAAAGCGCCAACAGCGAACACACCCATAGGGAAGTGGTTACGATCAGCAATTGGGTATTCGAAATACTGCAACCATAACGCAAAGACACTATTGGTTGCAAATGATTCATTAATCGCACCAACGATCCACAACGTTCCAAACAAGTACCAATGCCAGCTACCGAAGACACGGGCAAAAACATCCCAACCAAACTTATGATGTTTTGGTTTGACTAATCTTTCCAATGCCATTGCATGTTCCTCTTCAGTAAAATAGAACGGTTTGCCAATATCAGGAGAGTCAGGGAAAAAGATGAACCCGTAAATGACAATAGGAAAACTGCACATAAAGTCCATGATAAACAACACTCTCCAACTTGCTAATCCATGCCATCCATTCATATGCTCATGAACTGCAGCTTGAAGAACTCCTGAAAATATTTGCCCAATTAAACCACTTGATGTGAAAACAAAAGTACGAAGAACCAAATCTTTACTGTTGGTATAGTATGACCCCAAAATCAAGTGCACACCACCAAAAATACAACTCTCAAACATTCCTTGTATAAACCTGATTACACAAATTTGCCAGAAATAATCCACCTTGTATGTCCCTAAGGTGAGGAGGGACCAAGCACTTGCACAAAACGTCAACCAGTAACGTGGCCTAATCTTTAACAAAATCAAATTATGAGGAATCATAGTGATGATATAACCAATATAGAAAATGGTGTTGATGACGTTGAAATCTTTACCACTCAAGTTCAAATCCTCTCGCATACCAGATACATAAGCATTACCAATATTAGCACGATCAAGGTAGTTGACCCAGTAAAGGAGACACACATATGTGAGCACGAAAGTGTCAAGCTTGTACAAGTACTTTCTTTCCTTGGGGTCAGACGGTGGAACGCCCCAAAGAGCATTTCGGACTCCTCTGAGTGGCTTCAATAAGGTCTGCTTCATTTTGATAGAGGAAGCGAGTCTATAATCTGAAACTCTTTATTAAATTCACCACCAGCTGCAGCTCACGTAGTTTTATACCGTGATTTCTTATTGAGGGGGGGATTTGCGGAGAGTCGCTTGCAACTTCATATTCGGTGTACGTTTTTTGGCGATCTCACTGAGCCGCTCACCTCCCAGGTTTTCTTTTCAAGAAACCATCTCATCAAATATCACGGGATCTGTTTCTGCTTTAGGTAGCAAGCGACATGGTTCGATTTCTAGCGTTGTTTGGATCAAGAATAATTATTTCTTGGAAATATAATAACGTACTTTTCCTTTGACTTGAACCGAGGGTTCAACTTGATGGGCTCACAAATCCAAAAGCAGTAATAAGCGCCGTTTAGCTTTCAACTCATTTTAAGCTTTCCAATTGTCGGTTAGCTGGGTTCCCTTTTTTGCATGAACGAAAAAGAGTACGGCTTATACATATAATTTCTACAGGCGCGCTTCCGATGGAATAAAATACGAAGAATAAACTTCGCTAATTTAAATACTAAACCAAGATCGCCAAAAGCACCGAAGTATGGTACCTGCGGCATGCAATGTCTATTATCGAGGCTGTTTACGCCACAGTTAACCTTGCGCTTCCACTTGGTACCTTCATATTTTACAGGCGCTGAAGGGAACCGACGTACAAGAAAAACCTACAAGCACATAAATTGATTCACCTGCTGACTCATGAAATACTTATATCAAATGTTTTCCCACCTATGATATAATCAAGAATACTAAACTCAAAACCCAAAAAATAGTCCTTTGTCTCTTGCTTAACCTCGGGGTAGAAATATAAATTGTTCAAACGTTGGGTATGCACACATCCTTCGACTGGGTTTCCCCCATTGAATAGCTTTTCGATCCAGGTCCATGCCGCTGCAGCTCCAATAATCTGCTGTCCCACATGCGCCGTTAACAAGTCTTCTGCAAACTCCAACGACTTAATACCCCAGGAACACCATTGTTTAAAGATATGACGAGGTCCAGTTATGGGAACAATTTCATCAAATAACCCATGATAGAGAAATATTGGAATTTGTGGTAGATACGTCTGATTCAAATGACAAACGCAATTATCTTGAATGATTTTGCCAATAGTCTCATCATGAAGCAAGTCAAAACCACGAGGGAAAGTGCGATTTGGTCCTTGAAAGAAGCTACGGAAGCGGAAAAAGCTCATACCTCCGGCAAAACAACGTTCTAAACCTTGGTTGAAAAATTCGGTATGTTGTGAGTCGATATTTTCATTGAGAATCTGCTTAAATTCTTGGTACTCGTTGGATAACCCATGGAGTGCTAAAGGAATCAATCCAGCAAAAAAACCTCCATCAGTGATTTCTGCAGTGGCTGTTATATTTGTAACGAAGCCTCCCAATGCACATCCCAATAGATTTTCCTTCAATTCGTGTGCATAAGTCGGCTGCAAACTTGCGGCCCAGCCTGATGCAATGCTACCACCGGAATAACCCCAGAGTACAACCTTTGCGGAAGGATCAATACCAGTGGTGCTTTTGGACTGCAATGCGGCTCTCACACCATCCAAAACTGCATATCCCAGCTGCCGACCAGCAACAAAACTGGAATTAAATCCTTCATAGTCAGAACTGATTACATAGTATCCTTGTTTCAAAGCTGGCACTAGGAACCTCATATCTAGCTGAGAAGAAATTGTTGACAATGGTGCTCCATATTGGAATCCGTAGCTGGGACTGCAATTGATATTGGCTGAATCTTGAAATGTTTGGTAAGACAATACTTTTGAAGGTTGAGAATTAAATGGCTCCATAACAGTCATAACAATGGCCGTTGGCTCGCCAAATGAATTTTGCGAACGGTATAATATCTGCCACGATCGTTTTAGCTCAAAAGTGAAGCATATGTTAACAAGTTTATTTGGCGTTGGTCTCGATCTGAGGATAGTTCCTAATGGAGCCGACTTGAAATCTGGTGGAGCCAAGTAGAATGGATCTTGATCGGGTGCCACGAGTGGAAGTTGTAATGCATTGATACTTGCTGAAAGAATGATAAGAATGGCCAACTTCCACATTGAATTGTGAGACTGATTCCTACATATGCCTCACGCTAGATTCGTTAGCTTCATTATATAAAATGAATGCAAAAACCCGAAATGGTAGCTTCGTATGCTTTTTGTGGGGGGAAAAATATGAGAACAGTTATTAATTCCTAATCTTGTCACAAGCGAGATCCGGTGAGATCTGAAGAAGTTTTGGACAATTTTGTTGCTCTTTCCAGATTAACCAATTTAGACTACTCTTTACAAGTACTAGAATCTAACTCGTTTATGGTCATCAAATATTATTTACTAATCTCTCCACTATTACATCATTTTTTACCCTTCTTTTTCTTCTTCTTGTTACTACTACCCAGTGACGTGTGCGCCACAGGTGCTGGTGACGACTCGACTGCACCTTGATGCCCTCCACCTAGCTTCTTCTTGTCCTTTTTTGTTGGCTTGTAGTAGCTTCTCAACTTCAAAGGCAACCATCTTTCATCATCCAACTTGAATTCACCTTCGGGTTTAACTACTTTATCTTTTCCAAACTTCGGAGTGCGTTTCTTTTTAACGATTTTGCTTGACTTTTTAGTCACTGGTTGGACTGGTTTAGCTTTAGTTGGTATTAATTCATTCAAGTCAATGGACAAAATATCATCAATAGATTTGGATGATTCCAACTCAGACACAGGTGTTAAACTCTCATTTGAATTTGATAATAGGGAATTTATCAATTCATCATGTGGTTTTGCATCGTGTAAAAATTCAAACAACTGTTTTGAATTGTCATTGTTGAAGCTATAATTCTTCATAGCAATGACCTTGGCGCAATTGTAGTAGTTTTCATCCTTAAAAGCATCCTCTCTTGTATACAACAATTTTTCTGTTAAGCTTGTAAGTAAGGTTTTGAGCTTTTTGATATTGTGAGTGGCTTCGTAAACATGTATAAGAGTACCAATAATCCCCGGAGAAAACTTCGGTTGATCTTGTGACTCTTTTGCAAGTTTTTCTAAAAATGGTAAACTTTGATCAAATGAGCCAGATTGAGAGTTGATAAAAACCAAAAGTAAAATTGCAGCCTCTTTTAAGTCTGATTTGGACTCTTTTTGGATATAGTGTACCAACTTCCTACCCTCTATTTTATTACTTGCATCCTTCAAGTTCTTGTAAGTGATGTTATTCTTGGACAATACTTTGTAAGCTGCTGAAACCAAGCCAAGGTTCAGAAGAGTTTCAGAGTCTAATTGGGTGTTGGATACAGTACCAGTTGCAAATCTCAAAACCAAACTATTCTTCATAAGAGATTCCAATTGGAATAAAGTAATTTTTTGCTTCACCTTTTGGATATTTTCATGATAGTTCAATTGCCTTTCAGTCAAGTTTGCATTATCAATTGGCTTCTCAGATTGGAGATTGTTTTTCAAAATCAACTTGAGCAAAGTGTCATGTACGTTTGCAATGTTGATACCGGAGAGAATCTCGTCACTTGCTGTTTGCTCACCTTGCAATTGGTAAACATAGGCAATTGTTAAATTAATTGGAAGTAGTTCAGTTTCAACATCCTCATCAGACAAATTATTCTCCGAACACACTTTATGAGCTTGTTTTAACAATTGTAAAGCTTTAACAAGGTTTGCTTTGGCAATTTCAATAATGGCTTCGTTAAACAACATATCATAGTTTGTTGAGTCCAATTCCGAACTAGACCTCGTCACCGTGGCTTTACCGTTTTGGAAAATTAATTGGGAGATAATTGCCTGTTCATTGACTAACAAGTCACTTTGACTGTCAGATGACTCGTTGATCAATTCTTTATACAAGCCCAATGCCCTTTGGTAATCACCAATTTTGTAATAAGTTTGAGCCAAGACATGTTTCAATCCAATTTGCACTTGTTTAGACTCAATTTGTGAACTATGCTTTTCGTAAAGTTGCAAAATCTCCTTTGATTTTCCAATTTTGTAATAAACATATGTGATTTCTAAAATCAATGGTTTAACAAGCTTTTCTGGAATCTTGGATATGATCTTGGTGGCTTGTTCATACAGGTCCAAATTGATCAACGCAACGAGACAATTTTTGAATGATTGCAAATCGCTAAAATTTTTCACTTTCGACAAGTAGTCGTATGACACTTGATATATATGTTTGAATTCAGATGACGTAGAGTCACTGGTGACCTTCAAGCTTTGAAAGGAATCAATAATTGACTTGCTCATGCTCGCTTTAATAGTGACCTGAAGTTTGATTGTTGGTTTCAAATTTTTTTTTCTTCGAAATTTTTTTTTTTCACCAAATTTCGTTGTCGTAAAAAAAAAGAAAAAGAGAAGCTCTGTGTGAAGAGACTACCCCTATAGCTCCTTTTAAGACATGTTCAGAAGCCACGCCAAGTTGGCTTACCTGCCAATAAGGTACATTTCACAAACTACCAGGGTCCCATTTCAAGTCAGAAACTCCATCCTCAATAAACACAAATTGGAACAAGATGATGTTGAATCTCCTACAAATATGGCTCAAGAATCACATTTACCATTAATAGAACAGGACTTGAAGATCAAACCTCGTCAACCAAAAGCAAAAGCTCCATTTTTATCAGAAGCAGAAGATGATCCAAATAACGCTAGGCTATCTTCTTTTAAGGAAAAAATTGGTCAATGGATCGTATCTACTTTTGCTGTTGATATGGATAAATCAAGAAGTGGACCAGTTGCGGGAGGGATCTATTTTGGAGAATGTAAGAGACAAGCATTGGTGTATCCAGATGAGTCAATGAGTGATACTGCAAGATTTTATTTCCAAACTTTGGGATTACCAATTTCATTTTCTCAGCAAGTACAAATTACCATTTTACATTATTGGATTCTTTCAGTTAGGATGAGAGCCCTACCTTTTAAATATGCTAAACAGTATCAACAGAAACTAGTTGATCGTATTTTCGAGGATTTACTGTCGAGAATGACGACTGAGTTGGGAATAAAATCAGGAAGATTGATTGAAGGATACTTGAAGGATTACCATACTCAATTATTGGGAAGTGTATTGAGTTATGATGAAGGATTAATGACTGATGATATCACATTAGCTGCCGCATTATGGAGAAACGTGTTTAACGCTAATGATAATGTCGATATAAGACACGTCGAAGCGTTGTTGGTGTATGTGAGATCACAATTGTATGTGTTGAATAAAATGACTGATCGTGCATTTGGATTTGGGAAATTCAAGTTTGTTCCTCCAGATCAAGTTGTGCAACCAATTTCCAAACAACAAGAAGAGTTGATTAAGCAAAAGACAAAGGAGGAGTTTGCTGGTATGACATTACCATCCCAGAAATCCGTCTTGTCAATGGATGAGTAAGAGATCCATTTAACGCCCTTGTACATAACTCGTAAATATAGAAAAAAACTTTATTTATAACCTACAATTATCCTTTGTCCAATCGTTACCTTTCACCCCTCTAATCATGACATGCATCACAGCACAATCTTTACCTTCAACACCCGATTTATCACCCAATACAATCTGTTCCACCAAATGGAATCCAAACCGTTCATAAATAGGGATATTAGTAGGTGAAGAACTTTCCAAATACGTCAATGCACCACCATCACAATCAATATACTTGTTAAACATAAAATCAAATAATTTTCGCAAATTCCCCTTACCACGAGCAGCAGAAGTTGAACCCACATAAACCAAGGTAAACACATCTTTACCCCTAAATCTTTTATCTGTTCCAGTAATCCTATCAAAACTATCATGCAAAAGTGGCATCAAGCCTTGAAACACTTTATCTCTTCCATCAACACCAAAGAGATCCCATACCTTATCATACCCTGATTCCATCAAATGACTAAAAGATTCCAAACCTTGTTGGCTACTAGTTGGAGTTGTCCAAATGCTAACAGTTTCAAATATCAGTTGCGTCTCACCTTGACCAAACACCAAACCTTTAGTCATGTGTTGTTTCAAGTATGCTTCGTATAAAGCCAATTCACATTGAGTACGTTTTGCAGCATCTTTGACGTGGTAAGTCAAGTAATTCGATAACGAGTCCTCTTTAAAAGCGTCTAATAAGGTTAAAGCAGCTTTAGGAACATCATCGTATGTTAATTGACGAATGTTAGGCGAAGCTGTTTGTGATTTCAACGGCATGCTATTCGATTTGATGGATGTAGTAGACATAGTAGATATTGTATAACGTGAGTAATATAATGAACATCCATCAACCACAGAGTTATAAGAGAGGATTAGGTGCTTGTTATATATTTGACGTGTATGCTGCTGTCGCTGGTGATCTGTACATGCGCTGTTCTCTGTTGCAAATGGTTAAAACGGGAAATAGCGCATCTTTTAGTTTCTTGATTAGGAAGCACCTACTCCACTTTCGAAGCGAGGCATGCACTCCTTTCTAAATTGACTTAAGGTGCCCATGGTTATATGTTGAGTGTACCCGCTTGAAGCGGTAGGCTATGCACAATGACATGATATAGTCATACAGTACTATTACTATAGTCTAAGGACGCTTCTCAATAAACCCGCTTAACTATCTTGTCGTAGGTTTTTTTTATCTGCGACTCTCCCGATCACCAAAAAGAGAAGACATCATCACAACAGGAGTACACAATACAATCAATCTACACACATCATGTTCAGCTCACTACTACCGCGTCCAAAACACTCAAACTACGATCCGAAGCTCCACTACAGGATACCAGCACAAGCTGAGCTAAGTAACGCTATACAAGTACAGCATGATGAAACGTCAATCACCACACTATCAACAATACATCAACTCAGCAACAACAGTTCCAAGACTTATGACGCGACTATTCCTCTCAAGGTTAGATTCCCCAATTTGATTCACAATTTCCCACGACCTCCACCTTATGCTGCTATAATTGAAGAAACTCGAGCTGTGTTGACAGCTTTACTTGAAGCTAAATTGGGAACGCAAAAGAAAGAACAGACTTCATACATGAGTTACAATGGAAATGCTATGGGACAAGAAGGAACTACAAACGATGGTGACGATAATGATGATACCACAGCTGCCCATGACGGCAAAATCATTCAAATTGAAACCATGCAAGAAGACCCATTACTCCCACCAAAACATAAACTTCGTAAAAACCGACACCAAAGACACGATCAAGAACAAGAAATGGGCCCCATTTTAAAGAAATCCGCCAAAGTGTCAAAAGAAGACCGGCAGAAATGGAATATCCCAGCAGCGATTTCTAATTGGAAGAATAACTCGGGTTTTACTATTGCTTTGGATAAACGAGTCATTGGTGCCGCGGCGGGTGCAGAGGCAGGAGGAAGTGGTTCCAGCTCTGGAGATGGCGGACTGTTGAATGTAGAGAAGTTTGGTGCGTTGAATAAAGCTTTGAACCAGGCTGAAGTTCAAGCTAGAGAGGATATTACTCGTCGTAATGAACTTCGGCAACAGTTGGAAATGCAGGAAAAGAGACAACGAGAAGAGAAGATACGAGAAATTGCCAATAGAAGTAAAAAGAGGAGATATTAATATAGCAGAAAGGAATAAAACTTTTTCATTAAAACTGAATGAATATTCATCTCTATTTACGCTTTGTTTTCTTTGCTCTATCACCACCTTCAAATAGCGATTTGCCAAACAAATCCAATGCTTTTGAATTAACCCATTCGCAAACACGATTGATTTCAACATCTTGCTTACTTTCAAGAATTTCCTGATTCAATTCTTCAATTTTACTCTTGATGTCGGATACTTCACCATGATTAACCACATCTTCAACAGTTTGAAGTTTGGGCTTTTTACGTACTGGTGGGCTAGCTCTTCTTGATCTCGATCGTCTTTTGGAACCAATTTGCGCTGATGAATCATCCGTATCTATATCCATTGAATCGTTTGCATCTGGGTCAGCATTCTCCTTAGGGGCTTGCTCCATGTCCCTCAATCGATCATTCAACCGATTAAGATCATCTTGTAAACTTTGTTCTTGAGGCGTTGGATAACCATTGAGATAAAGTGCCCGTTGTCTAGCTTCCATACTTGACGTAATTGCATCTTTGACCAAGTATAGTTCTTTACGCAAGGAAGATTCTCGTTTACCCCATGGGTTCAACCACGACATTAATTTATTGATTTCTTCTGGATCATCGTAATATCTCCATGCTGAACTGTCCAATATAGGATCGTGATATTCTTCAATAAACTTACGTTGGATATGGCTTATCTCACCAAGTGGCACTTGTAATGCACCTTCTTTATCAACGAGGAGTTTGCCATTGGTGGAGTAGATTTCATTGTCGGTAAACCTTAGCTGACAGAGTTGTTCCATTAATTGCTTGAACTTGGGGGACAACCTGGTGAAATCCATTTGCTTGATCTGGTTCCTCTTGCGCGTCACTTCTTCAATTATTTCTGCCTCTGATTTATCAGTTGGTTGCTCTTGCACAGGTTCAACCTTGACTGAGACACCATTCATTCCATCCTCGACCGTCGAAGCATTTTGCTCATCTGACTCCGCAGACATGGACTCGACAAACGACTTAATCTCCTCAACCTCTTTTTTGAAATTGGCGACAATGTCAGTACCACATGGTCCTTGAACCCACAACCTACCCATGAGATAGGTTTCGTCATGCACATCGTCGGCCTCTTCATCCTGCTCCTCATCATCATCCTTCTTTTCTCCTTCGTCCTCATCATTCGCAGACCCTTTGTGAAGAGTTGGCATTCCATTATTTTCAAACCACCAATATCGATTAAATAGACGATCTTTTCCTAGAAGCTTTATCCGTTGACAATCTAATTCATTCAATTTCTGTTCAATTATCTTTTTGTTTGCTTTAATTTCATTCAATTTCAATAATGCAGTTTTCCGTAGTTCACACTGCTCAGCAAATTCAGGGTGTGAAGATGCATACTCACGTTCCAATTCTGACATTTCTATACTTTTTTGTAAATCTAAACCAGGTGCTAGCTGTTTACGCAAAGAGCCATTGGTGGAGGTGGCAGTTGCTGAAGGAGTATCGCGCGTTTGTTCTTCTTGAGATTCAGGGGCGGTGACCTCGAGTACTGCCGGTAATGCTTCAACAATTTGTTGTTGTGCTTTAACCGCAATTTCCAAATTAGTCTTGTACTCTTTGATATTATCCAACCTTGTTCTTCTTAAATTGGTTTGCTGCTCCAAACTTTCTTCGATATAGTTTCTCACCAAAGGACTTGTAATAAGCAAGTCGGTCAAGATACACAAAGCATGGAGTTTCAAATTGATATCAAGATGTTCATAAAAATTTGTTCTCAAAGCGGATGCTGAAACCAGCCCATCTATTGGTGCTAATGATTTGAATATGTCTTGTACAACTTGATGATATTTCGGTACATGCTCAACTAATGATAGTACTCCAACAAGGATAATCTGCCAGTTTCCATCTTTAAAGTTGCGTTTTCTTAACCTATCATGCCATGCAATACCTCTATAGTTGAGATAGTCATAAGCGGAGTGATCAACATCTTCCTTTTGTTCTTCCTCTGAATTCATACCCTCGTCATCACCATTTTCTTCCTTTTTAACTGTGCCATTTTCACCTTCCTCTACATCACTTTTCTCGTCCTCTACCCTCAAGGGCTTGTGCTCGGACTCGCTGTCGGAACCTCTGTCTTCATTGAGCTCAGTAGTTTCCTTTCCGTTGGGTTCATCCTTAACTTTTGAATCAGCTTCTGCCTTATCTTCCTCCTCTTCCTCTTCCTCGGCAACGTCTTCTTCAGGCTCTTCCGGGATTGTGATATTCATACCATAAATGATATCCTTTGAATCAGCTTCCTTTGCACTTTTAACACTTGGAATTTCATTAGACACTATTTTGCATAATAATGAACAGAATATTTCATCAACCATTGTCGATTTCAACTTTGGTGTGTTTAAATTGTAATTCATTGAAGTGATAAAGTCATCAAAGGTAAAAGTGTCAATGTTCAACACCATGTGATATACATTCATAAACACCCAAACTTGGAGCGCTTCTTGAACTGCTTTCACTGGCACCCTCTTTGGTTTACTGTCGCTGTCCTCAGAGCCATTTTCACTCTTCATAGTCTCATCTTCACTTTCTTCCTGCAATTCAACCTTTAAAATCTTTGGTTTTGGCTTTTCATTTTGAATATCAAACTTTATACTTAAATCATCCACAATTGTTTTCTTTGTAGGTTGTTGAAATAAGACTTTGTTTTGTTCATTACCCGTGGCTTCTGCATCCTCTAATTCATTCAAAACAGCTCCAGGAACATGATGGACTGGAAATTTCTTCCTAAATGGCAATACATCCACCGAAGGCGATCCGCGTTTGATCTCTTCTTTTAATTTGAGTTTCTTTTTCTCCAAAAGACCACTTGGAGATGCTGATCCTATAGTTTCCACATCACTTGCAATAGGCGTAGCTGTTTTCGGCCTAATCTTCAATTCATGTCTAAAAATAGATTCGGTTTTCTTCTTCTTTGGTAGTATGTATGTGGGCTCACCAGTTGGAGTTGAATCAATATACTGACGTAGATGTTCAGGGTAAGTTGTTGGTATTCCATACTGTTTAGCATAAGCTGCTTTGACTACCCACGGAGCTCCAACCTTGTGAGAACGTGACATTGTTAACTTGATAAATGTCTTGATTAACCATTTAGTGAAGTGATTTCGATCTCGAACAATATTTTCACCAGTTACTATTGCTTGATGATTATCATGTGATCGTATAACTAGATATCTTGTTGGTTCTTCAGCATATTGAACTTTTTCTCTAATGACTCCTCGTGATCGAAGGGCCAGATTGTTTGGATCTAATCCCCTAAGATGTACAACTTCTCCAGGGAAATAATCACTTTTAAATGTCAGATAAACTTTATCAATCAATTGATCTAATCGAGAAATTTGATTAAATTGTAAATATCGTAGTATATGTTCACGTAAATTTTCAGGAAAATTGCGATCAACTTCTTTGCGTTCATTAGCTTCACTTTGTAATGCTTCAAAATAGGTTAGACAGGAGTTACCAGTGATTTCACAAACAAATTTCCTCCTATTGTAAAAATCCATTCGATCAAGAAACTCTTCATAAGTTAGAAACCATTCTCTAGTGTTTGGTATAACCCATACCTGAGTAGATGGATCAGTAGGAGTTGGTGGAGGAGGAACAAAAGGTACCTGCTTTCGTTTATACAACACCATTTTTGTTTGGGTGGGGCTAGCTTAAATTGGGAGTGTGAGTGTGTGGTTCTTTTTTATTGATTTTGATTCAGCTTATACAGTGTTCGAGATGATGATTGATTGATTGATTTATTGATTCAAGAAGAAAGAAGCGGGTGGATGCTTGGTTGTAAAAAATTTTCTGTTGTTGTTTTTTTGGGAGAAATTCTTCTGCTGAGAGAGAAGTAGGAAATCATACTTTTTCTCTGACATCGGTATTGGCGTAATGAAATTTTTGCTGCAAAAATTGATGTACACATTCTTATTGAGTTTACGAATAGTCCCAGTTAAAGAGTTACTGTAGAGTGCGATGAAGTAGAGTAATAAGCTACAAGTGAGGAGAGATGAAAGCAGCTTTTCTTTATCATTTAGTAAAAAGTAAAAAAAAAAAACTATACAAATGGGCAAAAAAAAAAAAAAAAGAGAGAGAATAAAGTATGAGAAATATATTTAGATTGTTTGTTTATAAATAACACAAAATTTAAAAAAAAACAACCGATCAACACGAGAGAGAAAGAGAAAAATAAAAATTGTCTTCTCAATATTCTCTCCCAATATTTGCAATTAAAATTTATCAACAACTAAAATCAATAATAACTCAATCAATATTAACTCAATTTATATAAAACAAAATACTATAACAACCTATAACAACATAGAATACAATAATATCACACATTTGTACAACTTTAGTACAAAAGTATTGTATAATGTAGCTTTTTCTTCAAATATTCTCTACAAAACAGGCCCAATCAATCACACAACTGAACTTATTTCACTCAATAAGCCAAGTTTTACTCTCTTAGACAGTCGGAAAAAGAATCTGAGGCACAGAAATATACTTATGTGACACAGAGAACCCAGTTCATGCTTTTTATTTGGTGCACATTCAGATGGCAAATCACTAATCAAACAATCTTTTGTATAGAATCAATATAGTCTCATCAGCTAAAGCTAACTATCGTATGTCCATCTACTGAAAGCTAGCAGGCTCTCAACTACATACAAGAGTTATCAGACAAGTACTTCGAAGCTACTTCGTCCACTTTTTGTCTTTAACAGCATAAAAAGTAAAAGAAAAATACAATGTGTGTGTGTGTGTAAAGACACGAGGAATTCAAAAATGTGCGAAGCGCGTCTTTTCATCGGGTTCTACACGACCTTTTCCGAAAATAAAATACGGAGTTGCAATACCGTGCACGTGATCAAATCAAATCCTCGGAGAAGTCCCCATTCATATCCATATACCAAACTGAGAGTAGTAAATTCAGATGGGCAACACCTACATATGTAACTAGAGTCTACGAAACATACGAATACCTTATTGAACCAATACATTTCATTTAAAGGTGTTCTAACAGGATACGATGGGGGGCAATCTACTCTCAGAAAACCACTCCTAATTCACATGAAGGATCCCAGTCTACTTTATTCCAATTCTATCTATCTTCATTAGAAAATAATTGGTTTCTCATATTGGGGTGGGAAAGGGAAAGCGAAAGCGGGGCATCATCAACTTTGCAGCTGAAAGTCATACCCTCGGCTCATTCTCAATTCTGAGAAGCAAAAATCATACGATAATAGAGCAAAACGTCCTACGTTTGCCCCACCAAACACCAACGCTCTTCCAACCACCCCTCCCCTTCCCCCTGTGAGCACTCTGTTTCTCTTTTGTGGTTTCAACAGCGACTGGCTACCACAAAGTGTGTTTTTTTTGTTTTTTGTTTTCTTTTTTCCAACGTCCCATCAAAAATGACATCAACACCTTTGAAAAATCGTTCAAAAAGAACAGTAGCAAACAAGGGGGAGGGGCATGAAAAGAGAGAGTTGATTGATAACATGTAACATATTACACAAATATCGAAATATAGTCCTAATAAGGAAATTATTGTGGTGATTGCCTACCACTGAGATAAAATAACAGCCAAAGGCATCACAAGAGGTTAAGTTCAGAAGCCAATAGTAAGGAAAGAAGAGTTGTAAAACCGTACGGCACGAGATTAAAGATAAAATTTTTAGTTTCTGGTTACATTATTCATTACTTTGATTGGTCAAATATTTTTATAGTTCTAGACCCAATTTTTTATTTAAAAAAACTCAAATTACACAAAACAGCCAATTTTGAGACAATGAAAAAAAATATCAAAACACACCTATACTTCAGATTCTTTTTATCTCAATAGGGACAAATAGTAAACAAAGTGATATTTACATCAATTACTGTAACAGCAACAGAATTGAAGAGAAGATAGTTTAGGTTTACCTCATTGAGGAATTATCTCACACTTTATTGCTGATCAGATATTAATATCAATGTCGTAAAAAGAATGGGACAATCTCAACTACTTTTTTGACTAAAACTAAATTACAAAGAAAAAGTTTAAATTTCTCCTCACTAATCCCCCTATTCTTTTCTCCTTTTCTATAATGTGTCTACTCAACCCTTCTCGAATCTTGTTTCATTTTTAATAAATTCCACTGTTCAAGAAGACTCATAACCGTTTAAAATTCCATGAAAATTAATCTTCTACTCCCCGCCCCCCTTTGCCCCTCCTCCTCGCGGTTTGTATAACTATACTGAGCTTTCCGTCGTCTGCGGTCTCATCGATGCCCCACCCTGCATATCTTGTAATATTTAACCGCCCGTTTATTAAATTGTATGACACAAAACGAAAGAATAATAATAGAAATTGAAAAGTCAAAAAAAACAGGAAATAAAAAAGTGAGTCTTGTATTATGCAAAACGAGTTAAGTATTGTTTTGGTGGTGTAAAAAAACAATTTCCTAAAATTCGCAGATCCTTCTTTGGACTTTTTGGCAGTTTTGTTAATTGGGTCCAATCTTTGTAACTTTTTCTCTTTTTTTTTTTTTTTAAGGTGTTTGAAGTGCGATTGAAAGTCATCCGCGCCTCAATTGAGTCTATCAACAGAACAAAGATCAACATTGTTCTCCAAAATCTACAAACAAGGTATAAGCAAACCCAATCAGATGATTCTCAAATAGAAACAATAAACTATTGACAATTGAAACAATGAAAAAATATTTGAGGCGAGTATGTACACATTATTATTATTATTACGCCATTGTACATCATTGACTATTGTTTCCATTGTTTTATGGCCAATCTATTGTATTATTTTGACCCCCCTACATTGTACGGCACAGACACAATTGTGTTATGTGGTATAGGTAACTACTTTGCTCTCGTTCAACAAAGAGAGAATTTAACCAGCTGCTAAGCAAAGAGGTGTGAATCAATTGAGGAAACCATGCGCATATAGAAAAGAATGAGTGTTAGCATTACATATGAAATGGTTCCACTTGATTGAATACTTTTCCAAAACTGTGGTACAATATTCAGATTCTCTTCTTCTTCTTCTTTTGGTAAAATTATAAACTAGGAAGGACAAAACTTTATTTTTGGGAAAAAGGACCCGATTGATACAACTTCTAGACCACAAATTGGATACCACAATAGAAAAGAGCACATAAGTAAAACTAAAGTTTTGGTAATTTTTCAACAAACTGTGGTGTTAAAACAAAGATATATATTTAATTTTCCACTTTTTGTTGTTACTTATCACATTCATCTTTGTGGTTCTGGTGATGTATATCAAACATGTCTTCTAACCGTTGCATTTTTCATTATGAAATTGATCATGATGGTCGCTTATAAAGCCTAAATATAATTCGCAGATGTCTTTGCGAGGACAAGAAGAGGGCTCAGCTATTGTAATAAGAGGATTGGCATTTTTTTTTTTCAACACGATTGCTCTACTCAACTAGACTCTTTTATTTGCTCTTTGCCGATTCACATGTGAACGGGTGTCAAAAGGAAAAAAAGGAGGTACCAAAAGGGGAAAGAAACAGTTTTACACAAATGTTTCACAACGCCATTCTCTTTGCTTTGCTTCAGTTCTGAACGAAGATCCAATACCTTTATATCAGAACAATAGGAATAGATATAATAAGTAATAAAATCATACACTAATAAGTTACACAAACTAGCAGTACTAAAAAAACAGAGAGATTTATGACAATGTGATATATATATATGAGGGCGGTTAAGAATCGAACAATAAAAAAAGAGTAAGTAGGAGGAAATAGGAGGTTAATAATTACACAAAATAATAATATATAAACCCATCCTGCATATTATCTCATGTGTGTGTGTGTGTCTAGAATTTTAATAATTTGACAATTAAACGCCCAATTACTACACCGAACTCATATATTATATATAGTCCTCCAGATCTTACGACTAAAAGTCAATTTTTTTTTTGAACACAGCAACATATAAAGTAATTCAAATTTATCACAATTTACAAAGAAGTGTTGAATCAATTGACTACAGTCACCCAACAGATTAAATATCATTTGGTCCTACCTGTCGGTTTTACAACAGAAAAAAATTTTCAATTGTCGTAAAAATAGATAATACGACATACAACAAATCACGGCATTGAATCGTCCCATCTAAATCATCATCAAAAACTATCAACAATAAGCCTTATTCAGTATTATAACACCACTTTTTCTTTTTCTTTTTTCATAATAGCATATACAATACTTACTCAATCACACCCCCACTCACACTTGTTACACTAAGTACATGATGATGACGAGTAATCAAAACAAATCATTCAAGACTAAATTGAAATCAATAAAGAAGGAATTGATATCAACAACCAATACTTTGACAAGAAGTAAATCTGTGTCCACGTCATCATCATCTTCTTCTTCATCAACTACTACTGCATATCCATGTTCAATGGCATCTTTATCATCACCTTATTCGAGCTTACAGTCTAGTCCATATTCAAGCACAAACACCTCACCTAGATCAGTAGTATCAGCTACATTTACTTCATCTTCATTGGCCCAGTCCACACCAGAATTAGCACAGGAGCAACATCAACAACACCACCATCAGCATTCATCTTCTTCTAGTTTCAGATACAGAAGTCAATCTATTTCACAATCGTTTAGTAAACTTACTCAAAATTTAAATCATCTGAATAAGACAAAAGCTGCAAGTCATTTCCATCTACCTGCTGTGTACAATCAACAACAACGTCAACTTAGTAATAGCAGCAGTAGTTGCTCCCCACTGCCTTATGAATCAACTTTTGATACTTGTATTCCACTAGATTCTGATCATTTCACATATACGAATATTACATCACCAAAAGTTGAACCTGAAGACAATGACAACTTAGATTTATACAGAAACTATAACGACGCTATTGATAGTACCGATAAAGGCAACCACCGCGATGACGTTGCCCCTTCTTCGTCATCAGGCATGATCAAGGAAGAAATTACTATTCCACCATTACCAGATATCAATGAGTTCAACACTAGGTATCAACAAAGACAACAATTACAACTTCAACGTCAACAAAGTAATGCAAGTAGTACAATGTTTACTATCCCTACAACTGGCAACAATTCAAGCACAAGTTTACACAAGTACAATACTGCAATTAGTCGTGATGGTAGTTTAAAGCTGACAACAAATGGTGGTGGTGTTTTGTTGAATCAAGGTACTGGCAATTTCACACCAAGTACATCGGTATCTTTAGCTCATTCAAAGACCAATTCAGTTGATAATTCTTGTTATTATGATGATGGCGGAGTGAAGGAGATTAGTGAAGAGCAGCAAGAAGATTATTTGGCTATTAATATCCTTAATCTGATCAACAAGAGTGAAATTGCATGGGATATTTAGGGGAGAGAGAGACACACACATGTTTTCGTTTGCCATTATTTGCACGTTCATTTTATTGATCTGGTTATCGATAAAAAAGTATAAAACATAAACCAAAAGCTAATTCATGGATACCAATTGCCATCATTACCACCACCCCATTCAAAAGCATATTTTACAAATTATTTTTACACAACTTTTTTTCAATTCTTTTTCAATTCCTTAAAACAGGAAAGCTTCTTGTTATATCCAACACAGAGTGTTTTTTTATAAAGGCCCCCTTTTTTATGATTATTATATATAGTATGAAATACATGAGATAGACTAAAAGTATGGCGTGTAGCAGCAGCAACTGCTCTCATGGTTCTGCTACTTTTCTTTTCTTTTTTTGTCGGGGATTGCCTGTTTCGGAAAAATAATGCGCTTTGAGTGTGTGGGGACAATAGCGGGAGATACATATGGAGCGGTTGTAGGTGGAATTCCACGCTTGAAGAGAAACTCCGGGAGCCATTCACTCAAACAACATGATAGCTGTGGCACCTCTCAGTGTTGTAGCTTTTAGAGTTGTACGATTGCGTATTTTCTACGGGAAGATATAATTGCACTTTTTATTATTTTGATAACCTCTAGGGTCTGGAAAAGAGTTCGTCTCTTTTGAGAAATTTGGCGGATAAGATTTAAAAGGGTTGTGGAATAGATACACTGCATGATGCATAAGAGAGAAGAGAAATAGCTGAAGGAAAGAGAGAGGAGGCGGCTCTGTTAACTGAACATTTTGATTGGGGTTTATAAAGTGTATGAATTTCTTTTACTCCGAGGATAAACGAGAAGTAAAAAAATATCCGGTGCGGGTTGAAGGGGAACGACGACTTTTTTGGATGGTGCGTTTTAAAGGAAAGAGGAACTAAAAAAAAATTTGAGTTAAAGTTATTTGCTAAAAACCTGGGGGTGCATAACTCTCCTAATCGGCTTTTAAGTGGAGCTCTCTTTAATCTCTCAATCTCAAGTCATGTATAAGTTTTTTTTTGAAGTGGTTCTTAATCACCGACGGCTGAATGGGAGAAAGAAAGATGGAACCAACAAAAAAAAAAAAAAAAAAATAGAAAATTATAATACAACTTGATATTGGTCTCTTCTAGGTTTTCAGCTTATAGAGATATGAAGAGCTGACTGTAGATGACTATGTATCTTGTTACTATAAGGGGGTATATGTATCTCCGCATATCTATGATTCAAGGTTTTTGGTTGATTAAACCAGTTAACTATCTATATCTATCTATGTATTATATGTATAGCCTTACTCAACAAAAAAATAAAATCTCCTTATATACAGAACCAATAAAAAAATCACTCGAGGTCTAATTTTCACTTTAAACATAAGAATATATATATATATATATAATACTACTTTCTTTCATCATTACTCATCAAATATCCAAAACCATAACCCATCATACAGTCCTATCATTACTAATACACTACCATACTCAATAACCAAAAGATTAGTCTACACCCCAATAGGAAAAACTGAATCTCAAATAAGCGAAATCTATTCCATTCATCCATCCATATCATCCTATCCATAATTTTCTCTCGTTATGCAATCTGTTGATCAGATTAACTATAGACGTGATGAGAATAACAGCAATAGCAATAGTAGCAGCAGCAGCAATTCTATAACTCCATATCCCAATATTCTAGATACTCAACATGAAAATATTAGTCAGACTACTATATCCAATTCTAAAGGGACAGCAACTACTACCACTACCACTGTACATAACATAGAATCTACATCCGCAGCAACTGCCTCCACCGGCGACGCTTCCATCCCACCATCTTCACTTACTGTTCATAGACGACACAGACTTAGTGTATCACATGAAGATATAGACTTGCAATCAGCTGATCCTGGTACCATTAGAATTGATTGCAGTGGGGCATACATAGCCAACGACGATTTGCTTAGAGGTTCAATTACTGCTGAAGATGAAAGCAGCACATCTCCTTCGTCATCAAATACACTGACACCACCATCTTCAAGTACTTCATCAGACTTGGAAGATGATGAATTGGGAGATAGTTCAATTGAAGATGGAGGAGAGCATCGTAATAAGAATGGAGTCATTACTAAAAACAATATCAATTTGCCTCAACATCACGATGAAATTATACACATATCAGTAGATATTGGTGGAACATTGACTAAATTGGTATATTTCAGCACATCTTCAAATTCATCTCCCACCAAACGCAATTCAACTGGAGGTAAACTACATTTTAAAGATTTTCAAACTGAAAATTTCAAAGTTGAAGCATTACGATTCATGATTCATTTAATTACAAAATCTATATCACAAACAAATTCTCGTCCTCCTATAACATACATTATGGCAACTGGTGGTGGAGCTCACAAGTTTTACAATTTAATGACTAAAACATTTAGAAAACGTAAATTACCCATGAAGATTATCGCCAAGGATGAAATGGCATGTTTGATAAAAGGGCTCGATTGGCTTATTACTAAGATCCCCCAGGAAATCTTCACCTATGATTTAAATGATCAATGCACAAGATTCCAACCATTACAATCAGAACAGGAAATATATCCATATTTATTAGTCAATATAGGATCAGGAGTGTCAATGATCAAAGTCACCAAAGCTGGTCCTGATGGGTTTGAAAGAATTGGCGGTAGTTCATTAGGTGGAGGTACCTTGTGGGGATTACTTTCATTATTAACTGATGCCAAAGATTATAATGAAATGTTGGAAATGGCACTGAGAGGTGATAATGAAAATATTGATTTATTAGTGGGAGATATTTATGGACTGAATTATAACAAGATTGGATTGAAAGCAAACCATATTGCATCTTCATTTGCTAAAGTTTTCAAAAAATTACGATTCAATAATAAACCAATGACCACAGCGGAGAAATTGTCTCAGTTTAAACAAGAGGATATTGCTAGAAGTTTGTTGTTTAGTGTCAGTAATAACATTGGACAAATTGCATATTTGCATGCATTGAGATTTAATTTGAAAAGGATATATTTTGGTGGACTGTACATTCTGGGACATATGCAAACCATTCATACCTTGAGTTATGCGGTGAACTTCTGGTCTAATGGTGATATGCAAAGTTATTTTTTGAGACATGAGGGGTATTTGGGTAGTGTTGGTGCATTTATGATGGGACCTGCTGCGGAGGAGAATGGAAAGAAAATACAACATGATGAGCCATAAGGCTGCACCCTGTTGAGGTGGGAAAGAAGGGGGGAGGTAAGACGAGGCTAGAGTTTTATTAGATGGTTTGCATTTTAGATAGTTTGATCTAAAACCTATTTCTTTGAGAACATGGGTTTCCATTTGGATATAACTTTTCTTTTTTTATTTTCTATTTATTTTAATTTTTATATCTAATGTATTCATATTCCATTCATTTAAGGTTATGAGATGTAGATGAATTGGCTATTGATGACTCAATTGAAGATGAAATTTCGTAAATAGGAGACAAAGAGAAGAGGGTCCTTTTTGTGATATAATTTTAAGCCACTCGAAGATCCTCAAAGGGCTGACGAAATGTTCTAATTATAAATAACTCTCATATAATTTCCAAACCTGTAAAAGAAGAGAGTCATAGCTAAACATGCCCATCGTTCAGGAAACCGAGAAGAAGAAGAAGAAGCGTTCAAGAAATGGATGTTTAAGTTGTAAGCAATTGAAAATTAAAGTATGTAAAACATAAATGTTAATATCTCACTAGCTGCTTTGTACTAACAATGACTTTAGTGTGATGAAGGAAAACCAAGTTGTGAATACTGTATTCACACGCAACGACAATGCGTATATGCTACTACTGCAAGAGCAAGTAAGAATAGAACTCAATCAAACCCACTTCATTTCACTAACAAGGCGCCTTTGCTAGACGCATCATCATCATCATTATCGCCTACAGCAAAGACGACTCCATTTCTTGTTGAACTAGACTCAATCAATGCCTCACCAAGCACAACAACAACAACAACAGCAACAACACCGTCCCCGTTTGACGAACAAAGATCACCATCACAAATTCTCTTTGGAGGTCAACTCTCACCCCGCACAAAAGCAATCTTGCTACAAAGAGGTAAAGAAGAGTATGAACCACCAACCCACGTTGATTTCCTTACTAGAAGTCTCGTATTAAACCAAGCATCATCAATGTTGGGTATACTGAGATTTGAGTTACGATTATTGAACTTTTTCGATATGCATTGCGTCAATTTATTTTCATTTGGTGTCAATGAAGGTATTCATAACGCTTGGAAGTATAAGGTGCCTCATTTGTTTTTAGAGAGTGAGTTGGTTCGACAGCTGATGTTTTCTTTTGCTGCTGTTGCTTTGGGCACTACTATATCGTTGGAAGAGGTGCGTGAATCAGATAATAAAGAGAAACGTGCTAGGGGTAATCATGAGGATGAGGATATTTTTGATGCGTTGCTAAAAGAAGACACTTATGATTTCGATACCATGACGAAAAGCAACATCTATATGAAAACTACGACTCATTTCCTCAATACGCTAGCCAAAGCACAAGAGAAGATTAATCAAGTGTCGGCATCTAATTCATATAGTGATCCAAGCACGGCCAAGGAGCTAACAGTGTCTAGTATTTTGATCTTTTCATTCTTGGGAGTACAACCACATGGATTGATCAAGCTAATAAGCTTCAACAAGGAAGGGTTACCACCTGACGAACAGGAGACAGATATGATTTCAGTCTCACGAGCATCAAGGGATGTGCTTCTAAACTGTGCCAGCACGGTATTTGAGACTGAGTTAAGTGGATTACTATTTTTCCGAGTCAATCAAGACTTGTACAGTCCTCCATTGAAAGAATGTCAATACCCCATTATCAAGTATCTCCTACAAGGATTATACGAGTTTCAAGATACATCAATTGCAGATACAGATGACAACGAAGTAACAATAAATGACACATCACTGCAATATCACACATTACAATTAACTCTAGACTGTTTAACCAAAGCCCTATTTGGTTGCGGATACTACAAATTCCCCATCCCATTATTCCGATTCCTAATGGTGATTCCTGAACATTTCCGTCAACTATTGTATTCCAAACATCCATACGCATTGAAGATATTGTATGTTTATTCCTGTTTGTGTTTTGTTGGTAGGTTTCAAATGTACAAGAATCATAATATTTGGCGAGATTTTGTTATTTGGTATGGAGGCACCATGGGATTGAATGATGATGTGGAAAGGAAGTTGTGTTCCTTAGTGATTAATGAGCAATTCGTTGTTCCCAATTATGAAGAGTTTCCATGTTTCGATCCAATGGAAGTGGATGCAAAATGATTTATGTTTGTGTATGTATGTATACTGTTTCAATTGTTTTAACAATATCAGCCGTTTCAATGACGCAATCGTAGAAGTGGTATCTCTCTCTCTCTCCATTCATGCGATAATGATGAACACAGAAGCCTCGGCGATCTTGCGTTTTCCTTTTTTTTTTTTTGCGGCATCTCCTATATCCGCGTTTTGGTCTTCTGGCGCCGATTGCGGGGAAGATTTCCGTCATTCTTACTCTTACTTGTCATTCAATGCTAATTTCATAGTCTATGGAGGAGAAAGCGGAAAGGTGGTGGAGCTTAAGTTTACTAAAAGTTGCGTTTCAGTTTCTTCCATTTATCCATCTCTCCACAAGAGTACATGTATAGACGTATAGACGAAGAGAGATAGAGAGACAGAGACGAGACTGCACATCAAGTAAAGAGACAGTGCTGATCTCTGCAACGCTAGTGACCGCCAAAGCCTGTTGGTTGCAACCTGCAAAAAAGCAAAAGTTGTCCTACTTTTGTGACGTCAAAATCTGGCAGTAGAAAGTATAAAGGTTACGTTACACTCCATCGGTTCTAAAATGTAACAGTGTGACTTTTTCTCCCACTATGACACAAAACGTGGGTGTATCGCTTAGACTGGATATATACTAGCTTAACTTTTTGTCGGATATTAAGCAACCGATGGGCTGAAGAGATATATTAAGCTGTTTTTACTGTAGAGGATCCACACCTTTACTGGTAGGTAACCCAGTAGTAAGATGTGTGTAGGTATGTTAAATGTATGTAATAATGTAACTTCTGTAATGTGAAGCCCCAAAATCAGAGGCATAAGCATAAGAAGAAGAAGAAAATTTTTTTTGTTTAAGCGCCAGAAACAAACAACAACGAAAACTAAAATACCACAAGAACAACAACAGACACCACAGACAACACAACAACAACAATACGAAGCAGCAGGGACTATAATCAAAATAAAAAAACTTACATTTATTTAAATTAAATTTTTATTTTTATTTTACACTTCTTTTTCTTTTCATAATGAATGATATTTATTCATCAATCAGCCCCTTATATAACCAAGTACCAATTGAAAACTCACAGTACTACAAACAACAATCACTGATACACGAACCAAGATCATCAGTCAATCATCTTCTTCACCAGCAACAACAACAAGGACTGAATTTCGAACAAGATTTACATCATACTCAACCTCAAAATAGAGTAAGGATAAATTCACAACAGGAGGATTCACCACAACTACAACAACATACTCCGCAACAGGGACAAGTGCAGGCACATCAGATTCATCAAGTACATTCACAACAGCTGCAACAACAAGAACCACTGTCACAGCTGCTGCTAAATACTCATCATCGCCAACAAGAGAATAATACCCATAAACAATTTAGACAATCCCCGCTTTATCCATCATCAAAACTATATTCACAACCACCACTACCACAAGTTTTCAATTCCGAGTGGGTAGAATCAGCTCAAAACTCACCTGAAAATATATCCAAGATTTTAGAAGATCAAATCAAGATGTCAACTACAACAGCAATGGCCACTGGATCCAATATCAAGTATGAAACTCCACTGAAATCGAAGAATGACTTTGCTTATATCCCAGCTCACGATATTCAAAAGATGGAAAAGGCTGAATCTATTTCACAAGCTTCTTCTACTGCTTCTACAATCCCACCAAAACCTCCCGTTATCAGTAATTGGAAAATTTTCTGGTCAATGTTGAATAATATTGTTGGTAAAGATAAAATGGCTAAAGTTGCCCAATATTCCTTGCGGTTATTAGTTTTCCATGCTACACAAGCTCAAGATTATTTATCTGATGAAAAAGTCAATATTGCTGCTATTAAGTTAAGATATGATGATTCTACAAAGCAGTTAGAATTGATGAAGAATTTCGTCAAACATCCATCTGATTTTATTCGAATTATTGCCATTATTGTCTGTTCTTTATTCAAGACTCGTTTTGCTGGAATGATTAATGGATTATCGATGTACAGACAATTTCTTCGATTTGGTAAAACTCCATTTAGAATAAGAGATTTACTTGTTAAGTTTAAAACAAACATCAATTTCAAGAATAAAATGTTGCAAATTAATGAACAAGAGTTGTTTAATCGATCAACATTGGATCAAATATTTGGATTATACTATGGTGTCAATGATGAATCAATCTTGCTTTATAAATTGAATTTCCTAACTTCTTCCACATACAAGACATTTGTCACTAGACATGAATCTTATGGATGGTATTGTCAATCCTGGTTGGCATTGTACAACACTTATGAATCTTTGACAAACTTGACTCAACAAGAAATGGACCTCAAGATTGCCATTCAAGTACGTAACAAGGCCAAAATACTATCAAAGCAGTTACTAGGAGGAGCTGATATTTTAAACCTAACTTCATCAACGTATAATTCGTCATCAAACACTGAAGATGAATTGAAATTACAAGATATAATGTTTAAAAAGACAAATTGTTGGATTGAGATTTATAAACTATTGGCTGATTTGGGATTTAATACTTATACTGTTTTCAGTATTGCTTTACCTTTCAAGACTTGGCAGATTTGGATGGGAATTGTTGCTTCTGGGTTGAGTACGATCAAGTTGTATAGAGAGACTAAAGATAAGATGATTAAGGAACAAGAGAATAGTTAGGTGTGATAGAAATTGATATTTAATGTACTTTTTTGTTTATGTGATCTTCAGTGTAAGGTAGGTCTGGCGATGTGAAAGATGATAGATTACAGGACTCATTTTACAAACAATCATTGGATTACACGACAATTTAACTTTATATTACATATATAGCAAAGCTAATGATACAGACAATGACCTCACTTTTACATAGAAGCCATCGGAGTTCCATGGATAAAACTTTCTGGATAACGGTCGGTTTGGCGAAACTTCTTAAAAGTTAACGTAACTCGTGTCGAGTGGTAGCAGACGGAGGTTGCAATGCAAAAATTGTGCATACCCATTTGTCCCTAGACACCACAACCACCATCACATTTCATGGAACTGCCCCCCAAAAAAAAAAGGTTGATATTTCCATAAAAGCGTAATGGCGGTGGGAGGAGACATTTTTCTGAATTCAACTGCCTGAATTTTTCAAACCATCAAAGTGGAATGGATGAACCAAAATGGTGTCCAAAATTTTTGATGAATTCCTGCAGAAGCTTTCATTCATTTGGGATTTGCTTTGCTAATCTCAACAAGCACATCGAGGCTCAGACCAGATAACACGAATGGTCAGTAAATTCGTCAGTTCACATTTTTTAAATTTTGAAAAGAAAGTAAGATTGTATTTTTGTACTGGTATTTATATAGATGTTAGAAAGTAAATCGTTCGATGCTGGAAACATATTATTATAACTATTAGTACTATGACTCTTGTTATTATATATCTAAAGAAGTAAACATAACAAACCCCACTTACCAGATTTTTGTGATTTCTAGGTATAATTTGCAGATTCTTTTATCTTACTTAAACCTGCATCAGTAAGCACTTTGACCTTGCCACTAAGCTTGAGATTTAATACCAATCGGTTATATAATTACACAGTACTTCAGTAGCTGCTCAATCATCAAAACTCGACTTTGTTCTTATTGTCCTTCCTCTGACAACACATCCTCTAACGACACATCATTAGCGACGTTCACTGCATGTTTCCAAAACTTGGATAAATGACGATCACCAGAATCACAAGCAACAACAACTACATTCTGACCAGGACCATATTTTAATGCTGTCTTTACTGCAGCAACACAATTGATTGCCGCTGAACTACCCCAAAATAACCCATCATTGATACATAAATACTTTGCCATTTTCAATGCTTGTTCATCAGTAACTCGAATAGCTTCGTCAATATAAGGTTCCCCTTGCTTAAAGTTCCAAGTGAGACGATTGAGTCCAATTCCTTCTACCAACGTATCGACTTGATGTCTTCTCCTTGTGCCTTCTTTTTCCACTGTGTCGTACAATACACCAAAATTTATCCGATTTGCAAGCCCACTACCTTGAGGGTCAGCTAGGATAACCTTTGTTTCAGGATTGTGCTCTTTTAAGCACCTACCAACTCCAGCAATTGTACCTCCTGTACCACTTCCATTTATAAACACATCTATGCGATCCAATTGTTTAATCAATTCAGGACCAGTGGTAGTGTAATGTATTCTCCAGTTGAAATCATTTTCAAATTGATTAGCAAAAATAGCCTTGCGACCATTCGTAGGGTCATTATTTATGGCATCGGCACCTCTCTTTGCAGCATTCACATATTGATTGGGATCTACAATGCTTGCCGGTTTGACTTTCTCAACTTCGGCTCCCAAAGCTTCAAGTAATTGTAGCTTCTCAGGAGATGTGTCATCAGGGAGACAAATGTGAGCAGTATATCCCAAAGCATTAGCCAATACGGCAAAACTGATTCCTGTAGATCCAGAAGTACCTTCAAAGATCACATTTTGTTGATGAGGCACTAATTGATTCTGAGCTTCTGCAGCTCTTATTATAGCCAATGCTACTCTATCTTTTGAACTCCCTGCTGGGTTACTCAATTCCAACTTGGCATATATCTTACATCCTGTTTTGGCGGATAAGGATTTGATTTCAATGAGGGCAGTGTTTCCTATTCTCGACTCGATACCTCTTGACTTGGGAGGGAGGGATGTTAGGCCCGACTGGTTAGTCTTGATTAACTGATACGCTTTCCGTAGTTCATTTAAGACGATAAAAAGTGAAACAACTGTAGCTGATGCTTGAAGGGCTGATTTCCAGGACATCGTCGGTGGATGATGGTGAGATGTGAGAATTGAAGAGATGCGCGCTACCGAAAAGAAATCAATCTTCGCTAATACGAAAGCCTATGATCTTGTAATATAAAACTCTATGCAATTCTATTCATGACCTAGCTTTCCTTTTTTCGTTATCCTTTGCTAGATAATTATGTATCTGAGTGACAAACTTGTCAACATCATGTGTCTCCAGCAACTCTTGTTGATATCGATCTAAAGGAACATGTACAGGCAAGGTAGTCTTGTGAACCTTCCAATATGATGCTTCATTGAGCTTGCTCTTTAGTAGTATTACATAGTGAGGTTGCTTGAAAGACCTAGTCTTTGGTGAAAATATGTCAAATCGTATTCCTAAAATTTCATCATTGGGATACAAGTGTTTATTTATGGGAAATGCAGTAATTCCACTCATTCGAAGGATGTTTTCATACATGATGTTTTCCTTGGTGTCCGCTCTTTCGATGATTCTTTCGTCAATTGGTTGGATCTGTGGTGGGGATTCCGTATCATCAAAGTATTGCGCAACCGATGGATCAAAATAGGTGTGTTTTATCATTGGAACAACGTCATGATGGCCATGTAATGGTGGCTGGTTTTGCTCCTCTTCAAGTTGTTCTAGCTTCGTCACCTCTCGCTGTAACATAGATTCATTGTGAGATAATTCTTTGAGATCATCCCCTAGTTGCACAATATCCCTCTCTAGTGAGTGTATTTCTTGCTGTAGTTGTTCATCTTCGTTCATGATACACAGCCATCTCAAAGAATGACAATAAACCTGGTAATTTAAGGATATCTCAGTGACCGTCCCCTCAGATGGAATAATGTTCACGAAACGCGCGATTTTGCAAATTTCAATTTTTTTTTTTTTGTTCTTCTCTTTCTCTTTGTTTTCACTTTTTGACACACCAAAGAAGGAAGAAATTCTATCGATCACTCCGCACACATGCAGCCATTCGCCAACCTGTATTGGACACCAGACTTCATTACTGGTCTATATAACCTACAGTTCTATACAAACACCTCGTTGAAGCAGTTGCACGATTTCAGGAAATTGATATTCAACTATTTGAAATATTTTCATTCCAATAGCGAGTATTTGAATAGTAGCAGTAATGAGTTGGCGTTATCAAACACATTCAGTGGGAAAGTTGGTGAGGTTCCAAAGTACTATTCCTGTATTGAATTATTCAAGAATGAAATGTTGGGTGAATCAACAACTTTGTTGCAATTGGCTTCTAATATTGATAAGTTTGTTCTTGATGATTTGACCAAGTACCTTAAACATCATGAGCCTAGCATAAGGAAGGAATTTAAACGATTGGAAGAGCTTTATGAAGAGTATGTTACAATGAGTGAAAAGGTGGAGAAGAACAGGTCAAAGTACTTTGATGAATTGAGATTGAAAGAAACTTCCCAGCCACGAGGTAATGTGCTCACACAGCAGCAAGAGGAAGATGATTTTGACTACAGTGATGAAGAATCTTATTTTGAAGAAGACTCACAAAGTAGCATACGACGAGACTTTGATGTTGACTTAAAGTTCCCACTACATGTTGGTACTGTAACTTTTGAAACCATTGAAGAGTTTCGAACTATACTAGCACAGCTAATTGCCGAGACCCCAACTGTTAAGCGTAAAATCCCCATACCTGGATACAAGAATGAACTATTTGCAAGTGAATCCCTTTGTGAAGTGATTATGGGGCTACGAATTAAAGGATTGAAACCAACAAGATCAAATTTTGAAAAATTTGGGCAATCATTAGTGTCTTTGAAGTTGCTCAATCCTACTAATATTTTCCAAAAACGATTCAAAAGTGAAGGAGTTTGGTTCGAGTGGTCAGATATGGCTATTCATGTATCACAATCTCCTGAAGATACGGCTCCATCAACGCCAGCTAAACAATTGACTTCAACTGAGAGGAGAGTCTCATCCCCTTCATCCAAGTTTATGACTGATATGGCAGATACAACAACGAGGTTCAATAGTATGTTTAACAATGTACGAAGCTCAATCATGAAGAAGAGCCATGATGAGATCATACAAGATATCATTGACCAGTATAATGAGCAAAATCTTGAGCTCCAAGAGTTGGCGTACCTTTTACAAAAAGGTTTTTCTGATTTGGCACAATATTTGGAAAAGTTTGAAACGACAAAAGTCCAAATTGTATACACGAGCTCAGCGAAATTGCTGCAAATAATTCAAAAATTTCATTTACAGCAGTTTAATCAAATACAAGCTTTCGGTAGGGGTATTGCAGAATTGAACAAGCCACAGAATTATGAGCATGACTTGGCGTTGCATTTGAAAAAGCTGAGCTCAGGTATAATGTTTCCATTGACTGGAGATGCTGCATTTTCACCTCAGAACTTGGTCTATCAATTTGATCTATTCGAAGATATATCTGCGCAGATAAGCAAGGGTCAGATGATTGATGATTGTCCAATCAGTATATTTTCAGCACCTGTTCTTGTGCTGCAACTTCAAGAGGTAATTGAAAGTCATGAAGACGATGATTTAAAGTCTATTTGGTTGCAACCGTTGGACTTGCAGTCAGCGTGGAAAATCAAGCAAGATGTTACTCGTGTGGTTTTAGAGTGTTCTGTACCAGTTGAAGAAGCCGGCAAGGAGCAGAAAGCACATATTATTAAAGAAGTGGTGAAGCACTTTAAAGAGAAGAAATCAGAAGACACCATCATCTTCCTCAAGAGTTGGTTACTAGAGCTTAAGGAAAGTGTTATCCCAAGTACTGCTTTTGATTCAGTGATCAACATGTACGCTGCAGAACAGACAGAAACCACTTTGGTCAAGGTACTCTCGTCATTGCCAAGATGTAACTTGGCATGCTTACTTTCAATCACTGAGCATCTATGCAAAGTATTTCATTTGGATGTATTTAAAAACTACGGCGTATCCGATGAACTTTCTGAAATTTCTACAAATGAAGCTAGCGAATTGCAACGTGTATCCAAAAACTTGAATAGTATGGATGCTTTAGGAGCTGTACCTTTCGTGCACTTGATTATGAGACCGTCGTTATTGAAGCATAAGGCTGGGTTCAAGCCGCCCATTGATCACTATGTCCAATTCCTTGCTGCTTTGTTGAAAATTGAAACCAGAGCAGCTTTGTTTGAGAAGCTTATCGAGCATGAAACAAAGTACAAGCAAAAGAAACAGTCTGAATTAAAAGCAGGGTTGCCTATAAAGAAAATACCGGTAATTGAAACACCAAACACTCGTCAAGAAAATGAATCAGTTGAAAACGGCGAGGAAGACTCTACACCAACTAAGCAAAAGGATGCTGCACCGAAGGAGTTGAAGGCGCCCCATCCAGTTAGCGCAGATCAGTTTACTCTTCGACCATTCAAGACTGGTTCCACACCGTTGCCTTCTCCTAGAGGGTCCCCAAAACATGGACCGAGAGATGGCGGTGATGCAGGTAGATCTAGAAGCTCCTCTGTTTTGGGTGGATTTCTTGACGTTGAATAAGTTCCCCTAAAGGAAAGATTCATGTATAGCATATAATAATGAACTGAACCCAGGCAACTCCAGTGGCTTTTTACTGAAACGTAGAGCTTGCAACTTCCATATTTGATTGCGGTGTACACTCAGTATCAAATTGCACTTTTCCGCAGCTTCCCACTTTAACCCACAAAATGTTTGCACTTTCCTTGAACTTGATATGATTAAACTCATCCATGGCTAATCTTCTTAAAGTTACTGCTACACTACAATCAGCTTTGTCTATAAAAACAGCAGCAAATTCTCTGAAATTGGAACTAAAAAGAGTCTCTGTTAATTACAAGGGTATGTATCACTACACAATTGTAGATCAGCTTTTAACTACAATGAAACTAGTCGTCAAAACTACACCCCACATAAGAATATGAAATTAAGCACGTCCATTCAGGTATGCGTTTCAAACCAACAGCCACTATAGTCTAGCTCCGCTAGGCACAATCCTTTATTTGGATTGCTCAGTCCAAATGGGGCTAACATACCATTTCCTTTCAGGATAGTGGTTATTAGGTTTGCTGTGACTCCGACGGAGTTGCGCTTATCGCGCCACTTGTATTTTTCCCATCGGGAGGATGCGCTTGGTGCTTATCGTGGCAAGTTTCGTTTGCCACGTTGCTATAGTGCATATGCTATGCACCATATATTTGCTCCCTTGGTTTTGAAAACCTTGGGGACGTCTAACATGCTTTGTATTAAAAATGAAGTGTGTAATTGCTTTGGTGAATGGTTGCGTATCTGGGTGGACCTGTGGAATATTCATGTTACTACATCCTTTGATGTAGCTTGTGTGTAGGTGGTTACTAGTATATATTGAACTACATAATATATGTCTGATATCTTTGTTGAATATTTGTAGATTTAGAACTGTCTTTTTTTTTGCAACTTCTATTTGTATAATGTTTCCTCTCTAATTGAATGAGAGAACCAATTAAAAATGATTTGCATTAAATGACACAAAAGCCACGAAGGCTCACTTAATGAAAAAAAAAAAAATTCAATTTTCAATACCCAACAAAATTTATTCTACAAATCTCATAACACAGACTATTCCTTTATACAAGCCATGTCAGTCGAAGAGTTGAAAAACACCGTTGCTAAATTGCAAGAAAGAATCCAACAATTGGAAAAGAAAGTTGGTGTAACCACAGCAGCCCCAACCACCGACATTGCCAAACAATTGAGATTGGTTTTGATTGGAGCTCCCGGATCAGGAAAAGGTACCCAATCAGCCGACTTAAAGGACAAGTTCTGTGCTTGTCACTTGGCTACTGGTGACATGTTGAGATCTCAAGTCAAACAAGGAACTAAATTGGGTCTTGAAGCTAAAAAGATTATGGACCAAGGTGGATTGGTTAATGATGAAATTATGGTTAACATGATTAAATCTGAATTGGAAACCAACAAAACTTGTGCCAAGGGTTTCATTTTGGATGGGTTCCCAAGAACTATTCCTCAAGCTGAAAAATTGGATGCTATGTTGAAGGAAAGGAAAACACCATTGGAAAATGCCATTGAATTGAAGATCGATGATGAATTATTGGTTGCTAGAATCACTGGTAGATTGGTCCACCCAGCTAGTGGAAGATCATACCACAAGATTTTTAACCCTCCAAAGAAGGAAATGACTGATGATCAAACTGGTGAACCATTGATTCAAAGATCTGATGATAATGAAGCCGCTTTGAAAAAGAGATTAGTCACTTACCATCAACAAACTGAACCAATTGTTGAATACTACAAAAAGACTGGTATCTGGTCAGGAATTGATGCTTCTCAAAAACCAGGAAAAGTCTGGAACGATATTTTGAAATGTTTGGGACAATAAAAAGGGTCGCATTCATTTTAGAAACTCTAAACACCAAAACAAGTACATAGTTTGTTAATATACTCTTTCACGTTTAACATTTGGATTTAAGTCCAGTTCAGCTAACCTCTTTTTATCATTGAAACAAGCTACATGTACAATTCTTCTTGGGTTTTTCTCGCCAGGTGGTTTCAAACAATCATACCAAACCCATTCCCCAATTTCATCATTGTATTTTGCTTTAACTTGTTCACGACAGATGAGACATCGATTGTTCATATTTGTATCATTTTCAGGTACTATGGCGTATTGGATCTCCGTAATTACAGGGATATCAGCACTCTGCTCAGTAGTGCCAGTAGATTCTTGTTCACCAGTTCCACTCTCATTCAACTTCACCCACTCATAATCATCAACATACCAGTTTCTTGACTGAATGTTTCCACCTTTAATCGACAATTTCTTATTCATTCTGAAATGCCAGTCCAAGTGTAATCGCTTGTTGTTTGAACCTTCAGGATCATTGGCAAATCTTTTCCCACAAATAGAACACTTTGATGGTTTAGCTTCATACAACAAGTTTAATGTATTTGCAGTTATCTTATTATTATTTATAAAGTGTTGTAAATCCCCTTCAGATGTCTTTTTAGTTACACTCATCAACTCAACAAACTTTTGTTTGTCATATTCTGATCTTTGAATTGAGCTGCTTTGTAATAGTAAATCTTCCAAACTGGCTTCTGCATGCTCCTGGTTCAAAGAGTATTTAGTTTCAGGAAATACCAATGTGTAAACAGGCTTGGACCCAGGAATAGGCTCCTGATCCTTTTTGACCAATCCAGATAATATCAAATCATTAAAGATCTGAAAAGCTGGATTCACTGCAGCAAAGGGTGTTGTTGCTCGTGGAGTAGTTGCTGGCGTTACAGGCGTAGCTTGGGATTGGATATTTACAATGTGCGATTTTATAGCTTCCAACTCTGCTGGTTTCATTTCTTTTCTAGTCAACATTGCTCTTAAACTATTCAACGCTTTAAACCTATCTGATACCTTTTGGTCCATACTATTTGCTCGCAACTGATTCTCAAATATAGGTATTAGTTTGTCAATGTCATTTATTAAAGATTGTTGAAGAGAAACTGTAGGTTTAGGCGGCAAATTAACCTGTTTTACGGTCTCCTCCTTTGGATACCCAGCTTTTTTCAAAAACAGACCAATCTTGTTCAACTGCTCTTCTGGGTAAACAGGCTCACCGGTATTTTTAAGTGGCACCGTCTTCCAAAGATCATACATCTTGACTAATTTTCCTCGTACAAAATCATTATTAAGTTGAAAAATGTGTATGTAAATGTCATAAATATCATCACCAACAAGGATATTGTAAGGGTTGCCAACAACTTTGCAAATATCATCCAATACGTATAATGTGTATAATTTTTGTTCAGGAATGACTCGATAAATCCTGGCCGTGATCAAATCGATTATTTGATCCGCCACCTCAGGGTGTTGTTTGGCTAATTGAGTCAACTGACTAATGATCAATCCATTGTTTATTGTTAGCTCTGATAGTTTCTGTTCGAACTCTGCAATAACATCTGCCATAGCTGCGTAAGATGAAGCTTAGATGAGCGTTCACTGATGAGGGAGGGAAACTGCTGCTAATTTTTTTTTTTTTTTTTGCGTCGCTCTTTCTTTCTCGTTTTGGTACAGAAGAGTCACTTTACGAAGATTCAGGAAAGGAAGTAACTACTACATAGCGCACACTCCTGATAAGTCTCTTCTCCTTGGGTCAAAGTGAAAGGTATTGCGGAGCTCAGTCGTAGGTTTATGTAGCACTTCTTGGTAGGTGCTCACCGCTGATGTTAAAGTATCGATCAAGTGAGAGCAATGGGCTATAAACCAGCCAGCATAGTTTGCTATAGTTTATGAATGAGTAGCTCGTACCTTCATGATGCAAAAGATGATTGGTGTATATAGTGGAACCATAAACGAAGTAATTGTCCTAGATATGACTCCCAAGATGAAATAAATTATTAACCGCGGTGTGAGTCAAAACTAAAACCCACCCAATACTTAGTGAGAAAAAAAAAAAATTGTAAAATCAAAAAATTTTCAATAGATAAGACCATATATCAAAACACAGGTAAAACAATATGTCACCAGCCGCTCATTCATCTTCTGATAAGAAACAGTCAGGTATTGCCAGAGTCTTGGGATCAGCCACCGCTGGTATTGCTGAAATTGGTGTTTTCCACCCTGTAGACACCATCTCCAAAAGATTGATGTCAAATCACGGTAGAGTCACCTCAGCACACCAATTAAACACAATTATATTCAAAGATGCTGCATCTCAACCTTTAGTCAAGAGACTCTTTACATTGTTTCCTGGTTTAGGTTATGCTGCTTGTTACAAAATTTTACAAAGAGTTTATAAATATGGTGGTCAATCATTTGCCAATGAATTCTTGACGAAGAACTTTAAGGATAATTTCGATTCTACTTTTGGACCAAAGACTGGTAAAGCTTTAATGAGTGCTACTGCTGGTTCCTTGATTGGTATTGGTGAAGTTGTATTGTTACCATTGGATGTGTTGAAAATTAAGCGTCAAACAAACCCAGAATCATTCAAAGGTAGAGGATTCGTCAAGATTTTGCAAGATGAAGGATTTGGATTGTATAGAGGTTGGGGATGGACCATGGCTAGAAATGCACCAGGTTCGTTTGCATTATTTGGAGGTAATTCATTCGCTAAGGAATACATATTTGGGTTGAAAGATTATAGTCAAGCTACATGGACTCAAAATTTCATTACTTCAATCTTTGGTGCTAGTGCGTCATTGATTGTTAGCGCTCCATTGGATGTCATCAAGACTAGAATCCAAAATAGAAATTTCGATAATCCTGAAAAAGGTTTTACTATTTTGAAAAATATGTTCAAGAATGAAGGTATTACTGCATTCTTTAAAGGATTGACTCCTAAGTTGTTGACTACTGGTCCTAAATTGGTGTTTTCTTTTGCCATGGCCCAATCATTGATCCCAGCATTTGATAAGTTGTTAAGCAAGTAGAATAGAGTTTATATATAGTCTTGTACATAGAGAAGAGAGTTAATATTCAATGTCGTGAAATATAATGTTAAGACAATGTGTGTTAGGTGTGATGTGTTCTAGAACTGCGCACGCCCCCCATGTTTTTCTTGAAACTACCACATCAGATATCAGATACAAGCCACATAAACACACAGATTGGTCCCAAGGCAGACTGCTCCTACTTATACTACACTTTACTTACGACACCCAAAAATGAAGGTTATGCTATGGTTACTACACTTGATCAAAATAAATATTGTTCAAATAATAGTACACAATTCACGCAACCCATCAATAAGTCTACAGTACATTGATAGTTCAATCTTCAACAAAGCCAGTCGGTGTGCCCCAGCTGAGCCGGTAAATGGTAGTGGCTTATATGCGGAAAACTACTATTGGAGTAATAATGTGACTGATATTCCCGAGGATGAGTTTATATAGTATTTGGTATTTGTAATACAAAGGTTATATTTGTTAACACCTTCTTGGTACATGTGGAATTTGTTGTAGGAGTTCTTTATAAGCGTCGACCTTCTTTAGAGGCGCGACCTCTCTTTCCCATCGTTGACGTGTCATGATCTCATCAAGTTTCTCTAATGATGTCTTTCCTTCAAGCAAACATAGCCGGAAAACAGCTTCACTCAACTTCTTTTCTCGATCTAGTTTTTCGATGGCACGTTCTCTTAACCCACCTGATGTGTTTGCAATATTCATACTTGATTTGAGTAGGGTTTTACAATTTTGGACAAGTGCAGCTTGATTCTTTACACTAGGTTCATAATCTTTAATCAATGCCATTTGTAAATTCAAATCTGCTCGATCAATCATGATGTTACATAGTTGAGTAATTGTGGCGCCAATACCTAATTCAACGCCCAGTGGTGATCTCTTTTTGGCATTCAACTGGTTCTGAGTCAATTCTTGAGCCTTTTTTAGTAACTTGTTCTGTTGTGATAATATTTCCCAATACCAATCTTTGTCCTGAGGGGAAGAGTTATTGTTGAGTGTGTCTAAGGTGATATCATCCCATTCTAATACGGTTTGAATGTTATCGACACAAGTTAGATACTTTTCAGGAATTTCATCAGGCACTTCATTTGTGAAAAAGCCCGCCCAAGATTCTAATGCCAGAGAAACATTGCCATATTGTAAACTAAGGATGCTCTGCTTGGCGATTTTCAATTCATTGACTTGTGATGATGTTATATTTTGCAACATTTCATTTTTAAATTCAGAGTTTTCACAATACTTTGAAATCAATTCACTGGAAACTTGATCCAATGTATCAAGAAACGGATTAATATTCATATTCATTAAGCCCAATTCACCTTTGGAAATATTCTCATATGCTGCCTGTATCAACTTGTACCCTAATAAAACAGTGTCAAAGATATCAACTGGTTGAGTAACTTCAACAGACTCAAACTCCTCTTGCTCATGTTCCATGTTGCGTGAAATTGGTTTTGGGGCCGTATCACGTGACTCAGTATATGAATTAGTCAATTCACGAACGAATGTTTCCAACGCATTAACTTGTTGTGGTAACAACTCCATCAAAATCTGTTGTCCTGAGTTATAATATGACTGTAAGGTATGATCTAGGTTTGAGCTTATTCCGACCATATCATCCAACATTTCAACATAGACAGTGGCTGTATTAAAAAGCAAATCTGCATTTCTGCCACTAACCTCCAACGCCTTCAAATGCTTGTCTAAAATAGTGGCTATATTTTGAACAACTGAATTGGGACGATAGATTTCACCAATATCGGTCAAGTCATCCAATTGCAACCCATCTGAAGATTTATCCATAAGGTATATTTGTAAAAGGAGACGGGCAGAATTGTAATAAGCCTCCAGGTTTTCAGCACTCCAATTCAACTCTAGTGACTTTGTATATGCATCATAGGCCCTTTGGTAGAATCTCAGTGCTTTTGAAATATCTGAACCTAGCCATCTATCTCCACTTTCTTCGGCTATTGATCCTTCCTCTAAAAAGTCATCGTAGGTTATTGGTTCCTGTGGTGTGGCTGATGATGATCTTTGATCCTTGGTAGATTTTATTAACTTCTCTGTTATAGAGTTAGTAGGTGATCAGAGGCAGCTATAGTCATCGAACGTACTCTTCATGATTGCTGATATCTCTTGGAAAAGGCTGTTGTCTATGTCGTGATGAACTTTTTAGATGCGAAAAGTATGGAGACTTACATGCAGGAATTTAGCAGCAGTCCCCACCACCTAGCACATACGTAACAGCCTACACTTCAAAGGCTGACTACTCGTATCTTTAAGCTTGATGAGCAACTGTCCATGAAACTCGTCCTATCAAGATTTTGATTGCATTATTAAATTTGTAATATTTACTGGTATTCCCTCCAAGCCAAAGA
This sequence comes from Lodderomyces metapsilosis, assembly GCF_017655625.1. Taxonomy (NCBI): domain Eukaryota; kingdom Fungi; phylum Ascomycota; class Pichiomycetes; order Serinales; family Debaryomycetaceae; genus Lodderomyces; species Lodderomyces metapsilosis. The sequence goes on along the minus strand of NW_027138160.1, from coordinate 388,294 downwards.
TACGCGTTATAATTTTTAAATAACGCGATTTAATCTCAATCAACCCTTTATCAGAATCAGACAAGTGACATGAAAACCCCGTGCGAATTCCCTGCTAGAAACGGTGGTACAAACCCTGGGTTTGTAATAACAGACCCTTTATCCGAACTCCCTGATATCAAAACCCTACCACCCAATGTCAAGCATCGATACAATATCCCCGTTATTATATTCCATAACAAGCCACAGGGCTTCAATTCTGGTACAATTTTATTTAGCGACTTAACAAAGATCAAACAACGAACGAGTGTCAAAGACGATCAAACTGCATTTGTGACTGGATTACCTGAATGTAAACTTGATGAGAAAGTTTTCAGTAAAGATGAATTATTCACAGTCAAATTGAACAATACTTATGAATCGTACGCCAGGGTATTTGATGACTTCTCATCCACTTCAGATGTCGTTATTGCTCGAATGAGTTTTGATTTGGCTAAATTTAACAACAAGTGTTATGGAGGTTATGGTAATGTTTGTCGAATTTTGTACAAGAAGAATTTATTTACTGAAATGAAAGGGCTTGAACGTGAATTTATCAATTTTCTTGACCGGTTGAAACGATGTGTTAGTGAAAGTTACTATAAGAAGCTTGATTTGAAATTTGGATTTACTGAGTTTATAATGACCCATGGGGTGCTGGACGAAGATATTGATCATATGTCACAAAATCCCAATTTTTTGCAAAGTCAGGGCCCAAGCACGGATCTTGATGATGATGGGTTGAATAATGGGGGCAATAGGGGTAGGAATTCTTATGTTGTTATTGATGGGGGTATAGCGAGGGAAGACTCGACTCCTATTCCCGACTACAGTGTCACAAGTTTCAGTGCAAATCCACCTAACGATCAATCTTTTACCTATAGTGAACATTCGGCTAGTGACCACGCCAATAATGTCCTGACTAATGTATCGGATTTTGAATCCCAACTTCCTGATTCTGATGAAGAATACTCGGACGATGGAGATCTTCATGTTACTTTTGAAACAGCTCCAATGGCTGTTCCATCTAGTGACATATCTCTATCTCAAGATATAGAGGCCGATATGGCATTGAGCAGAGGCATTGGAGTCAACAATCAACTACAAACAAGAAATTCAATCAGAGTTAGACAATTTGCAACCATTGCCGATTTGAAAAAAGCTCATAACGGAATAACATTTGACGAATCGACAATCTTTGAAGTTGGGATAGTAAAGAGATTTACCATGGTGCCAGAGGTTCCCTTGGTGATTACACCGTCAGGTAAAGAAGCCATTGAGTTTTCCTCATTCAAGTTGTATTTATCTGACAGCGACTTGAGTGGTGATTACTTAGTCATTGAGTTTCTTCGGCGTGACGACCTTTGTCGCTTCTTTGGTATTCCTTCATCTGCTGTAAAAGTTAGTGGTCCGGAATTACAAAGAGTTGAGCAACGGTTCGCCAAGCTACTTACCCAAAAGGACACCAAAAGAGTAAAGTTAAAAAGCAAGACGAAAACTGCCAATCGTGGATTAAAATTGAAAACGTGGTGTGTAGAATCCACACTATCACAGTTAATTTAAAAAATTTAATAGACATATGACCTTTCATCACTTACGCTTACGTAGTCTCTACTTCTGCTCCTTTATTTCCTCGTTTATTTTGTTTTGTTAATATACAGATTAATTAGAATTTATTAGATTTAAATGTAACCAATCTTGTTAGCAATATCCAAAGCATCATGATCAGCAGTCAATCTCAAGTAAGCCTTCTTAGTTCCATTTGGTCTAATCAAAGTGTTTACGTAATCGACATCAACATCATACAATTCCTTAACAGCTTGTTTAATTTGATGCTTGTTGGCTTTAATGTCAACTTGGAAAACCAAAGTGTTTGAATCTTCAACCTTCTTCATGGCAGTTTCAGTGGCGATTGGAGAAACAATAATCTTGTAAGCGTCCAATCTGTTGTAGTGTGGTACTGATTTTCTTTGGTATTTTGGTTGTCTAGCCAACTTCAAGGTTTTTGGTAATCTGAAGGTGGTGGAGGTTCTTACCTTGACGGCTTTCTTAGCATTGACACCTTTCAAGGCGGCCTTCTTGGCGGCGGTAGCTCCTTTAGTAGTTGCTAGAAAAGAGACAGTTAGTAAAATAATCTTCTCTGTGGTTGAATCATAAGACTGTGAGCGGAGTACTAGGGATGCAGCTGGTGTCTGAATAACGAGAAGTGAAGCTTCTTGTATGTGGTGACAGATGAACGCATCCTCTTCTAGTATGTTGTGCTTCGACAACAGGAGATGGTCAAATTAATCTCATCTGTAATCCTCTAAATCTATCTATCCTCGTTGGTTCCCACCTTGACATAAATCCTCCCTTTTGACACTGTGTATCTCTGTTCACTGTATAGTCTCATGTTCCTCTTGAATGATGAATGTTGAAACATACAACCCATTGCTGATGATGATGTATATATTGATGAATTAACTGAGAAAGGTCTGAAAATCCTAAAAAATTTCACTTTTGTCTTTCTCTCTTAATCAAAAACTTTTTTTTCTTCTCCTTCTCAGTGCAGTATTGAGGGATGTTTGTTTGTGTAATTTACTAAAACATAAAGTATACGCTACCATACAATATACTACTATAAAGAAAAGTAGTGTAACTTAATCAAAACACGCACGTGCAAATAAATCTACTAGGGCTGTAAGCACTGTTTTCTATTTTGGCTGCCAAAAAGATTACCAAAACAAACTGATTCCTACAACAGTGTTATCAGTTTAACCGTCTTAGATAGTATGAATTACCTATACCGTTTATATACAAGTAAGAATAACATTCCTCTTCTCTTGTGCCACACATTTCGCAGTTAGATTTCCCCCTACAAACGACGTAATTTCTTTGGTCTATTACCACCAAATCTAATCACAGTGGAATCACTTATCCTGACAATATTATTCTTCAAATAAGAGCCTTCTTTACCCAACAAAGCAGCTTGAAAAGCTTCTCTTCCCTTTCCAAAATTCTTCAAAATCAATTCAATCTTGTCATTAGGACCAATATAATTTCTTTCTTGAATAGTCTTAAACATCTTTGCAGCAACTTGGAAACCAGCTTCATATTCTTGTCTTTGAGATTTTCTGAAACCTAATTGACCAGCAGTAACTGAATATTTAACCTTGTGTGGTAATTGTAAGTAATAAAGTACTTTTTCATTATAAGATAAATGAGGGTTGTTTTCCATAAAGTTTAAGTCTTCAACGACTGCAACTAATGTACATCTAGTGTTGTGTCTGTTGAATGTTGAGTAAAGTTTCCAATATACTATCTTTTCATTGGTTTTAGGTTGCTTCTTTAAGGGAGTGGCACTTGACGCAGTCTTTTGGGAGCCTTCGATGTTTTCTTCAATTGCTTTACTGAGATCTGACAATGGGGTGGATGGCTGTTGTTCTGGTGATGATGATGATGATGTTGTTGTTGTTGTTGTTGTTGTTGTGATGTTGGGTTGTGTTTGATGTATTATTGATGAACTATATATCAATCTGATAGGAGATGAAGTCACCAGTTGAGTTATCCTCAATCCAGTTGTCCTATTGTTCTTGAATATTCCACTAAAACATTGCCTAAACATGGTGATGGGGGGATGTGAATAGTGGATGTCTTTAGAGGGCTGGTCTGTGATTCCAATGTTGAATCAGAAGACGAAAAATTGTTTCATAGGATGGTATGCTACCAATTGATTTTTGAAAAAAATTTGGGTCAAAAGTCCCTTTTGCAGCAATATCAAAAAGAAATAGATAGAGAAGTTAAACTACCTACCTAGCACTAGCCACTACTGAATGGACGGTCCAAGAAGTATCGCTGCTCTTTTTGAGACGATCTCGGAATGCTCATGCAGAATTTATATCTGCTTTTATCGTTATGTAATGTGTCCTCCCTCATTAAAATATATGATATTTCAACCACAAGTTTAGTTGGTAGTTCTTATTTTTAGGAAAATTTCATCTCGTGATCTTTGTAGTTGACTTTCAGATCAAATCTTGTTGCCCTTGTTGGAACTACTATTGTTGCATAACAAACAATTCTTATGCAAAACTTTTTGCACCTAAATTTATACGAAAAAATTAGAAAGTCTTTATATACATTAAAAATTAGTTGTTGTGTTGCCTTCAGAGTAGATGTCCAAGTGTAGCAATGCAATAGTTAGTTAAATTGATTGACATATAGATAAGTTTAGGGAGAGGAAGTGGTTGATGTTTGCTTGTCGTGTCGTGTCGTGTCGCAAAATGTGGATGTCTTTTTTTTTTTTTTGAGTCACAGCAACAACAACAACAACAGAACAACAGAACAACAGAACAACAAACACAATCAAACGACAAAAAGAAGTATCTCTGACACAATTAATCAAATCAAACCAAATCAAATCAACGGACCAATTACAACAGTCTAAATAAGATATATAAATTCAATCTTCAATTGCTTTTTTTTCATTATCAACACACTACATACTTTTTGCTACAGTGTTTATTTCCTACAAATTGGATAACAATCAACAGTCTTTTATATCTTGATTCAGTTTTGGACACGCACATTTTTTTTAAAAAAGTCACACACACACACTAGACTGAACAACACAGCCGATTGACAATACAACGCGTTTTATACACACAACACAATGGCACAACCAGTGGGAGTACTCAAGGAGTATACCTTACCTCAAGTGGTGAATAATAAAACATCAACATCCAGTAGAATGACGATTCGTGAGTACAAGAAAATTGGTGAAGGAGCCTTCGGAACAGTTGTTGAAGCCGTATTACGATATGCTGACAATAACAACAATTCATCACCAGCATCAACATCACATGATTCTGCCAATGGAACCACCAATGAGTCAACCAATGGTAACAACCGCAACCACAAAGATAATGGATGGTTAGGTCCATTTGCAATTAAGCGCGTGCCGGCTCAAACTGAATATAAATCAAGAGAGTTGGAGATATTGCGTGTTGTACATCATCCAAACATTGTTAGCTTACGATTCTTTTTCGACAAAAGAAGTTCAGTTGATGATAAAATATATCAGAATTTGGTAATGGAATGTTTACCATCTACATTGCAATCAGAAATTAAATTTTATCGTCAATCAAAGTATACTATACCTTATCCTCATATGAAGGCATATACTTTCCAATTGGCTAGAGCAATGTTGTATTTACACGGATTAGGAGTCAGTCATCGAGATATAAAACCATCAAATATACTTGTTGACCCCAGTACTATTCAACTCAAGATTTGTGATTTTGGATCAGCTAAAAAATTGGAACCAAATCAACCTTCAGTCAGTTATATATGTTCAAGATATTATCGAGCACCAGAATTAATTGTTGGATGCTCATTATACACCACCAAGATAGACATATGGGGATTAGGGTGTGTAATTGCAGAAATGTTTCTTGGTAAACCAATTTTCCAAGGTCATTCACCAGAGACTCAGTTGAAGGAAATTGCCAAGTTGTTGGGTCCACCACCAAACACTTTTTTCTTCAAGAGTAATCCACAATATAGGGGCAACATGTATACAACTCGATTGTTTAGTTGTACTGTGGAAGAACGATTTAAACAAATTTTCAGTAATTCACCACCTGATGCTATTGATTTATTGATGAAGATTTTGGTTTATGATCCTGAACAACGAGCAAGTCCGAGAAAAGTGTTGGTTCAACCATTTTTCAATGAATTGAGAGGAAGAAGGAAAGCAGATGGTAATGGTGGTTATGAAGAGTTTAAAGTTTATCCAAGAGGGGCTTCAGAACCAATTGTTTTGGATTTATTCAATTTTAGTGATTTTGAATTGGAATTATTAGGACCTTATAAGAGTGAACTTGGATTTGTATAGAACTGACTGAGAGAGAGATACCAAGTATTTCCTACCCACAACTTACTTTTGATAACATTTAATTCTGTTCAACTCGACTCCATCCAGTGTTTCAAGTGCATTACAGGTTGTTTCAAATTTTATAGATCTTTTATATATATACCTTTATATCGAAACAACTCACTCTAGGTATTGCAAAACAAAAAGAGTATTATATCCCTGCCCCCCTATAAAGCTAAGCTATAACTATATTCATCCTCAATATTCTGCGATAACCACAACACAATACAGCTCAACATCACACACCCATTACAAACAACATTCGAAACACCCATACCCAAAGTAGGGAATGAATAATGTTTCATCAAATACTTTAAAATGAAAACCATAAAACTACCAGCTACTCCACCAGCAAGCAAACTGAAACCCAAAAACAATATAGTTCTCGCGGCCCAAACATAGTTGGCACCATCATCAAACATCCCACCACCAGATCCACCATTTTCATTATTATTCATCAAGTTCAGCTTCTCTATGGAATTGACAATCAACATGCCCAAAGATGAACAAATGAATGGGATCCAATCTATAAATGTAACGTGTACGTCGGATGCATTTACGGTTTTGGAGTATATTGCTGAGTCGATCAATGACCAGAATCCAATTGCGAAGAGACCACCTGATAAGTAGATTCCAAATGCTCTTAATTTGGCGGATTTGGGTAATCTGAGATTACCGAGGCTGAATCGGAATAAATTGTTTGAATGGTTCTCCATTGTAAAGTTGACGTGTTTCTCTTCTTTCCGTTCCTCTCTTGGTTTATGTTGATGGTTGTGCAGTAATAATTTGGTGGCTTGTAGATTGTCTGCTTCTTTGATAGTGTGGTGCATTCGTTGCGCATTTTTGTTGATAACTTTTTGGAATTCTCAAATACTCTTCTTCTACTGTAGACACTGAGAAGCTTATACAAGACATGGGTATACCATTAAGCCCACAAGATGATGAGCACAACGACACAGAGCTCTACACTCTAAGCACAACAATCAAAGAATCCAACCCCATTACATCAATCCGAATATCACCCAATGGCTCAACAATTGCACTAGCAACAGGAAACAAAATCAAACTTTACAACCTACAAGGACAATACATGGGTGAACTACTAGGTCATACCAAGGGAATCTCCGATATCAGGTTCTCCCCCATAAACTCATCGGTACTAGCTTCTTGTTCGGATGACTTGACGATACGACTTTGGTCAATAACTCAACCTACTTTATCATCATCATCATCAACAATAACGTCAAAATGTATTAAAATTTTCAAAAAGCATACATATCATATCACAACTATACGATTCAATTCCAAGGGGAACTTGCTAATCAGTGGATCAGCCGATGAGACAATAACCATCTGGGATGTCATCTCTGGGAAAATTTTAACTACATTAGCAGCCCATTCTGATCCCATATCAAGCCTAACTCTAACTCCTGATAATTCAATCATTATAAGTGCATCATACGATGGATTGATTCGGTTATTCGATTTGGAAACGTATCAATGCTTGAAAACCCTAACTACTAGTACATCATCGCATGGTACTGCCACTAGTTCACTTTCAACTGCCGAGTTACAGAATTTCCCCGTTGCCAATGTTGAACAATCACCCAATGGAAAATATATATTGAGTACGAGTTTGGATGGGGTGATTAGATTATGGGATTATATGCTGAATAAAGTGGTAAAGACTTTTGTTGGGCCTGAGGAAAAGCCAATTTGTGAAAAGTATAATTGTGAACTGAGGTTTATTAATGTTGACAATGGTGATGGTGATGGTGATGTATTGAATTGTATTTTGAGTGGTAGTGATTTGAATGGAGTTTTATGTTGGGATATTAAACTGAAGGAATTGGTGTGGCTGTATAAACGTCAAACAAGTAATGATGGCGACGTAAATGTTGCAGTGTTGACTCTTGATACTTTTGAAAAGGGGAAATTGCTCGTCACTGGTGGTCTTGATGGAGTGGCAAATTTATTTAAATTGAATGCAAATTGGAAACGACAATAATCTCAGAGGGTGACGTGTGTTATGTCTTTGTTTTCCTTAACCATGATTCCATCAAGCTGTGCTCAATCTCGTCAAACTTGTTGTGTTTGCTTCGACTCTTGAGCGTCGTTGAAGATGTTGTGCCTGATGTGGCAGACGTGGTTAGAGTTAATGCCGATGTTGATGTTTTTGAAGACACTGATCCTTCCTCATGTCGTGAAGTTGTATGAGGCAAAATCAATTTCCCCAATGCACTGTTCTTCTCTTTAGATAGTTCCTTGTACATATACTTCAAATATTGGAATAAAACAATCTTTTCATTACGTTCAGTTATGAGTGAAGTCATATCATCCTTAAGGTGATTAAACGTATTTATTTGATTATCCAGTAAGCCAGATCTTGAATCCACTTTGGTTACTGCTTTCGTGTGTATCTTGTCAAAATGACGCTTTGTCTCTGCGTGAATATCCGTTTGTGATATATTTGGCAATGTATCGTTACCATGATCGCTATTGCTTATTGAACTAATATCAAAATGTACTTCTGACACCTTATCATCATTTACGTCAACTTTATCACCATCATTCCATTTAGCTTGATTATGGTACATTTCAGTCTCAACATAAAATGACTTTGGTTTGAAACTTGCATTAGTTTGGTTCCACAATTGTTTCCTAGTAATCAATTTCCGAACAAGTTTAGCACCATACTCTTGGTCATCATTATGCACCCCACCACCACTCACAAATTTATGCTTTAATAATTTGTTAGCATCAAATCTAGCTTTACTATTTTCAATAAAGCAACAACTTAGGAAATCTCGAAACTCTCGAGACGCGTCATCCAACAGGTCCAATTCAATAAGTTTAATGAAATCGCCATTATGCTGACATTGTGAAATCAATCTTAATGCTTTCATAGGAGCAATGTGACTTTGCAAAGGTGGCTTTCCAGTAAACATCTCATATGCACAACACCCCAATGACCAAATATCAGCTTTGAAACCGTGGCCCGACTCCAGATTTAATATTACTTCAGGAGCCATCCAATATGGCGTACCTACTGTAGTGTTTCTTTTCGAAAAATTCGAACTTAGCTGAGCACTAACGCCAAAATCAGTCAATTTTATTTCACCATGTTTGTTAACCAAGATATTCTGACTTTTCAAATCTCGATGGATCTTGCCTTGATTATGTAGATATTTTAAAGCCATCAATACGTCTTTAACAATATAAGCAATAGTTGCCTCATTGGTTATGGTGCCCGGAGTCAACAAGTCATAAATCGACCCACCATCAACATATTCCATAATGACCCAAAGTTTATAATGCTTAACGAATGATCCATAGTATGCGGTTATTTGTGGTGATTTGCATTCGCTTAAAATTTGGATCTCTTTATTGATTTCAATCAAGTCGGTTGCGTCTTGTTCAAGATCAATTTGTTTGATTGCAACTTCTTGGTTGGTAGATTTGATTATGCCGCGGTAAACTACTCCGAATCCGCCTCGACCTATTTCTTCAAATATCTCTATCTCATCGCTTGAATTTACTCTCATTTAGGAGAAAGGGTTATCGTGTTTGAGCTGAGCTGTAGAGCTGTTGATCTGTTGTCTTTGTTGTGACGTGTTGTGGGTTTGTAACGTTTTGATTGCGAAAAAAAAAAAAAGAAAAGAAAGTTAAAGATGAAAAGAAGATCCATTTCATCATTAGGCAAGGACAAAGATGTTACCAACCATACGGCATATAATACAGAAGACGGCGGCTACAAATATACCAACTACTCTCCTACGGCATTCCGTACATGCATTCGCTACGAAATCCACTCAACATAAACCCAAACCTAAACAGCGAGATTCCTTTGAAGATTTATTCATCTACAAAACCTTATCATCATCCAAATCCCAAGAGAATGAACTTATAAAATGTACAATATTCAACAGTAAAGGACAAATGACACATCATGGGAAAGAAGTACCGAAATCGAAATTTATGAAACTTTACAACTTGGTGCCTCGTGATTTCCGAAAATTATCAAAACATACCTCAACTGCAGTATCAGCATCTACATCCATGGTTCCATCTTCAACTATGCATAATATTGAACTTGTGCCTAGTTTAGTCATGAGAAAGAACTGCATCATGTTGAACTTGCTCAATATTCGTGCTCTTATTCAAAAGGATCAAGTCACGATATTTGATTCTTCTTCCTCAGTGGCTCATTCAGTCAAGTATGAAAGCCATTCACAGCTGCAGCTTTTAAAACTCATGGAGAATAAACTTCAAGAAACTAGCTCGCATAACCACCAACAAGTCAAACACGCTCACGAAGAAGCAGAGTATTATGAGTTTCGAGCCTTGGAAGCAATCTTGATCCACGTCCTATCCAACCTTACCACCGAAATGAAAGTCCACAAAACAATCCTCACTAATGTCCTCTCGGGCCTTGACGAAAGTATAGAACGATACAAACTACGATACTTGTTAATCCAATCGAAAAAACTAGCACAGTTTCAACAAAAAGCAACACTAATTCGAGACTTGCTTGAAGATTTACTTGAACGCGATGATGAATTGAACCAAATGTACTTGACTGATCCACGAACGGGGACAAACCACGCCGAAATTGAGATGTTGCTAGAATCATACTACAAGACATCCGACGAGATTGTTCAAACGGTTGAAAATCTACGATCACAAATCAAAACCACTGAGGAGATTATCAATATTGTGTTGGACTCTAATCGGAATGAATTGATGTTGTTGGGGTTGAAATTCTCAACGGGGCTTTTGTCAATGGGGGTGGCGTTGTATCTTGCTGCTTTATATGGTATGAATTTGGAGAATTTTATAGAGGAATCAGATGGTGGGTTTGAGTTTATTGTTGTTGTTTCGAGTATTGCTCTTGCTGTATTGCTTTGTGTGTGTGTAAAGAAGATTAAGAAGGTTGAAAAGGTTACAATGATGAATTTCAAAGGTGAACGGAGGTAAGATAGAGAGACCTTTAACATCAAAGTATCTTTAAACTATATAGTAATATACAAAAGTCCAACTTTTATTAATAGGTAAGCATAAATTTAGGTTGTTCATTCTCTTCCTCCTCTTCTTCCTTATTTGGAAGTCTCTTGAATAATTCAATCAACTTCTGGTCTTGGACATAATCCTTATAAATCTTATAAGGAGCAACAAAGTTGCTCAATTGATACTCAAATGCAACTTCAGCAACATAAGTTGAATCAATCAAATGGTAACATGTATACAACAACGCCACCAATGCCTCATAATTACCAGTGGATACAAAGTAGTCTAGCACTTCATGAACAACTTTTTGATTTGATCCCGAGGCAACCTTTAACAAATTGACCCAATCACCGTCCTTCTTCAAAATCGAAATTGACTTGTGGAATTTCTTACTTTGAGCAAAAAGCAAAGCTGAAATTTGTCTAAAGTAAACAAGTGAATGGTTCTCTAATCTTTCTGCTAAATCAATTTGATCAAATCTATCATAAGAATGAATAGCATCTCTTAAAGCCTTGTGATCATGTTCCTCTATTAATAATGAATGGTAGGCGTCATTCACAACTCTATTATTCTTGTCCAAGACAGAAACCAAAAATGGTTTAATCATAGGAAGATTATCACTCTTGACAAACATTCTAACAACTCTAGGCAAATCTAATCTTGGTGATAAAACCAGCAATAAATCAACAAGTAATGATGGATGTTCATTGATATAAAATTGAATGGCCTTGTAGTAAATTTCCAAATTGGGGGCCTTGACAACAATCTCCTTGAAAGATGCATGATCAAATGCAACTTCAGATTTATCAATCATTGTCAATGCGGCATTATCCCATTCTTCATAATGACAATAAAGGAAAATCAATTCAGGATACAAATGTGCCTCCTCACACGCAGTAATGACTTTAGGAATATTGATTCTTGACCAAAACAATTTCAAATGCTCCATAACCTTTTCAGGACTATACTTGGAATAAAGGATGGCCAATTCAGTAAACATTCCCTTGTGAGCTCTTTCCAATCCTAATCCACTTTCAAACAAAGTAATCAATTCAGTGAAATATCCATTGTATTCATAAGTCCTGACCAATTCGGGTAATTCTTCAGCATCAATAATCAAGTTCAAACCACAAATTTGTGCCAATCTGAATTCCTTACTTTCAATACAAGCATTGTTAACTTGTTTCCAAACTTCAGTGTTGGAAGCTTTTCTAGCACAATCAACAGCAGCTTGGTAATCACCAAGGTAGACCAAGGTAGTAGCAAGCTTGGAATATTTGGAAACATTGCCATACAAGATCTTGGCTGCCTTGTAATTCTTGGCATCAAACAATTTATCACCAATGGCTTCCAAATCAGCAACATTTGTTCCCGAAACAAAGTTTTCCATATCATTCAATCTGTCCAATGAAGCATAGACATTGATAAATGCACCATCAATAACTGGCTCTCTCAAAGTTTCTCTAGCCATTTCCAAGAATGGCAACAATTCTTCTTCCTTACCAGCATGTTCAGCAATTTCAATAACTTGAGCATAGTTTTCTGGATTCTTGGATTTAACATAAGAATCAATAGCTTCTGGAATACGCAATCCATCCAATTGAGCAGTACCAAGTTGATACCACAATTCAGAAGTGTCATACTTTTCAGCATACTGTTCTGCCCTATCTAAGGAAACGATATCTTCAATCAAAACCTTCATGGCATCAGTTCTCAATTCAAATTTATCATAAGCTTCAAAAGCCTCTTCATTGAGACCATTGTCGATACATAATGGAGCAATTTCTTGAGGATCAAATTTATCAAGTTTTTCAATATAACCGGAAACTTTAGATGAATCAGCTTTGATGGCAGTCAAAATCATTAATCCTTGTAAGGAAGCATTTTCACTAAATGCAGATGGTTCCAAAATAATCTTTTCCAAGAGTTCCATCAACTCTTCAGGTAATTCATTCTCCATAAATGCCTTAACAGTGATTGAGATTGGTTCAGGGTCATCCAATTCAGGAATACCAGTGGAAATAACTTGATCAACCAATTGTCTTCTGTGAACATTGTCAGATGAAAGAACCTTGTTCCATAAATCAAGGTTTGACTTTTGCAACAAGTATCTAGCTTGGTACTTGTACATTTTGTTTTCATTTGTAACTTCAATCAATGCATCATCATTGCCACCCTTGGCATAACAAATGTAAGCCAAATATGGATCTCTTTTTTCACAATATTTACCAACAGTTAAAGTATCGTAATTGTTGTTTTCTTGCAAAAATTTCTCTGGTGAGTTATTTGAGTCAATATAGATTTTAGCCAACGCATTGAAAACCTCTTGATCATTAGATCCACCTTCCAAGGTCTTTTCCAAATATGGCAATAAAATTTTCAATCTGTTTCTCTTTTCAACTTCAGCAACCAATGGCTTAATTGGAACTCTACCTAAAACTGACATCAACAAGTTCTTGACGACAGATTCATCACAATCAACATCCAACAATCCAGCAATGACTTGAGGGGTGTTTTCAGGGTTAACGGATTGAACATAAACTTCGATAAACTTGAAATGTTTGTTCTTGTACAAGAACAAAATCAAATCATGAACAAACCCAAATCGATCACATACAATAACCAATGGTAATTGATCTTCTAAATTGGCTTCTTTCAAGAAATTCTTTACTTTTTCACCATTGTAAACATTGTTATCTCTAACAACTCTTTCAATTTCCTTAGTTTGACCAATCTTGGAGGCAGCTTGAATATATTTGAAAACAACATCAGGATCTTGAGTCAAGTTGACAATTGAACTCAAATAGTAATACAATCCTTCAGTACATTTGTACTCTTCAAACAATTTAATCAACTTTTTAGCACCAAGTAAGTCAGAGTACTTAGTAGCAACTTGAATAATCACTTGCAAGTTTTGTTGCAAATTGTGACTAAACAACTCCTTCAAACAAGCAATGGATTGATCGACATTTAATTGGCCAAAGTACGACACCAACCAATCACCTGGCAAGACATTGGTGTGAACAATGACTCTCTTGATATCTTTCAAATCATCATAATGTTCCAAAGCTCTTTGATACAATCCAGATTTTTCGCACAATCTACCAATGGTTGGCTTATCATAATGGCTAAACATTTGGTTTCCTAAAATGGCATCAGCAACTTGTGGTGCATGCAACAAGTTGATTTCCAAAACCTTAGTTTGCAAGTGTCCCTCTGATGGTGAATCACTCTTCAATGCATCCAATAAGAAAGCTGTACCTTGTTGAATATAGTTTTGAGAAAAGAATAAATCAGCAATTTGTTCGACATTCAATGGTGTGTCACCAGCTAATAATGAAGTGGCAAATTCACTAGCCTTATCAGGACTGACTCTAACCAAGTTTTGAATCAAATTAGTGTAATCGGGATTGTATCCAACTTTCTGGCAATATGGCAAAATCTTGTCAAATTGTCCCAATTCAGCCAAACAAGAAACAACCTTGATATTGACATTGGCTCTGATATAAACAGCCAAAGCCAAGGCAGCGTCACCATAAGATTTAACAATGTCACCCAACTCTTCAGAGGAGGTCAATTTATTCTCCTTCAACCATTTTTCAAACAATGGTTTACGATCTTGTTGCAACACTGGTTTGGCCAATTCAATAGATTCATACTTGTTCAAAGTACCTCTGTCCAACAAAGTTGAAAAATATTGCAAAATTGGAGAAATTTGTCCTGGTTGAGGAGTTATATGTTTCAACTTGTTGATGGTATCTTGAGTACGCAATTGTTCTGAAGAAGCAGCAACTTTGGCGGCATTAGTGTAGTCACCTTGGTTCAAGTATGCTTGGAATTGTTGATTAATCAAGTTTTCAGCACCGGGGAATCCACCACGACTAGCTAATGAAATAGCCAAGGTTACATTGGATAATTTTTCCAATACATATGGAATAATCTTGTCTCTACTCACTTCGACACTCAATACTTGACCTGATTTGTTGATGGTCAATAATCCTGTTCCATCATTGTAGCTGGATGCAGTGAAGACAGGATCAGCGGTGATTCTATTGACAAACAAATTAGCTCCTGATTCCATATCGTACAAGTGGATGAAACCATACTTGGTCAAAATGTAAACAATTCCATACTTGTTTGAAGCTTGCAAACTTATTGGGAAATCGTTAGTGGCATCTGGTGGGAAGAAAATATCAACAACCTTCTTTTGGAAAGGTGGGTTTCCATCAACATGGTCAATTTCAATTATGTGCATATTTCCTTGTCCTTGAGCATTCTTGTTACCAACACAAAACACCTTAGTTGGTTGAACAGCACCACTTAAAGTCAATGATGCAAATTTACAAACGTGACCTTCAATTGGTTGAGAAACATTTCTCGACCTTGAATATAATTGAATATGACCAGCAACTCTACCATCTTCCTGTGCAAGACCAGTTACAGCAAACCAATTCAAATCTGGCTCAGCAACAAAATTGATAATTTGAGCATTATTCAAGGTATGATGTCTATCAGTCAATTTGGTAGGACCATCATTAGTGCCATCAAACACATTCCAGAAATAAATCAGGGACTCTGTAACTAAACCAAGATGTTGATTATCAAGCCATTTCCAAAATATGACTGGTTGATCCATAGTATAAGCTTTTAATCGTTGCTTGGTACCCAAATTGAAAATTTGCAAAGTGGTTCCATTTGCTCTTAAACAAATGACAAATTCATGTGGGTGCATTATAGCATTGTCGGCAGTCATATTCTTTCTCGTGACTTCATTGTTGTTCTTCAAATTAACAATAGCAACAGTGTTTCCCAGTGGACCAGATTCACGAGTACATATATAGTGATCTGACTCCAAGGTAGTTGATTTGAAGTCTAAAGATGATTGGGAAATACCCAATTGGGTTAATTGGGTAAGTTCAGTGAAATCAATTGGAATATCAGACATGGTTGAAAATATAAAAAAAAAGCAATAGAAAAAAAAAGGGGGGGAGGCCGGTGGTGGTGTAAGTCTAGTTAAACTTTAATATAATCCAATCTATCAGTATCTTCTTGTTAACGTATTTGTCAATTCTCTAATCTCTGATAGTATATGGTTTGAAATTCTAATAGTTTGTAGTGTTGTTTGCCTTTGGATGTGTGAGATTTTTGTCTCTTGTGTTGTAAAAAATGTTCGTTGGTTTGTTCGTTGAGTTTTTTATTTTTTTTTTTTTATTTTTATTTTATTTTTATTTTATTTTTTTGCGTTGTTCAATTGTCAATGTCATAACTGTATTTATTGCGACATTCGGACCTACTTTTATTTTTATAACCGATCTCAAAGTAACAGTCAAGTATACAACACTATATATATACTACATTGGAGGCCTTACTTCTTCAATAGCATCATCGACTATCCTATTAGTCATGCCAGTTGGACTCTTCACATCTCTTTTAGCTTTATAACCTTTAAGTAGTTCATTTGCACAATAATATTCACTGCCATACCAATCCCCAGTCAACATTGAAATCTCCAATTTCTTATTATCCAAAGTCTTCTTCAATGTTATATCATCATTTTCATCAAGTTTCAAGTCCTCGGTATTTGCAAACTTCCGATTAGTTTCCCAATCGACTAACCAGTAGCCAACTATTTTTATTGCAATCTTGACATATTCTGGTGTCACAAACAACTCTGACTCTTGTTCCAACTCCAAGTCTGCTGCAGCAGTAGCGGTTTTTTGCAACACATTTTCATTTTCGTCATTAGAAGTTGTTGCTACTGTAGTATCAGTCATACTGATTCGATTCAGTTGCAATTGTCTCCTCCAAAGCACCAGTGATTTACAGAAATCTTCCACGTATGTAATTGTAGCAGTTGGTACACGCACCAGTTTGGGGGCCAACGATGCCAAACGATGACATCTAATGAAAACAATTAATGAGTATATGTAGCTTTTAATTGTAGGATTCACGTATACCATATCAATTTTGGATCTCAATTGAAGTATAGTTGATTTATATTCAGGTACAAAGTGGACAAATTCATTGTAAGTAGTAGTGACTGGTGGGATTGTTACACTTGACCAAAACATTTCTTTTAAATATGGATATATTTTGTTATTGTACAAGTTATATTCCAAGAATGGGATGATGGTGAATATGAGTGGTTTAACGACGTTGAATGAGGAGCCATTGGAGGTTATTGTTACTGATTGACTGTCACAGCTACTCAAATTTTTGTTATAATTTTCAACTTGAAGAATGAATTTGTACAATTGCTTCTGTCGTAGTTGATCCAACTGTTGTAGGTTTTGCCATATGACTGTATTCTTGAATTCTAAATCACCATTTGTGTTTAGTATAGTAGATTGATGTAGTATATCTTCAATGTTCTTATATTCAAGTAAATCGATAATTGTATATTGCTCGTCATTGAATCCACACGGTTGTAAAATGTCTTCAATAAAGTGGGCCGTAGATTCTATTGCATTGTCGCAGTATATAGTGAATCTTTTGTTTGTGATGAGTGATATAGATAGAGCTGCATATACTCTTTCCATAATTTATATAGTGTATGAAGGATAGTCTAAGTACCTTTGTATATTGTGCTGTGAGATTTAAAAGTGTCAAAACTTTTTAGTTCAATGTCGCATGTTTACATTTAGCGTCATTAAGACGCTAAAGTTTTTCACTTGATTGTGTACTAAGGTTATCACGCTACCATATGATTTCTAACAAATTTGCTTTACTTGGAGTTGTACGTCGTATATACAGTTTGGATTTACACTTTACCATATGTAAGAGTATCTCATTTGTTTAGTAAAAATATAAACTGTTTCGACAACGAGTTATTGTCATCAATTGAATTAACTCAGCATCAGAATAGTATTTGACAAGCTCCACAGTTTGTTCATTGCCTAATACACCAACTAAATACTTCAGTTGTATGGGTTCCATATATTCAGAAGATTTAAAACTCCAAAGTACTCCAACGAATCCTTTTGGTACAACATGACTGAACCTAAACATTTGTTCAATGAAAACTGGCGTATTGCGTGAACATCGCAAACAACTCCAATTAATACTTGCTTTTGGAAATTGCAAACACAATTGACAAACTTCTGTAGCAACTTGTTCAGTCACAAAATGAGTGCCAATGATTACGTGTTGTAGTGATTGGTGTGATAATTGAGTAATTACCCTCTTGTCTTTATTCTCTTCCCATAGAGATATTACTTCTTGATTCAATCCTAATACTGTTAAACTAGGAAAATCATTATCCATTTGAAAATTACTGTTGAAAAAAGTGTCCAAATATGTGGAACCACTAAGAAACAATTCAGAAAGGATAGAGGTATTAACCATTTCAGTGATCTTGAATAAGGATTCGTTTTCTCCTTGAACTATTACATGCATTCTTTTCACTTTCAGGAAGAGTGTAAGATCAACTTGACCATAGTCAGGATGTAATGTTGAACGCCAAAAGGGGCCACAAACCCAACAGACAACCATTGATGAATCGTATGTATATAGACCTGTATCACCGATGATTTGGCACCTCTCCCTAAACACTGTTTTGTTGGAAATTGGATCAAAAACATGGCATTTATGACGAAGGCAGTGACTGCACCTGCTGTCTAATTGACCAACGTCAAACCTGCTTGCAATAAAGTATTTAATTGTTTTGAAATGGTCGAGAATCCTTTCAAAAAGTTCAACAGGCTCATGAAACATCAACAAGTAGCTTATTGTTTCATTTGCATCCATTTGATCCAAATAATTTTCCAATGTCTTCAATGAGATGATTGTACAGTTGTTTGTGGATTCATTGTTGATATGTTTGGGGAATCTGAAATTAGGAAGTGCACAATTAACACTCAGAGGGCCAAGTTTGTAAGCAAGGAACTCATCCTCTTTTATGTCGTAAACATATATATAATAGTAAAGCTTGCGTTTTGTTGTAAAATATAGTTTTGAATGTAAAGGTGCGAGTGCAATGGCTTGGTGTTGATTGATATTATTGAAGACCAGTTGTAATGCATGCTCAGGTAGATGAACAAGTGAAACCATTACTGGTTGCTTCAGTCAACGGGGCAGGAGGAGGACAAGATTAAAATTTTGCAAAAGTAAGACTGCAAGAAGGTGTTATTTATATCGGGGGGTAAATCTTATACAATACCTTCCTAACAAGTTAATGGTTTATTTTTTTTGCTTTGGCTGCGAATTATCACTTTCGAGAAGCAACTGTATAATGGTGAAATTTCCAACTCCAACACCCTTCGTAAAACTGACGGGATAACTAATGCTGTATACGTTGCATGCCATAGTGATGACAAGGAGATAAACCTCAATACTTTGAACATCGTCGGTCTTCACTTTTGGTGGTGTACTTGTTAAATTTGAGCCACTTGATCTCAAGCCAGATCAAGAAAGCGGCAGCAAGAAAGTGGGTCTCATCTGCTATAGATACAACTCAAAGGTTAATAACGATGTTAGTTTCATCGCAGGTTGGTACATCCTTTCATTGCCTGACCAAATCCCCGATACAGTTCAAAACGCTACCACTATTGAAAATTGAAAGTTGGAATTCCATTTTTTGTTCTTTTTTTGTCTCTTTTAGTGTTAAACGCGCTTTATAAAAAAAATCATTGACAGCGAAGATACCAATAGATGCAGTGTATGCTGCTTACTCTTCTTTTCAATAGAGCCTTTTTTGCTTAGTTAAGATTAAGTTTAGTTACAGGTACTACTTTCTCCATAGGTGGTGCTAGTTTTTGTAAAACAAACAATTATTGTGTATGTGTATATGCAGATGTATTTAGTTAAACTAACGCACTAAGAGATGAAAAAGAAAAAGATTTAGGTTTTTTGGTGCTGCAGGGAAGTGGTCACTTGCACGATAAATAAACGAACCACTTTTTTTTACGAATCATATATATATACATATATTACGAATCTTAAAGCCAATCTTTTAGAGTTTATGTATGTCCTGTTTGACAACTGTTTCGTCCTAGTTTGAGTTTTGAGTTGTGGTGTGTGGTTTTGAGTATTGTATTTTTAAAAAGTCATATGGTAGCGTGATATAAAGTACACAAACACGTGAATTTAAGTAAAAGTTTTTATTACGTAATAGAACAAAAGAAGAACAAATTGTTTACATTTTTTACTTTTGTTATATGCAGTAGTTTATATTGTACAAAAAGACCCAATTGAGTAAAAATACAATAACACAATACAATACAATACAATACAAACAGTTTAATCAAAGAGAGAGAGTAAATAGATATATACTTTTTATAAATTAAAAAAACACGCGATTTGTACAAAATACATATATATCTGTTATACAATTAATATAACCATTGCAGGGAGTGTGTTTTATTTATGTTTTAGATGATTTATGTTTCTTATGTTTCTTATGTTGTTTTTTTATTTTTTGTTTTTTATTTTTATTTTTATTTTCGTCTGTTTTTCTTTTTTTTCTTTTTCTTCTTCTTCAATAGGTAGACGGGTATACTAAAAATTTTTATTTTACAACACACTTGTAAAACCACATTACCAATTGAATTGATTCATTTAAGATATTAGACACCTACCTGTATTCAAAATAGTCATAACTACTATCAACTAACCAACACAAGAGAGAG
This sequence comes from Lodderomyces metapsilosis, assembly GCF_017655625.1. Taxonomy (NCBI): domain Eukaryota; kingdom Fungi; phylum Ascomycota; class Pichiomycetes; order Serinales; family Debaryomycetaceae; genus Lodderomyces; species Lodderomyces metapsilosis. The sequence continues at coordinate 367,732 of NW_027138160.1, read as the reverse complement.
ACACACCACTTCCACCAAACAAAAACAACAGAAACTATTCCACTCATTTACCTATTTTAACCTCGGCTTCTCTCAAAAAAAATGATGCACCACCAACCACACCAACCATCTCCTAAGATGGAGTCATTTCCTTCGTTTATACGTAAAGCAGAACACTCACCACGCTCACTAGACTCAGCATTCCCTCCTTTCAATCCAGTACATAAATATAGAGGAGTTTATGAACGTGCAGGGTTCGAAATTAATAAAAAGGCTTATAAACAACAGCAAAATGGTGAAGATAGAGGTTCAAATAGATCAATCTCAAGCTCAAGTCGTTGGGGTACAAGAAACCAATCAAGTGATTCCTTCGGCAACAGAAGCAATGGAAGTGGAAGAAGCTACAAAACTGCAACCAAAGAAAGTCTTCCTTTAGTGGGGGCTCATATACCTACTACTGATTCAAGAGTAAAATCAGGTGAATCATCATCACAATCAAGTAAATCAAATTCAATGAACTCATATGGACAAAACGATGGCAACTCTGCTTCAACAAGTCATAGAACTTCACCTGAATATTCTCAATATAATGAACAGCAAACGCAGTACAATAACAATCCATATGAACAACAAACACAATACAATAGCAACCCATATGAACAAGAAACACAATACAACAACAATCCTAATCCATATGGAGGTGAACAGTACGAAAGAAAACACTCAAATGTGTCTAATCACAGCTATGATCTGTCTGGGCAAACTGTTAGAACTGTTCAATACGACAATGATGAAGCAGAGGAACAAACTTTAAACAATTCAAACCCATACAAACAACCAAAGAATGTAAAGAATTTGACACTTGACTTGAACAACAATGTTGAAGAACAAGAGTACAACAACCAGCAAGAGTATAACCACCAAGAACCACAGCTTCCTCCATCCAACTACTCAAACTCATCAATGCATTCATTCCATTCAAAAAACTCCAATACCTCTTCTCATCACTCAAGCCATTCTGTTCCATTACAACATTCCAACCATTCTGATCATTCTGTTGCATCTCATCACTCTTCTCATTCTTATCGTTCAAATAGATCCAATAATTCCATTCACATTATTCATCAAGAGGTTATTCAAGAAGTCCCAGAAACTACAGATTCATCAAACTATTCAGAATCTACTTCTAAAGAGGATAAATATGCTCAAGATGGTTACCAGCTCCCTACACCAATGTCTGCCAGTGGTCCTGCTCCTTCACTGCAAATGTACAATCAGCGATCACCTCCTCCTCCTCCTACTCAACCATTTGATCCAAGAAAGATGAGAAAACGTCCACCAATTCTGATGAATGGACCTCCAAGTGCTGGTCCATACCCACCTCAAGCTAACAGAAATATAAGTCCAGCATCCAATGGACCTGTGCCTTACCCTGTAAGTCCAAACTATTCCCCCAGCTTTCAACAACAATCTTTTGCTAATCAAATGAATGGTATGCCTCCAATGCCAGGCTCGAAAAGGATGGTTTCACCAACAGGCCCATATCAACAAGGACAACAACCACCAATGCACAAAGGACCAGGACCTTCGCCGACAGCCATGTATCATCGTGCTGGTATGCCTAGTCCTGGTATGCCCAGATCAATGACTGGTATGCCAAATCAGGCAGGTATTCCTCCTATGATGCCTAATACAGGCATGCCTAGATCAATGACGGGGATTCCACCAACAGCACCACCTACTTGGAACAATAATGGCCAGCATCACTCGAATTCACCTAGTTGTCCACCACGCCTGCAAATGAGGCCAGTCCCACCACCAATGGTTGGTCCGATTCAGCAGCAACAACCATATTATCATCCACAACCTCCAATGAGTCAACAACTACCAAGTAACCAGCATCAAATGGTACTACCAAATCAGCAACGCTATCAAACTGGTGTTCCTAGACAGCCCACTTACTCTCAAATAAGAGAAGACAAGTTGTCGCCTGCTTTGGATGAGTTTAAACAGGATTTGGAAGAGACTCACCAATCTTCATCGGGTCCTTACAACCAATCAGCTTTAAGTCAAATGACTCCAGATTTGAATTCAGCTAGGTTTGAAAACTCTTTGAATGGTCGTCTTATGGAGGATCCTGAGGAAAGCATGCATCATCATTCACAAGATCATCATCATCAGCAGCAGCAGCAGCAGCAGCAGCAGCAACACGCACAAGAGTATCAACAATTCTTATCAACTGAGCCAATGAACAAGTCTGACGATTACAAACGTGGATCTACAGTTAGCTCAATACTTTCAAAAGATTCCGCTGATGAAGTCGATGAGGAAGAAAGACGTATTGAACGGGAATTGGAAGCTCAATTGCAACACTTGAAAAGTGGAGGTGAACCTGAATATCAAGAGGAAGAAGATGAGGCAGAGAATATGTTGCAGAATGCATCACCTCAGAAATCTGTATCTCAAGAATCGACAGTATCTGCCCCACGCCCTCCTATCCCACAATTTACCGTACAAGATGTTGATGAGGTACAACAATCTCGCGATAGTGCAGGTTCTAACAACACCAAGGATAGTAACTGTGATGAAATGTCTATTGCCTCAATTGAATCTATCAAACCATTATCAGTTTCACATTCACACATTTCTCCCATCAAGAAGGACATGAGTCTACAGGATAATGATCCTTATCACAACCCATATGGTGTACCTGAGAGAAAGGATTCTGCTGAATTTACCAAAATCATTGCTGAAATAGATCACTTTGAAGAAGAGATGCCTAGAGCAACCCCAGACGTTTCTGATAATGCCATGGACCCTCAACTTGATCCATTAGACAACGACACAGACAACACCAGCATATCTGAATCCAAGCCAAGGTTGAGTCGCTATGAACCAGGTATGGGACCATGTCGATCCTGTCATCAGCCAATCGATCCATCAGCTAGAGGTTCACTCAAGGCGATCTTTTCCAAAACTGGTGAATTATCCGGCCAATGGCATCGCGCATGTTTCAAATGTTCGTACCAATCGTGTCCAACCCATTTCAATAAGAAAGTTCAATGTTATGTGCTTGATGATGAGCCATATTGTTTCCAACATTATCATTTATTAAATGCGACTACATGTAAATCATGTGGTGTTGGAATTGAAGGTTCATGTATTGAAAATGACTTGGGTCAAAAGTGGCATATGCATTGTTTGAAATGTAGTTGTTGTCATGGCCCCATTGATGAGGATTATTATGTGGTTAATGATCGAATCATGTGTGAGGCTGATGCTAAGCTGTATTTGAATAATGGCGGTGGTCGATCTGGCAATGATAAGGTTGAAAAGAGAAGAACGAGGATGTTTTATGCATAGAGGGGTTCGTATTTATGTTGTAATTTATAGATATGTTAGAATGTCAACGGTAACGGTTTATCATCATGTAAAAGCAAATCTCTTTTAATTTCTAAAACTCTATTAAAAAGAACTACGAAACACTACTCATCTTTCTCAATATTGATGAGTATGAATATGTGGAATATGTTCAACTTTCACATATGGACGATAAATAGGCTGCCACATTTGCGATTTCACCCATTTCAAACAATCTTCAAAATCTCTAGGAACACGCACATATTGACCATTTGGTCTATGTTCATTTTCAACTCTAGCTAAACCTTGATTCAAACTTTCCAAAACTACCGCAGTGGCAACTTTGGCACTAACTTCATTAATCTCAGTGATATCAGGCAACAATCCACCTTTGGGGTCGGTAATCTTTGGTGACAATAAACTCAATTGTTCAACTGCGGCAGAAATCATCTCATCACTGATTTTCAAACTTCTCGACAAGACTGAACCAAGAACGATACCGGGGAACGCAAAACAATTGTTGTTTTCCGAAATGTCAATACCGTCAACGGGTGCAAATGGAGACCCTGTGGCAATTAATGCTCGATCATTTGTCCATTTCATTAAATCTTGAGGAACAGCTTCGTGGAGTCTGGTGGGGTTGGAGAGGGGGAAGATGATGGGGTCCGGGTTGTACTTGTACATGGTCTTGATAACGTCTTCAGTGAAAGCTCCAGCACGGGTAGAGCAGCCAATTAGCACAGTTGGTTTGATTTTGTCGACGACTTCAACCAAATTTGTCTTGTCGATACCTTCCCAATCTGAATCCTTCTTGGCATAGACTTTTTGCGATGGTGTAGATTCGGTTGATTCAGTAATTAAGCCAAATCTATCCATGAGGAACAATTTCGATTGCACTTCTTCTTCGCTAAACCCATCAGTTCTCAAATTTGATGCGATTTGAGTAGCGATTCCCATACCTGCTGATCCTGCACCATAGACCAAGATTCTGCTATCATCCATTTTACGATTAGTCGCTTTAAGAGCGGCTTTCAAAGCGGCAACAACAACACATCCAGTACCTTGAATGTCATCGTTGAAACATGGTAATTTGTCACGGTACGATTCCAACAAGTTCCTAGCTGCTGAAGTTTCGAAATCTTCAAAATGTAATACTGAAGATGGGAACCTCTTTTTGAATGCGCGGACTACCTTGTCCAAGAAATCGTAGTATTCTTTACCTTCAACTCGAGGGAATTTGTTTCCCATGTATAATTCATCGTCTAATTGCTTTTTGTTGTTTGTACCTGCATCGATGCCGATACACAATACTCTTCTGGGGTCAATACCACCTGCAACGGTGATGATACTACCTTTACCAATAGTGCTAAAAAAAAAAATGTGTGTGTTAGTAAAATAAATCTCACGTCTCCAAACAATGCTCATACATACATTAAAATCCCTGCGATTGACCATTCCCCAATACCCAAAATTGCTGATCCATCCGTAATAACAGCAACATCAATATCCTTTTCAGTTCCAAATGGTGCCAATCTCTCCTCAATAGTTTCCGGGGATTTGATATCCAAAAAGCATCCCTCTGGTTTCCTAAATCTATGAGAATAATCCTCAATTGCATCTCCAATAGTTGGTGTATAAATAATTGGCAACATTTCCTTAATGTGCTTCTTAATCAAAGCAAAATACAACACCTTATTCTGTAATCTCATTGAATCCATAAATGAATTCTTTGCCATATCATCAACTCTAATTTTAAACTGTTGATAAGCTCGATCAACTTGTTCTTCCAACGAATTGGCCTGAGTAGGCAAGAGACCCACAAGTTTAAACGCTTCTCTTTCTTCCTCAGTGAATGCAGAACCCTTGTTAAAAAAAGGCGAGTTTAATAAAGCAAACCCATCGAGTGGACATTCAATTGGACCTTCAGTTGATAATCTGGTGGTTTTGGGTTTCAATGTTTGGATTGCTGCATCTAATCCAATTGGAGTCTTGACTGTATGAGTGTGGACATGGGTTGATACTGCTCTCGATATAGTTTTCAAGGTTGATGAGTTTAAACATTGGACGTGTTTGGCTGAAATTTGGTTGATTAATCTGATATGAAACATCTTGGCAAAATAATATTATTATTTTGAAGAAAACGTGGGTGGGATAAAGGACAAAGCAAAACTTGTAAATGAAAACCAGTTGAATAAGTATAATTGACCACTCTTGATTGTCAATTAGGCAAACGAAGAAGTTTATATCTTCGAAATCAATGGCTGTGGTTTTTTTTTTGTTTTTTTTTTTTGATCCGGTTTTAGACGAACAGTGTTGTTGTATGTATGATGTACAGCAGCAAAGCTTTTGTCGGACGTATGTCAATCCGAAGTGCGGCTTGTTTCTCTTTTCTTTTCTTTTCTCTTTGTGTGATTTTGTGTTTTTTGTTGGGAAAGGATTTCTGTTTTCTTCTATTTCCGGTTGGTGATAGATGCATTAAAATAGAAAGGGTGATCGGGCGCAACAGAGAATTGGAGATAGAAGGACAAAAATGTGTTGATTATGGTATCATCTGCCACTGTGATGATGTCCACAGGTAAAGCTTTGTACTACAAATTGGTGCTAGAATCTTCGAAAAGAAAGGGGAGCAAAATTGTACGATTTTGCGGAATATACGTTTTGTGTAAAACATGTCTGTCTCGCATGTTCTTTTCATAGCACTACTGAATACAACGTAAATGCAATGCCTCATTTCCTGCAATGATTCGTGAGACGGTATGCATGAAAAAGATTAGACTTCGTTGAAATATTTCATTGTAGCCGATCGGACTTCTGTTTACCGAAAATTTCAAACGGCAAGAGTTCTAACTAGAGAGTATCGTGATTTCTTTCAAAACGTTAATATCAATAATAGACAATACAATATCATATTATTCAAGTTCTTTCTGTGGCTGCTCCTCCTAACAAGTCTTCTTTCAAAATTTGTAACCACTTTTTTAAAGTTACTCAAAACTGAAGCATCAGAACAAGATCATCAAAAGTTAATCGTATCTTCTGTAGCTTCACCTAGCTTCATGAAACGCTTTTGAAAACTTGTCTCTTCACCAACTTGCTATCAAGTTGACCCTTCTTCACCATACTGGTCAATAATTCAAAAGCAACTTGTGCTCCATTTGTAGCTGTAACTTCAGCAAAATCGTAAGCAGGTGCAACTTCAACAACATCAGCTCCAACGACAGTTAAACTATCAACTTGACGCAAGATATGAATCAATTCTCTTGGTAACCACCCTCCTGATTCCATTGTACCGGTTCCGGATGCAAACCCTGGATCCAATACATCTATATCAACAGAAATGTAAGTTGGTGTGTTTTTGGGAATCTTTTTCAAAATTTGTTGTGCTACATAGTCGGCTCCCTTTAACCAAATATCATCAGCTTCGATTCTTAACCAGTTTTGTGCATCATCATCTTCATAATCAGCAATACAGGATAACTTGGTTCTGATACCGGCATGAACATTGTTCTTTGTAGTTAAGCCTTCTTCATATGCTTTCCACAACATAGATCCATGGTTTACATCACTAACATCGGTACGCCAAAATGAGGGATATTTGTCTGGTTTCCAAGTATCCAAATGAGCATCAAAATGCAAGATGTTGACAGGCCCATAAACTTTATTCAAAGCTCGGATGTGGGGTAATAAGACGGAATGATCACCTCCCAAAATGATAAACCTAGGTGGAACCAGATCAGCTTCTACTGAATCACCAACCCATAGCAATTCCTCAAAAGCTTGATCCATTTGTTGAAAAGCCAATTTGTTATCCATTGGAGTTACTGGGACATCTCCACAGTCAACAACTCTTGCCCAAGATTTATACGGGTTAAACATTGCCCTATGGTTGAACCCACGCAAACTGTACTGACGCTGTGACGCATCTCTGATGGCTCTTGGACCGAATCGGGCACCAGGTCTATACGACACCGCGGTGTCAAATGGTACACCAATAATTCCAACATCAAACATCTGTTCACGATCGACAAGACATTGAACATGTTCCAAGTGTGCGAAAGTAGCTATTCCTTGGAATTGCCAAAGGCTTCCCCATTTTTCTTGCAAGTCAGTGGCACAAGAAGCAGCAGTGATGACAGTTAGAAGAGCAAGTAGTTTCATTTAGTGATGATATGTTAGGTAGTAATCCACCATATTTTTACATTGGACGTCATACCACATTCTTATACTTGGCCAAAGATTGAGTGAAGCGGAATTCTAAAATCTCTCTAGATTTCAAGTGCGCAATTCGAATACCCGCTGTAACCAAACGCGGGAGAAAAATTCCGTTGCCAATATTATCAAACTTTATCGGCATTTCTAAAGCGCCTATTACTTAATTCAAAAAAAGAGAGATGGGATTCAGAGATTTGAAGAATGCGCTCAAGCGTATGGACATCCATCATGGTCAATCTGTTTTATCCAACAAGAATGAGGCTCCACTGAATCAGCAACAGCAACCACAGCAACACAGCCTGCAACCAATTGATGGTGACGATATTTTTAATCATCCAATTGGAACTAGGGAGCCACCGCAGATGTTTAAGCGAAAGGACCACGAGCTCACACCTCAAGGATGTACATTGGATCAACCAATCCAAACCAACAACTTTTCCAATAATTTAACGTTGGAGGATCAAACTTTCCCCGTTTGGACTTTACCTTATTCTTTATGGTTGACAAAGGATCCCGGACAAGACTTTGGATTAGCATTGAACCATACTGACGCAAATCAAAGAGTATTTGGTCCTGAGCCCGATGCAAAAGTTGCTCAATTCTACTTTAACCCGCCAAGGATTAAGTCCTTTGTTCTTTCCGGTGAAAGCTTTGACAACATGAGGATGACATTGCATGATCACCGCAAGATGTCTATTACAGCCAGACTTGAAACTCAACAAGGATGTGTTGTAATTCCATTGATACAAGGTATGGGTTTCATCACCGCTATATATGATAAGATTAAACCGGTAATTGCTTCACAAGTTGGATACCAAGAGTTTAAAAAAGTTGGCCAAATTGATGGTCTCCAAAAGTATCAAGTTAAGCTATTCAATCAAGTTGTCTGGTCGGTTTATAGTGATATCGAATTGAACTTAACCGATCCAAACCATATAGTTGGACAAAGCCCCGGTACGATTCAAATTTGTCGTGGTGATTCTTCCCATTACGATGATGCAGTGGGATGCTACCCAACAAGTGCAGATATTTCAGGAACAGTGCAAGGAGATCGAGGTGAATACAGAATCAAGTATGACATAAAGGGCAGATCGAGATCAGGTAAAACTATAATCTGGGCCTTGCCTCATCATCAAGAAGTAATCGCCTCCGGTGGGGAAACGGATTTGCAATTGGATTCAACTACAAAGGGAGTAATGAAGGCATACAAGACTAATGAGTTGATCATGCAAGAACAGCAATTACCTGTAGATGTATTGTGGGATCCATGGACGACGTTTGCAACAAAGGCGCAATTTTCCGATTCCACTCTACAATTGATTCGTCAAGCTGCTACTGAAGAAGTGAAGCAAGATGTTGTAGGGATGGCCAATATTGATTCAATGTACACTTCAGGAAAAATCTTGGATAAATTCGCCTACATTGCCCATGTTTGTCACTTTATTTTGAAAGATGAGGGTCTAACCAATGAGATTCTTCCTAAGATCAAACAAGCCATTGAGATATTTGCTAAAAACCAACAAAAGTTCCCCTTGGTTTATGATACCACTTGGAAAGGTATTATTTCCTCAGCTGAACCTGGAGCAGATTTTGGAAATTCAAACTATAATGATCACCATTTCCACTATGGATACCACATCCATGCCATTGCTTTGATTGCCCATATTGACGAAGGTTGGTTGCATGCAAACAACAATCTCGTCTACGACTATGCTATTGCGCTTCTTAGAGACATTGCCAGTCCTAGAGCTGATGAGTTTTTCCCACAATCTAGATCTTTCTGTTGGTACCATGGACATTCATTTGCTCATGGAATTTTCGCCTCTGGTGACGGTAAGGATGAAGAGTCGTCAAGTGAAGACTATCATTTTGTCTATGGAATGAAGTTGTTTGCCAATGTTGTTCATGATCAAGCCATGGAAAGCAGGGCAAATTTGATGCTTGCAATTATGAGAAGATCAATGAATATGTATATGCTTTATTCCGATGATAACAAGATTGAACCAGCAAAGTTTATTCCCAACAAGGTGGCTGGAATATCGTTTGAGAATAAAATTGATTACTCTACATACTTTGGTAGAGGTACTATTGGAGATGAATGGATTCATGGTATTCACATGCTTCCAATAACACCTATATCTGGATACATCCGGGGACCAAAGTTTGTGAAAGAAGAATGGGATCAGAAACTAGCTCCCATCATTGACAGAATACCAGATGGGTGGAAAGGTATCTTGATGTTGAATAAGGCATTGTTTGATCCAAAGAGTTCTTACGACTGGTTTGCACGTCAAGATTGGGATCCGGCTCAAATTGATAATGGAATGTCTAGAACATGGTCATTGGCATATACAGGGGGTATCTCAGGCTAATAACAACGAGGACATCCAATTATAGAACAGTTTCTTATCTTTATATAGATCTATTAAGTTTGACATTTTTTCAAAAGCCATCGGGAACTCCCTTTGCATGTCTAGCATGTTCTCCCTTGAATCCCAAATACAAGTCAACTGGACCATTGTCCGTAGCATCTAAGCCCAACCACTCAGCTTGACCCAGTTCTATAAGCTTCAAAGTTCTGTAAACCTCTACTGAGCTGTAAGGCATACCAGTTGAGGGATCAAAATATTTAACCTCCGTACCTGAAACCATACAAACCTTTTTGTTACCATTGGGTAAGTACAATCCAGTAGGTGCTTCAGTTTGAATCACAATTTCAGCAGAATCATTTTCTTCGTCATTCTCAGCGACTTCGACAATATCCTGCTTAACTCCTAAACGAGGTAGCCTCTTTAATTCATCAAACATTGGATCATCTTCATTAAGGTCAGCAATCGGCGTGAATAAATCATCCTCCTTGTCGGTCTTTGCTGCATAAGGGTTTTCTTGCTTACCAATACGTAGTAAGGGTTTTACGTCATTGGTCCTTCTTGCGGCAGGCCAAAGCGCTTGCTCGCCAAAAAGTATTTGCTTCACATTGCTAGGTGTAAGTCTCAAATCCCGCTTATCTTCGTTAAAGTCGATAAAATATACAGTATTCCGACTCACTTTTTGCACTGGTCCTTCAAAGATTTCCTTCTGGTCATTGGGAGCTTCACCTTTGTGATCTTCGGAAAGTGGTGTGCCTTCATGAGAGCTTGTCTCAGTTCCTTCATTGGTTTCAATAGGTGCACTTGGTTCTATCTTGGTATTAGAATGTTTACTCTCTTCTTCGAGCTCATCCGCAAACTTTACCCTCTTTGGTGTTTCTGAGGAGCTCCTTTGGCTGGTGATATTATCAACTGTTGGTGTGGGTATCTCCTCATTCGCCTCTTCCATGTGCTTAGCATCTTTATCAATTACAACCTCGGAAGTATCATCTTCCTTTGCTTTCAAGTTTTCCTCTGTGATGATCTCGTTGTCCGATCTTACTCCGGTTGCCTCGGTACTAGTCTCTTGATGTTTGTTTTCATCCAGACTTGATGGAATTCTCTCATGCTCTTTCTCTTCTTCTTTCACATGATCCTTTATTTCTTCCTCTTTCTCTTTCTCTTTCTCTTTCTCTTCCTCTTTCTCTTTCTCTTCCTCTTCCTCTTTCTCTTCCTCTATTTCTTTTGTGTCAACCCCTTTTTCGGCATCTTCTGTCTCCATTACGCCTTCCCCATTCACTCCAACCTCTTCTTTCAAACCTGGTACCTGCAGCTCCTCATGTTCAATCACCTTCTCCATCAATTGCAAGTTCATACTTTCAAGACGTTCTTGTTCTTCTTGTTGTATTCTCTTTTTCTCCTCCATTAACGCCCTTTGATATGGCGAGTCGTAATCAATTGAAAAAGGGGCTCTAATCACAGTCACTTCTTCAACTGCTCCTTTCTTTTTCTTGCCTAGTCTTTTCCTCTTCTTCATGTAAAGCTCAAACTGCTTCCTTGCTTCCGCTACTTCCTCATTAGGCGTGATGTATACTCCTTTACTAACCCATCGTAGAATATTCTGTAGCTTAACTCTCTTTGATAAAAGCGATTGTCTTTGACGTTCCTTTTTCACCACTTCCTGCTCTTTGAATCTATTTAAAGACTCTATATTTTCCTTTTCTGTTTCAGCTGCTTGTGCTAATCTCTCATCTTGTGTTAGTTCTCTAACATGTTTACGCTCAACAGGAACGTACTTGGCTCGTCTTTTTTCACTCTCCTTTAACCTATCAATCAAAGCTTGCTTACTCTCAACAGCTGATGATCGCGATGAAGCTCTTCTACTTGACATCAATAATGAATCTGAAGTTATTAGCGGTGATTTCTTTACTCGTTTCACACTGGGTTTCTCCTTCAACTTTTTGATCGCGGGTATGACTGTCTTTTTCCTTCTCTTTCGTATCCTTTCCTGCTTTTGTAATTCCTTCTCCCCTTCACTCTCATCAGAATCAGATGCTGATAGGTCCGAGTCTGACAAAACTTCATCAGGATTTACTTCTGGTGCAATTTCATCATCTGAATCTTGCTCGTCTCCAGAATGTCGCCTTCTAACCTCTTCGTCTTCTTCTTCCTCCTCCTCCTCCTCTTGCGAAGATGCCTCTTCACTTTCTTCTTCAACGAATTCCTGGTCCTCTTCATCGTCTTGGAAAAGTAAATTGACATTCTCATCATCCTCAGTGATAAATTGGCTTGTAGTGCTTTCGGCATCGTTTGCCTCTCCTTCCATTTCTATAAGTTGTTTTAATCTTGACCCAGCATTGGCCCTTCTGGCTCTAGTGGCCATCAAACTTTCAAATACCTCGTCATCTTCTGAATCACTCATGATGTAGTCGTTTATAGAGTTGTATGTATTTGCTATTTTTTTCGTGTTCCAAAAAAAAATCTCACTTTAAGTTGTGACAATTCAGCAAACCGATGCAAAGTAAAACGGGTGCAATTGCCATGAGAAGGTGGCAACAAATCCGTTGCCTTTCCAAAAGTCGAGTCTGCTCTCATAATGCTCCTAAATTTACTTCGTCGTCGGCATCAGAAATGTCACATTTCAATGCCCTTGCTTCATCATGGTGGGACGTCAATGGTCCTCAACGAATCTTACACAAGATGAACTTGTTACGAATGGACTTTATATACAATACAATCCTGTTGCATCTAAAATTAAACGCCAATGTCAAGTCTGCAGATGATGAAATTTACATTCCTCCGTATAATGTTGACTTGTTGCCTGGACCTGTAAGAGAGAGGATAGTTTTCGACCAAGAAGAACGAAAAGAGGAAATATTGGAATCAAGCAAGTTGAAAGTTCTCGATGTTGGGTGTGGAGGTGGTATTTTGTCGGAATCAATGGCAAGGTCGCCATTTGTTTCAAGTGTGAAGGGCATCGATTTGTCAACTGATGTTTTGGAGGCAGCAAAAATACATAAAGCCAAGGATCCAATGTTGGAAAATAAGTTGCTGTATACATTGTCAGCTATTGAAGAGCTACCAAAGGATGAAAGATATGACATTGTCACCATGTTTGAAGTTTTGGAGCATGTGGACTACCCCTCACGAGTGCTTCATGAAGGCTTGGAGAGGTTGAAAGTAGGTGGGTGGTTATTTCTTTCAACAATCAACAGAGACCCAGTAAGCTGGTTTACAACGATATTTATGGGTGAGCATATATTGAAAATTGTACCTGTTGGTACCCATACGTTGGAAAAGTATATCAATCAGCATGAAATCAAGGACTGGGTTGAAGAGGATTCCGAAAGAAGAGAAAAGTATAAAGTGGTGGATACAAGGGGATGTGTGTATGTTCCTGCTTACGGATGGGAGTTTACTTCGTGTCCAAACGTGGGTAATTATTTCATGGCTATTCAACGTAGATACTAAAAAAAAAAACATAGTGTGGCATGTACATAGTTTTTATCTAATTTGCAATCTTTTCCGTCTTTTCTGGCTCTTCGTCAATAAAAGTAGGAAGTTTGTCTGAACTGGCAGGTTCTGCGTCGTTTAAGTAGCTTGGAACGCCTATTCCACTTTCAGCCATCTCGTTTTCAAAATCAATTTCCTCTCCCAAGGCTTCTAATTCAGCATCTAATTCACTTTCGCTTACATCTTCCGGCACATCATAACTTGTCGAAAGTGCTTCCTGCAACTCATTCGACTTGTCTATTATATCCAACATTTCATCTTGCAAATTCTCAAGTTCGTCGATATTTATCTTTCCATATGTCTTTTTCAACTCCTTATTGGCTGTCTTCATTGCATTGATTGTAACCATGGTATTTTGCAAATTATCCGTAGTCATTGAGGCTTGGGCCATATTCCAAGACTGATTCTCTAACTGATCCTTTTGTGCTTCGATTTGTTTCCTTTGTCTTAGTAACTTGAGAGCCTTTTGTTTTAATGAAGATTTGCCTGGTCCGTCTCGCATTCTGGCTATCTTTTGCTGGTATGTTGATAATTCAGAGTTTATTTTACTCAACTTGACATCAAGCGAGCTGACTCTCTCATCTATTCCTTTGATTGCATCATTCAATGATGGCTTCGGAGCAGTGTTTTTAGTACCAAATAGTCTATTCATTATGGGGAGAAGTCTTAGTGTGATTGCCACTCATTTTGAAAGTTTTGTTATTTTTGTGCGCAAATCAAGGTGATTGCCCAAAAAAGTCGAAAAGCAAAGTTAGCAATGCCTGAAGTAGCAGAGGTATGTCCAAGCTGTGAAGATTGAGTCAGCTCACCACTACTAACACATCTAGGTTGCTCATGTCTGTGCGTTATTAAGAAGGAATGTTTTGGGGTTCACAATAAAATCAGTCAACTTTAGATTGGACCCTTTGCTATTCCCCGTACTCAAAGAGTCAAAAGACCCCGATGCAGAGCTAGAGAAAATGCGGTCTGAAATCCTAAACTCTCAAATTGACTCTGTTGGGAGACACGGAAAGTACTTTTGGCTTAGGTTGATCAAAGAAGGACCCAAGCAAATGGTGCTACTTATGCATTTCGGAATGACTGGGATGATCAAGATCCGAGACGTGAAATCTCACTTGGTGTTTATGGAAAATGGAGGTGATAAAAAGATTTTGAAGGAGCTTAATGAGCCTAAAGGAGAAGATGAGATAAAAGTGGAGCTGGACAGCGAATGGCCTCCAAGATTTTCCAAATTTGAAATGGAATTGGTCAAGGATGGCTTGAAACGGGAAATATCATTTGCTGATCCACGAAGGCTTGGTAGAGTACGGCTTATAACAGATGTTGCAGCTGCTACTAATGATGGACTTCTCCAGATACCTCCATTAAACGCATTGGGTCCAGATTATAGCAAGAAGTCCGAAGTTGTAAAGATGGAAGCTAATTTTGTATTTGGTGACCCTGATCCAAATAATCATGGACGTCCAAGGTTAGATTTGAATGCATTTAATAAACTCATTTTATCTAAAAGGAAGCCCATAAAAAGTTTACTCTTGGACCAAACATATTTTGCCGGTGTGGGTAACTGGGTTGCTGATGAGGTGCTATTCCATGCCAAATTACATCCGAATGAGGTAGTAGCAAATAAAATTGCATACGAACTGGGGAAAGTTAACCCTGTAGTTGCCCGATTGTATGAGTCGCTCATATATGTGTGTGAAGAGGCTGTTAAATGTGAAGGTGACTCCAAGAAGTTTCCCTCACATTGGTTGATGTTGCATAGATGGGGTAAAGCTAGAAAGAAAGAAGGTAAGGCAAAGACTAAAGACGGACTTGTTTTGGATCATATTACTGTTGGAGGAAGAACAAGTTGTTATGCTCCTGAAGTGCAACATCTTTTAAAGAACGAGATTGTGAGTGAAGCAAAACAGCCTTCCAGAAAAAGGAAACCTGTGGAGAATGCTGTGGAGCCGGTGAAACGTAGAGGTAAAAAGAAGGTATAAATGTAAACTTTAATACATATTTTATTACAATTTTTTTTTGCTATTTTTCAACATGTTGTACATCCTTCGCATGTGCTTCTATTAAATCGGGTTGAAACTTTACCAACTTTGAAGTAAGTAATGGGATCAAGTGCTTGCGTACCTCTGATGACGCACTATCAACAACAACCTCATATATGTACTCGTTTTCGTCCTGGTCATGCTCAAACTCGGCGATGGTGATTGTTCCGGAAATAGTTTCCTCGTCATTTTGTTCATTTTTTATCTTGCCCAGGACGGTAAAGACAATTCTCAAATCGTATATACACAACACTTTGCCCTTTCTTTGAGTAACATCGCAATGACCAGTCACTGTTTGAATGTCCGATATGTAAAAGTGGAAGTCATCATCTTCAAAAGATGTATTTTTGACATTGTCATTGAAGTATGTTTTTGCCCAAGGTAAGCAGTTTTTGTCAACCCAGTGCCTAAAAAAAAAACAATGTTAGTAGTTATTCAAACTGTGCACACTTGGTCAAATACATACCAGTTATTAGGATTATGTACCACCATTCTTGTAATCAATCAAATCTCGAGATTTGTGAAAAATAGCTTCAATGTTCTGGATGCGAAAAATGGGATTCAAAAAACGAAAAAAAAAAAATTCTATGAAATTCCAGAGCTACCAACTGCGAAATTTATATCAAAGTGATAGAAGTAGAAGCATTTAAAGTGACTTTTGTCCACATTGGGTAGAGCTCATATATAGATGAGTACATCAACAATTGAGCTCCTTAGCGGGAACTAGGATATTACATTCCACGGATATGTACTAGTAAACACCACAAGCAACAGCCAAAGATTTGTCCTTCAGTGAGCTACAAGTAAATCAATGGCGCAGTTTATACTCAGGTGCTTCACTACTTGACTAGTACGAGATAAGTTCAACTCCTCTGTGAAGTTTTACCTGTGTGTATTGACCTTTGTTGATCGATATCCCCGCGACACGTTTCAATGTTTTTTCTATTTTTAACAACTTTTACGCATTTTGGAAGAATTGAAAAAAAAAAAATAAGTTCAAAAATCGCAATTTCTCAATCATATCAGTAACTGATCAAAAGCTAGTCCAAAAGGGTACACAGATTTGCACCCCCACGAGATGTCGCTACCTTTAACAAGAGATTCCATAGAACTCAATGATTTAGAAAAATCATCATCGTCATCAACATCAGCTTACAAACCCAACAATGACAACTATCATTTAGACCCCAGTTCCAAACATATTCTCAAACGGCTATACTTTGCATTGGTAATACAAACTATGATTTCATGCAGTATATACTACCAGTACCAAAAGATATCTGAAATCAACCAAATGCTAGCTCCAACACTTTTGGGCTGTTTTTCAGGTGGTTTGGCTCAATCGATAAACCAATTTTCAAGAAAAAAGTTTAAATTCAACAAAATTATTGAATTTATGATTTGGGGTAGTATAAATGGATATTTCACAGTCTCTTGGATCAATTTGTTGATGCAGCGATTTGAAAATATCGTGTATCGGATCTTGGTCGATCAGGCTATAGGAGCGCCAACGTTTCAATTAATCTTTAATATCCTAAATGCACTTTGGGACCATGGAGAGGTGTTTACAAAAGCTACAAGAAATGCATATTTCAAGTCATTGAAATACAGCTATTGTTATTGGCCATTCTTTAGTGTCTTTCTGTTTGTGTTTATACCGCAGAGCATGATGTTCCCGTGCAACTGTTTGGCAAATTTAATTTGGAACTTGATTTTAAGTAGATTAGCATAAATTTAGATGATACAATTCTTGTTGCTGTAGAGATTTAACGTAATTGCACATCTATTAGACTTTAGCTATTCACTTTTTAAATGTCTTCAATGGGTCCAGCTTTTTCTTGGATTTCCCCTTCTTTCTGTACTTGTTCACCTTGTTCTTGTTATGAAATGGAACAAATCCAATGTTTTTCACATCACTTCTCGCACTTTCAGGTAAAAGATATTCAGGAAGGTTCTTTAAATGAGCTTGAACTCTAGCAGGATGCAACTCTTTATCATGTCTTAAACTAGCCAAATTTTGTGGGTTTTCTTGGAAAAACCTCTTTAGCTTTTCTGAATTGATCAATTCATTCTTTAACTCCTTGACTCTAGCTTCCCTAATGGCAGTTTGAGTTACTGCTCTAAATGCATCATCAGCACGATACCTAAATCCTTCAACTTGCTTCATGTCAAACTGGTACGGCTTTATTTCAAACCCATTCTTCTCCTGTTGTTTAACTATTCTGTTTAAGATCTTCTCGTCTTTCTTGGCGGTTGGTAATGTTGCTGTCTTGTGCTTACCTACTTCATTCAAAGGAATCACAAATGAAAGGGCCATTCCCGATTTTCCAGCTCTTGCTGTTCTACCGATCCTATGCACATATGCTTTCGAAGTGGTTGGAAGATCAAAGTTTAACACACAAGCAACATTTTTAAAGTCTACACCACGGGAAACACCATACTCCTTATCCTTCTTAGACTTTTTTGACTTTGATTTGGTTTCCTTTTGTTCAACTTTTTTCCCCTCTTCTAAATCATCATCATCGCCTTCCTCTTTCTCAACCGATATCTCATCTGTGGCAATTAACAAGTGGTACACATTCTTGTTAAACTCTTCAACAATATGTAGCCTTGAATTAATGGGCAATTCACTGTTTAAAATACAACATCTTATACCAAACTGTTCCAAAAATAACTTTAACCTGTAACCTCTGTCGATATTGTTGACAAACACAATTGTTTTCCCTTTAATCAAGTTTAATTTGAAAATAACGTAACTTAGTAAAAACTTGTCAAATTCGGTGGTCTTTGCATAAAACTGCACCAATTTATCATTACTACTTTGCTCATCATCCAACTTCAAAATTGCCGGTTTGGTGCAAAATTTCGTTTTCAATTCATTTATATCGTCATTTATGGTTGCTGACATTAAAAATGTTTGCAAATTCTTCTTTACTGGTAAATATGATTCCAATTTGGTCAAATCTTCCAAATATCCAAAACTCAAAATCAAATCAACTTCATCAATAGTTAAATTCCGCACCGAGCTTAAATCAATAGGACTCTTTTCATCATTCATTTCCAAGATTTGAATCAATTTATTTGGTGTGGATATAATTATTTCAGGTTTATTCGCTAGTAAAGAATTCAACACTTGGTCACTGTAACTAGATGATAAATTCAAAATTCCAACTTTTTTATTACTATGTTTGATCAATTGATCCATGAATTGGAAAACTTGATTCGATAATTCTCTCGTGGGTACAAGTACAATCGACTTGATCCCTGGACTAGTATTATCCAATAACAAATTTTGGATAATTGGGATAGCATAAGCGGCAGTCTTTCCCGACCCAGTGGATGCTTTAGCAATGATATCTCTTTTCTCTTCCAATGCTAAAGGTATGGCGCTGCTTTGTATAAGAGTAGGATTTGAGAATCCAAGCTGATCGATGGCTTGTAGCAATCTTGGATCAAGGTTTAGTGACTTCCATGTAGTGTCTTCATCTAAATAAGTAGATGATGCCGCTGTAGTTGTAGACATTTCTTAGTGTACTTTGAGATGAGATGAGGAAAAGATAAAGTTTTGAATTTTGATTTTTTTTTTTTTTTTTGCTTCTCCTGTCTGATGGGTAGCAAAAATGGCTGCTAAAAACAAAGATCATGTAATAACGCTCTTGTAAGACATAATATGTATACATTGAAGACCTCTTGGTAGTAAAGGTGCAATGTAATTCATCACTAGACGGCTTTGTAATTGTTAAAGATGAGACTGTGTGAAGTATTTCCTTTGATCATCAATATCAGAACCATGTGCTAGACTATTGTAGAAACAACTGGGAGGAATAACATAAGCTAGATGGAGATTTATCACATAACAGTAGAAACGCCTAATTTGAAGAGTGTAATTATTAAGAATTTTATAAGATAAAAACGGAAATGGCATTTTGCAATCCTTCCCAGTCCATCCTCATCCCGCTAATTACCTAAGACCAATAGTTTATTCTCACAAAGTTACTTACATTATATTCTTGACAAGAAAGTTTACCGTATATAACTGAACTAGATCTTATATAGGCTACTCAGCCCATCATCACCACTGGGTCACTGTTAAATCAATTGGTATCAAGTGGCATCCTTCCTTGCAATGTTTAGAGTCTGTAAATTTTCCTTATTTTTGCACCAAAAATTTGCAAAGTAATCCCATCTTCCATAGAAGTTATAATACCTCACTAAAATAAAAAGCCTTGAAGCAAACGTGGTCAATATATGCAATTCATGGCTACCGTAATCCAACTTTGAGGCTAGATTAAGCTTAAGGGACTTGATTATCAACTTTGCAGCAAAAGATCAGACTGCGTCACATGAGTGACGCATGACAAGCACATGACAAGCACATGAAAGTCATGTGAAAATAAGCGCATTGGTTGCTTACAGAGTATAATTTTCCAACAATTGGGGCGTCTGGCGTAGTTGGTAGCGCGTCTGCCTTGCAAGCAGAAGGTCATGAGTTCGACTCTCATGTCGTCCAATTGATTTTTTTTGTTGCAGCCAGTTTAGAATCAATTTAAGGACAGGTGGCAACTCTCTATACCCAGTGGTTATCCACATTTACAAAAGGGTCTTAGTAATCTCTATTATTCTAATTTATATCTCTAACATTCAGTTGATGATTCCTTTCTTGATCTAGTTGTTAACATCCGAACCAATTGAGACCCTATCGAGTGTGCTTCGACTGCATCGTCCTCATCATTTACCTCATTGATACCTTCACCTTCAAACGCATGGTCGCCAGCAATCGTGCGTTCCCTTCTCAAAGGCTCATCCATACCATAAACGGGGAAAACGTTTTTTGGTGATCGAATAGAAGCTAATGAAGTTCTCCGTCTTGTAAGTCTTGACATCGATGAAAGGCGAGGTTGAAGGTATGGTCGTGGATCTAGATTGGACAGTGATTCTATCAGATCTGTTGCACTGCTATTAGCATTGGAATTAGGGGTAGACGGTTTTTCTTCATGTTCTTCGTCAACTTCAACATCATCGTGGAAAACGGGATCTTTTTGCCGTACAACTCTTGAATCTTGCATTAATTCAGGTTGTTGATCTCTAAGCTCATATTGTGGCAAATTCAATTCCCTTCTGTCTCGCTCAACGACATAGATATGCATGTACCAACAAATGACTATACCAAAAAATGCACCTCCAATGATATTTCCTATCGTTCCAGCTAATAAAAGCTTCCAACAAATTTCGCCCCAATCTGCCGAAGAATGGTTAATCTTGCCAATAACTACCACGTACATATCCGCCACACAGTGTGTGAAGTCCAATGAAATAAATGTGAAAATTGGTAAATAAAGCATAAAAAATTTCACATGTAATGGTTTACACATAATCTGTAAGTAAATTGCCAAACTTACAAAAAAGTTTCCTGCAATACCCTTGAGCATGTTTTGTACAAATGAATATTCCATCTTTGAATCAAGAACCTCATGCGATCCTGTAATAAATGCTTCACTGGAGGTAGTGCTTGAGTAATGGCTAATAATGTATCCAACAAAGATAGTACCAACAAGATTAAACCACCATGTAACAAGCCAGTTAATTACCAAGTCTAGTATCGAGACTCCTCGTCGACATAAGGCGACTGTGAAGAATAGTACGTTTGCATTAAACAATTCTGCTCCCATGACAACAACATAAAATAGTCCTATTGGGTAAAATGAGCCCGATAAAAATCGAAGTAATCCGGGATTGCTATTTGCAATATCAGGCAATATTGAATGAACCACGAGGTTAAGCATCCCACCTGTCGAAAATAGCATGGCTCCGATGATTGCATTGATTAGTAACGTGTCAGGCTTTAGCCGAGATTTTTTCATCCCTGTAGCCACAACAGCCATCGCCGCTTCATAGGTTGTGAGGTATTGGTTATCATCCATTGTGGTGATAAGTGAGAGCCGTGTGAAGGTATTGCAGATCTGTAGTTCTTTATTTAGATTTTAATTTAAAGTTTATTAAAAAAAAGAAAAAGAAATTTTCTTTTTTTCCATGCACACTAGCAACAAATAGCGGAAAAATTAAAGGAACCAATTTGACACACTTTTCGAAGATGAAGTGGCATTGAATGATGCAGAGCAGCAGAGAGCTGTACAGATACAGTCTATAGGGTGGCAATTTTTGCATGCCTGACATGCACAGTCAACTAGAGCTCCAACACCCTCGATGTATTTGGATTGGACCAACATTTTTCTTTTTTTCCGAAAGCGCATCCGACCAATGCGCAATAGGAAAAAAATAGCAAAAGTTTTATCCCGTTTTGGTGAAGAGATCCGAAATGACAGCTCTCGGTTGAGATAACATACCGATCTCTTCCAACATTCTGTAATGTCCCTGAGAGGCTTGAATGAAAACTACAATTAATATAAGCTTACATAAGCTCAAAAGTCGTAATGAATAAATTATCCTACCCAACATTACCCTTTGCTTGCTTGATGAGCTCCTTGAATTCGGTACCATACTTTTTCAACCATTCAGTAGATGAAAAGTTGGAATCTGATATATCATCATTATATCGTAGCAGCCCATTGTTTGTAAAGATTGGATTTGACACTTCCCATTGCTTAAGTTGCTGACGTAGGATATGTTGAGGAACCGGGTATTGACTATCACAGTTGGAGTTATGCAATACAAAAAACTTGTTGTATCGCAACTCCAACTGATGTCTAGTTCCCAAAGTCAGTAGTTTTAACGCAGCCATTTTTGCTTTGAGTTTAGGCGTGCTTAAAGATGCAAAGTCCAACCTTTGTAATCGTTTCTGCGCAGGCTTCGGTTCTACCAGTTGCAGTTTCTGTTTCTGTTGCATTTGGGGAGGTTGTACTGGTGACGGTGTGGGGGATGCCGACTTGATAGGTGTAAAGAATGACGATATGGACGATTTTGCATTACCATTTCGAGCCGAGGCAGGTTCCTCTTTCCCACTCAAGCAAGCATCAATATGAACAGTTTGTAACCTCTCTGCATCCATTTTCTTTGAACAAATAGGACACTCGACTAGATTTGACTCCTCTTTATTGACTGATTGTGGCGGTTCTTGAGAGTCTTCAGCAGATCCCTTTGCCCTTTTGGTATTGATAACTTCCACATCTGAGTCACTGTCGGATATTTCAGTACTCAGCTCTCGATGTCGTTTCTTTTGTTGACTGTTTGAGGTATCAAGATTTTGCAATAGTAGCGGTCTAATTTTCTTATAACATTCAACAATCTCCTCCAATAGCACATCTCTCTTCAACGAACTTTCATAAACTTCAGTTTTGCATAATGGACACAAGTTATTAGTTATCAAATACTCTCGAATACATTGTGAACAAAATGTGTGATGACATGAAGTGATGACTGGTGCTCGAAAAAACTCTTTGCATATATAACATCGTTCCAAAACATCTAAATCCGTCAAGCCCGGAACACTTGTATGTTTGAAATCAGACGGATCTGTAATATCTTTATAGTTTTGGGGTGGTTGCGGCGACATGGCCCAGTATAGAAGATGTTTGCTTTTGATATTAAAAATTGATTTAGCACGCGTCTATTTACACTTTGCGCTACCATGCATATTGCTGGGAAGAGGGCACTACTGAGAACGGTATTGTTTATGTATAGAGAAACATAAGGGGAATCCCAAAGCAGACTGAGATAGAAGAGTACAGAATAGCATATGCTTTTATTGAAAATTGTGTGTAAAAAAAAACTCGTGTTTAAATCTGCATGGGTCTATTAATATCTATATGCTTACTGAATTGGTTGCGGATACCTCTCTCTTTCTGCACTCTCGTCATACTCTTTTCCATCATACGTATTATAACCCCAGTTGAATGGCTCGTAAAATAATTTTCTCTCATATTTAACCAATTTGGAAGGATCATTCTTCAACTTGTAAACCAAATCTGGGTTTGATGTAAAGTATCTTGAGAACCCAACCAAGGTTTTGCCGTTTGAAACATCCTCCTTAATTTGATCAAACTCTGGTGCATCATAGGTATAATTTCCAGCTCTTAAAGTGACACCTTTCCAGATACTTTGAGCAAACTCGTTGGTACCTTTCATACTATCCAAAGATGCAGTAAATACACCTTGAACTCTTGGCTCAACAAGTGATATATATCCAAGACCCTTTCCGTTATTTGCACGTTTCTGTAATTCGGCCAACAAGTATGAAAATTGAGGAATGGGACTAATTTCCTCAACAACTCCTTTGATTTCAGCCCAAGGAGATAATCTAATGGCCAATTTGGATGGTGGGATAACTGTGCTTAAATGATCAAGCAACTCCAAGATGAAACGTGCTCGGTTCTCAATGGATCCTCCATACTCATCGGTTCTTTGATTGGTATTCTCATGCAAAAAAGTGTCCAACATGTATCCGTGAGCACCATGCAATTCAAAAAAGTCAAAACCAGCCTCCATGGCATTTTTTGCAGCATTGGTATAATCCTCATGGATTATCAGTTTGAGATCGTCAATTGACAATTCAGTCAATGGCAAACCAGCCTCTTCTGACAATTTTTTAGCTTCGTCAGTTGGATAAATTGGACTCACCGACACATACTTTTGTCCTTCTTTCTTCAAAACCTTTGGCTCAGCCACTCTACCCAAAAACCAAGCTTGCAAGGAGATGAAGCTCTTCTTCGCGTGAACACCATCTACAATCTTTTTCCAAGCTTTAGTTTGTTCTTCGTTGTAAATTCCAGGTGCTCGATCAAACCCACTAGCTCGAGGACTAACAAAGGTAGCTTCTGCTACCAATAAAGTTCCCGGGTACTGGGCTCTTTGAGCATAATGCTCAACCATTAAATCGGACGGCAAGTGATTCAGAACTTCATTAGACGACAACTTAGCAGCTTTAAACCGAGTGGTTGGACACATGACAATTCTGTTTGATAAAGTGACATTGCCAACTTTAATAGGCTCAAAGACCAATGAATTTTTTAGTGGAGAGGGCATTTTTCAAAAGACGAGCTCGAATTTAATAGGGTTATGAGGTAACTTTCAATCTTGAGTCGCGTTGACCTGGTGAAATCATATGTTTGAATGAACTGCATCCTTTTATAAACTTTTGGAAATATATTTTTTTTTGCATGCAGTTGATAATAAATCACCAGTTGTGTATTAATAATCAAAGGTTGGGTTCATGGAAATTAACGGAAATGCAGAAACATTGCGTCAACACAAAGACGGACATAGGAACCCAAGTTTTGCAATGTGATCTACACTCCAAAGCTAATCACAAATCATGTGAGATCCCACTTATGAATCCCTCAATGTGAATTCAATTTCGTAAAGAAACGTTTAGATACAGTGTTTGTTGACCGCACAGAATAAACCGGACTTATTTACTTGGGGAGTTAACTCCGGTAAGCGAGAACTAAATTGGTTTCACAACCAAAGAATCTCTTTCAAAGCCGAGTTCAGTACCAACGCGATTATAAAGTAAATACATTCTTTCCATCAAGACTTCTTAAGGTTGTCATCAGAATTTAGAGGAGTGCCAACGCAAGTGATACTTAAGCATGGTGCTGTCCTATTCAGGAATAAATTACGGCCTATAGTAAATCAATCCAGTTTGTAGTCTGTGAAAATGAAAGAAAGACGAAGGCTTTTCTTACACACACAGGTAATTTATAAGTTCACGGGAAGTGAGCAAAGTGAAAATAAGAGACCGAATGGGTATCCACTTATAGTCTCTGCCAAGAAGCAGTCGCAAGTTGCAAGCAGATAATTTGAGTTGCAGTATGAGAAAGTATAGACCGCTATTTCTAACAACAACTGTAGTCTACTTTAAATACAATTACTTGGCCTCGTAAAGTAAAAGATTAGATTATACTTTCTCCCTCTTAGCCAGAGAAGGTACTATGTTAGCAAGTGCCACTAACGACAGAATTTCACACAAAAAAAAATTCTTGCATAACTTTTTTTGCAACTCTACGCCAGCTCCTTTAAACAACAATGGCAAGAACTATATCCACACTGTCATCGAACTTACAGCAAGAGATACCATTACCATTGGATATCCACCCCATCATCCCCTCAGTAACATCGTTCTGGATCAATGATCAAGAAAATATACCCTCCCCTACATCATCACACCTGATTAGCAACTCCTCAACAGTAATGGCCAAGTTAGATAAGCAAAGAGCAGCATACAAGTCATGTGAGACCAAATTGAAAAGAATGATGATGGAAGATGAGAACTATTCATTTATATTGAACCCATGTTGTGATAAGATTGATTGTAAGTTTGTCAAGAATGCCATTTTGAAAGATTGCAGAAGTAGTAGGAATGTGAGTAGGGATAGTGTTGAAGCGTCGATAATTTCGATTGATTCAGAAGCTGAAGATGTGGGATTCAGTAAATTGAATGAAAGTTTTCTTGTTGCTCCATTACGTACAAGGTCAGTTGAAGAAGAGATGAAAGTTGAGCCTATTGAAAGCAATGAGGATAAACAACTGAATTTCAAAGGTTTGTTTGAGGAGCTTAATTCCAGTATCAGTCAGAACTTGCAAGCACAATTCGATGAGAGGCTTACCAAGTTGAGGCAAATCATCAAAGGAAGAAAGAATCGCAAAACCAAAATCTAGCAATATGATCTATTAAAAGAAAAACCAGTTACATTCATTCTATAAATTAGCTTCACTCCTTTTAATTGGTTGCGCGTACCTCTTTCTCTCAGCTTCTTCATCGTAGCTCTGTCCATCATAAGTATTGTATCCCCAATTGAAAGGTTGATAAAATAACTTTCTATCATACTTGACCAATTTAGAAGGATCATTCTTCAACTTGTAAACCAAATCAGGGTTTGATGTAAAGTATCTTGAAAACCCAACCAAGGTCCTTCCATTAGAAACGTCCTTCTTTATCTGATTGAATTCCGGTGCATCATAGGTATAATTTCCAGCTCTTAAAGTGACACCTTTCCAAACACTTTCAACAAAATCATTAGTTCCCTTCATATATTCCAAATCTACCGAAACCACACCTTGAACTCTTGGTTCAACCACTGAAATATATCCTAGTTGTTTCTCATCATTTGCTCGTTTTTGCAATTGAGCCAACAAGTAAGCGAATTGAGGAACAGGACTGACATCTTCTTGCACACCTTGAACTTCAGCCCATGGCGATAATCTAATTGCCAATTTCGAAGGTGGGATAACTGTACTCAAATGATCAATCAATTCCAAGATGAAGCGTGCTCGGTTCTCAATCGATCCTCCATACTTGTCAGTTCTGTGGTTTGTATTCTCATGTAAAAAAGTATCCAAGATGTATCCATGAGCACCATGCAACTCAAAGAAATCAAACCCGGCTTCCATTGCATTCTTTGCAGCAATAGTATAATCCTCATGAATTATCTTCTGAAGATCTTCAATTGACAATTCAGTCAATGGTAACCCAGCCTTTTCAGACAATTTTTTTTGTCTCTCATCAGGATAAATTGGACTGACTGATACATACTTTTGTCCTTCCTTTTTCAAAACTCTTGGATCTGCAACTCTACCCAAAAACCAAGCTTGTAAAGAAATAAAACTCTTCTTCGCATGAACACCATCAACAACTTTTTTCCAAGCTTTAGTTTGTTCATCAGTATAGATTCCTGGCACCCCATCATATCCACCACCTTGAGGACTGACATAGGTGGCTTCTGTCACCAACAACGTTCCCGGATACTGAGCTCTTTGCGCATAATGGTCCAAGATCAAGTCTGAAGGTAAATGGTTCAGGACGTCATTGGCGGATTTAGCTGCTCTGAATCGAGTGGTGGGACACAAGACAATACGGTTGGATAATGTAACGTCGCCTACTTTGATAGGCTCAAAGACTAATGTATCTTTCAATGGGGAGGGCATACTGGATAGTTAGGGAAAAGGCAAAAAAAAATGGTTGAGGAAAATGTTGTGCTTAGTAATTGATATGAAATTTTCATGCCAATTGTGGCACATCTCCATTTTTCAACTCTCACATCTATCGCCCCGCGCGTAATCGCAGATGCGGAAAAATATTTGCAACCCCACGCAGAAGAGATGAGATTCAGCCGAGGAAAGGAATACAGAGAACATAAGTTTATTCCAACTCTTTGCTGATACACTTTCGTCTACACCCTATACTTGCAAGTGTTCGAAACTTATGTTGAGTTGTTTCGCCTAGACAGCTACATCGCATTTGCATACCCAATTCAGTAAACGCACACGGAATCGGACTAAAAAAAATACATTTACCGTTTCTATAACATCTAATTCAGTTCCAACCAAAAAGATCAAGCCAACACCTTGCCAACCCTCCTTTGCTCCACCTCTTTATCAAACTGTTCATTCCCATCATACTGATTCCAAGTATTATACCCAAAATTATCATGAGTGTAAAAAGTAGGTCTATCATAATGCTGCAAAGCCAATCCATTTTTCAACCGATAAACCAAATCAGGGTTCGATGTAAAGAACCGTGAGAATGCAATCACAGTACGATCATTATCCAAATCATGCAACAAGGTTTCAAATTTAGGTGCATCGTAGGTATAGTTGCCCGCTTTGACGAATTTACCTTGCCAGATTTTATCTGCAAATGCATTAGATCTGCCTTGTTGATCCTCAATGGCAACGTCATAACTTGCCGATACTCTAGGCTCCACTAGGGAAACGTATGCCAATTCATTACCTTGATCAGCACGTTTCTGCAACTGATCAAGAATATAAGCGTGGATTTCTTCACCTTCGGGATCACTGACTTGGAACGTGGCCCAAGGCGATAATCGAACTGCTAATCGATCAGCACCAACAATAGGGATCAACTTGTCAATAATTGCCAATAACAAACGTGCACGATTCTCAATTGATCCTCCGTATTCATCAGTTCGATGGTTTGTAACTGGGTTCAAAAACTGATCCAAGAAATACCCATGCGCTGAATGTAATTCAATATAATCAAACCCTGCATCCAACGCCTTTCTAGCACCATTAGGATACACATTATTAATCAAATCTTCAATTTCCTCCTTTGTCACCGCACGTAATTCATTACCTACTCTCTTGGCATGTTCTTCCAGTTCTTGACTCATGTAAATTGCCGAAGGTGCAATAAATGGTTGTCCATCTTCTTTCAACTGTTGCGGATCAGCAGTCCTACCCAAATGCCACAACTGTAAACTAGAATACGAACCTTCCAGTCTAATAGCATCAGTAATCTTTTTCCATCCAGCAGCTTGTCCATCATTCCAAATACCAGGAACATTGGCACGTCCAGCTCCACCGGGTGACACATACGTGGCTTCAGTAATGACCAACGTTCCAGGATACTGAGCCCTTGCTTTGTAATAAGGTAATTGTAAATCAGTAGGGTAGTAATCTTTAGTCCCACGTTGTCTTGTTGATGGGGCAAATGCAATACGTTGTGGTAATGTATGAGATCCAATTTTGATGGGTTGGAATAGTTTTGTTTGAGCAAGTGGTCTAATTTGGACCAAGTTGGAATCGTTTGACATTGTTTTGCTGATGATGTTTGAGTACTCACTTGCGGTTTGCTTTAAGCTGGAAGGGGGAAGTTTGATGTGCTCTCTTTATATATGGTTAGTATAATTTTGTATTTGTAAGCAATCACTAAAACAGCCGGATACAAATTAGCCGTTGGTGCCACAAATAGGTGGGGGCACACACACTCTGAAATTTCGCAATTAAAAAAATAGCCACAACATTACAAGTCAGACAGCAATTATTGACGGGTAAAAATCCTGGTATTTTTCCGTATAGACTGATGACTCTTTTCCCGCCAGTAACCGTATTTTCTTTATAGGGAGGAAAGAGAAATGGGATGGGCTAAAGAGAGTCCTCTAAACAAAAGAACACTGTTTTGTTATACTCATAATACAGACCAGTGCTTTTGTTGTAGGAGTGTTGGTGTAGAACGATAGATCTATTATACACCAGCCACATGTACAAATCTCAACAGCGATCGCATTATATCATCCTGGATAGTATCGCAACTACAAAGTGTGTCTCTTAAAACATAACACATAAAAATGTATTTTTGTACGTAATAGTCTATAAAGTCTTCAAATGAGCAATGTAATCATTCCAATTCTTATCATGAATAATTTCATTGTTCAACAAGTTGTAAAATTTTTCACAATCATGTTGAGTTAATTTTGAATTTGTTAAAGTGAGCGTCGTTTCAATTTCGTTATAATAGTCATTAATCGTATCGTAATCAGCATCACCATTAGGCTCCACCAGTTCCTCCTGTTGCTCTTTGTGTTCTTCATCCTCTTCCAACATTTCTTCAATCATCAAGTTGTATTCATATAATCCATCAATAATCTTGTCAAGTATAAGATGTACTTGTTGACACAAGTAATCGTTAATTAATGAATCAAAATGAGACTTAATCAGTTTTAAATTTTGCAACCCCACTTCATGATGGTTTATCTTGGCAATAAAGCAATTAAACATGATAATTACGGACACCAATTCGATTGAAGATACATATAATTGATCCAATTGTTCAACAATCTTGGCATGATGTTTTCTGCTGGGTATATGTGGGTTCAAGACAAGGTCATGACTAAAACTGTCAAATTCTTGGTTGATGAAATGTTGTGGAAGTTGAGTTAAATTTTGTGCATAAAATAATTGGTTGGAGAAGAATGTGGTTAATATGGTTGATGGTGAGTCATTGGATGCGATTGAAGGAAGTGTCAGTTTTAAATCACGAAGGAATGCAGCAGCAGACACAGCATTGCTTGCTGAAAGTTGTTGTTGTTGTAGTTGTAATCTTTGTTGTTGTGTTGGCCAATAAGGTTGTATGATATTACCTCCATTCTCAGTGAAGTTGTTACTTCTTGGTGTAGCCATAAAATCTGGAGTCATTATACTAAAAGCTTCTGATACAATACTTTCATTTTCATCTTGTTCATCTTCTTCGTCGTCTATTGATGGTGCATGTTTCATTTCAAAATAGTTTTGTAATTGAGCCAACTCTTCTGCAAATGCCAGTCTTGGTGAAGAACCTATTAGTTGTGAAGTAGGTCTTGATGGTTGTGGTGAGATGGGAAGTGATTTGTATGGTGGACTAGAAGAAGAAAAAGTGGCGGAGTTGTCATTACCATCATCTTCTTCATTGACTAAAGTAGGAGTGTCTATTGAAATGGGTGTTATTGGTAGTGATGTAGATATGTTTGATGTTTGTTGGTTGATACTTAGTTGATCTATTATGTTTCTAGAAAGATGTGGTTTATTATTATTATTAGCTGAATGAGCTAAAGGTGGTAGTACAGACATGTCTAATGTAGTAGTAGTAGTAGTAGTAGTATTTATTCTATGGTTTAGTTGTTAGGTATGTATTAGTAGTAGTTATATATGGTATGTTATTTGATAGATAGATGTCTATTCTGGTATTATATTGTTTAAGAAAGAAAGAGGCTAAGTATGTATTTAGTTTGGATGAAGATTTTGGTTTACTTATATAGTTCTCCCGAGAGCAAAAAAAAAAATAAAAAATAAAAAATAAAAAAATATAAAATATAAAAAATAAAAAATAAAAAATAAAAAATAAAATATCCCGCCTTAGTCAGTTGCATATGCGCAATAGACTAAAAATATAGAAAATACAATAGAACTAATCTATACTTAATAGATCTATGGAACTTATGATTACCACTACATATATATATGTATTTACACTTAATACAGTCAGATCTACTAGCAACAACCACCAGACTTTTTTACATACACATGAAAACTTTTCAAAATCTCTTGTCTCAACTTTTTTTATGTTTAATAAGTTTGCTCTTCTCAAAAATTGGTTTCTCGGTCTTCCTTTCGTTTCGTTTTGTTTCGTTTCGTTTCGTTTCGTTTCTTTTCTGCTTTCTCTTTGTATCACCAGAACAGCTCTCTTTTTACCCGAAACACGCGCTATAAACTACAACAAACAATAGGAGAGAGAGAGAGAGAGAGAGAAAGAGAGGAAGGAAGAGAGATACACAAAGTACAAAGCACAAAGTACACAAAACACCTTTAACCACAATGGAAACTATGGCAACAAGCAAAAAGAAATATGAATGATTTGATTCTTATGTTTATTGGTTTCACTTTTTTCCTAAGCTTGCTATACATTATTTACTCCTATTACGTCAACATAAGACATCAAATCTGTTTCTAGAACTCTCAATCTTTCCATCGGTCCTCCCTCTCTTTCTTTTCTTGTCTTGTATGAACTGGAAAGAATGGCTTTTTTTCTTGTGCATTGGCTAGAACATGCATCTGCGCTACCTCACGCACACTCTAATTTTTTTTTTTTTTTTTTTTTCTTGACTCTGTTCCCCACCCTTTCTCTCACTCATGACCCCAGAGAAAAAAGCAAAAGTACACGCACTCTTGGCTTTCAACAAGGTACAAGAAAACATATGATTCTCCTCACAGAGGGTGGAAGATACCCTCAGCGTATTTGTTCAAACGTATATGCTCAGAGTGTTATGCAAGTTCTCACCATAATTTTTTAATTTGGGCTGGTTTAGTTAAAAGATAAAAGTGTGGAGAAAAGTGGGGGACAGAGAGATACGTTTGTTCCTTTTTTTTGTTGAGCAAAATCCCCTCACAGATACTAATCTTAGATGAATCAATCTCCTCATTAGCTTTTCAATCAAAGTCCTTAGGTACCCTGAATGGTTTACTCTTTTATCATCTACAACGTATGTACATTCTGCGTAGTGGTATAGCGTAGTGGTTTATGCTTCTTTTCTTTTTTTATTTTTTTTTATTTTTTGTACACCCCTTGTTTTATCAACAAACAATAAATTTTATTATTGTTCCAATACAAAGGAAGCATCCCAATTCCAACTTTGTCAACCAATCACAAAAGAGTATATAGGCACACACACACACGTTTATAAATAGTAATAACTCTAATAAGCGATCTATTATACTATTAATCAGATGTTTTTTTTGGATAATGTGACAATACACGGAGTTCCTATTAAAAAAAAAACCTTTGGAATTGAGATTGACACCATGAGTAGTTTACTTCTTCAATAGATTTGGTCATAGTTGAGACACGTGAAGTGTATAAATTCTACGGAATTCCACAGCAATCCAAAATGAGACACACACACATTTCTTATAGTTACACAAAAATGGAATTCAATTTGCTATTTCTTTTTTTTTTTTTTGGAGATCCGAACTCCGGATAAATAAAAATAAAAATAAAACACACAAAAATCAACAGTCAGTCAGCAACACTAGAAGAATCTCTACAGACCAAAATTAATCCTTTTGGTCTAGATCTTTTTTCCTTTTTTCAATTCACCATCCGTATAACTACTCTTTTAACGAAAGAAAGAGGGAGATATTTACAAACTTTATTTTTTAACATAACTAGATACCAATTTGTATATACTCTCTCAGATTATACTGAGATACCTTCAAAACTTTTCATGAAGTTGAATTTTCTTGACTCACAAGAAAGGGTTATGTCTCACTCCTCAAGCTTATGGATTTCATTTTAGTAAATACAAACAAGGCTTTGTGAGAGATGGAAGCACAAGAAAACGTGTGCTGTGTGATTTGAGACAAATTGTTCCTTGGAAATAGAGCTTATTTTTAGTTTCACTCCAAAACAATACTTTAAAAAGAAACGAAGGAGCGTGTGGCTAGTTTGACTTCTCAGTAGCAGCTACTGTTCAGTCTCAGTTCTTATGGAAATGTGGTTTTAGTGTTTTCTGACATCATCATGAAATTTTCACTAAAAAGACGTTGCTCTAAACTTTAAAAAAGATTAATTTTTTCTTTAATTCTTCTTTGTGTGTTAAAAGCAATTGTGGCGAAGCAAATGAAAAAAAAATATAAATTATAATTATAATAATAATAGTGTTATCTTGTTCCTTAAACTTACTACAGATTAGAATTATAATAAAATTGATGTCAATGTCTTTTCTATTGTTTTACACCTGTGTCTTCTTTATTCAATTCTCAGGTCACGGATTTCATATTTTTACGTCATAAACTAACGTAATAAGGGAATTCCACATTTTCAATTCCGAGTTGTTCCATAACGCACCCCCCCTGTCAAAATTTAAAAAAAGAAATTTTTTTAGATCTCAAACGGTAAACGGTTATTACGTCAACAGTCAAGCTAGCAACCCTACCCAAGAATTGGAATCGAACTACATCTACCTCTTTTATTCTACCACATCACTTCATCACATTCATTGAATCTTTACCTCCATCTATACAAAAAAAAGTCTATCAAAAAAAAAAGCTATACAGACCAAATAAAAACAACAC
Source organism: Lodderomyces metapsilosis (assembly GCF_017655625.1). Classification (NCBI taxonomy): domain Eukaryota; kingdom Fungi; phylum Ascomycota; class Pichiomycetes; order Serinales; family Debaryomycetaceae; genus Lodderomyces; species Lodderomyces metapsilosis. Next base: position 333,981 of record NW_027138160.1, on the reverse strand, counting down.
TTTTCCCTCCGAATCACAACTCATCCTTCTTTATTCCTCCCTTGGATTTAGTATCTCCACCACCTGGTATCACCACCTTATACTCAACAAACAAATCACCAAACCTCTCCTCTTCATCATGATCAGTCACCAATGGCATACCATATCCTTTAACAATCTCAATTTGCCCATCCATTACACTCTCACCTTTACCACGCTTCAACACCACTTCTTTATACTCATCATCCTCATCATCATCACCCAAAAACGGTACATGTCTTTCCCATCCACCTTGTAACGCTTCCTTCAACGACAACACTTCAGTTCGATACAAGTTATGGCCAATTCTTCTATATCCCCAACTCTCAACAAACTTTTCTCTAAACCTTACAATCAAATCTCCAGGTACCCATTGTGGATTCTTGTCACCTTCTCCTTCTAACCGAATTGAAGAATCTCTATTTTGTCCACGTTCCAAATGAACATCATAATGTCGTGGTCCTCGTACTACACCTTCTCCATTACATGACTTACATGCATGCTTGACGGTTTTACCACTACCTCCACATACATCACATGCCATACGAATCTGTTGTGAAAATCCTGGTGCCAATTGATGTTGCACTATAATTGTTCCAGTTCCTTGACATTTATCACACGTGTGGCGTTGTTTATCTCTTGATCCAGTTCCATCACATTCATGACAATCATTCTGCATGGCAACATCAAAAGCCACCAATTTACCACGATAGAAATCCTTCAACGATAAATGAACATCAACATTAGCATCATTTCCACGCTTCACTTGAGGCTGACCACCACGTCCGCCTCCAGCACCACCAGCATGTCCACCACCACCAAAGAACTGGCCAAACATATCTCCGAAATCGAAATGTGGCTGTTGTGGCTGTCCATTCGGATCACCAAACGTATCGTAATTTTTCCGTTTCGTGGCATCACTCAACACTTCATAAGCTTCACCAATTTCAATAAACTTATCATGCGCTTCTTCATCGCCTGGATTCTTATCTGGATGGTATTTCAACGTTAATTGACGATAAGCGGATTTGATCTCTTTATCAGAAGCTGATTTATCAACACCAAGGATTTGATAAAAATTCTTTTTGGCTATCGTGAATGATAGAAGTGAGACAAGGAGAATTGTCGATAGTAGGAACCTGTACTGCATTTATAACTTAGGTGCGAACTACTCTTTGGGGATTCAGTGTAGTAGTGGTAGTTAGTAGTAGTGTAACTTTCTTGTTTGAAAAGTGTGGGTCTATATCCCTTCTTATGTGAAAAATGTTAATTAAAAACTCGAAATTTGGAAAAATTTCGATTTACACGTCAACAACAACGTTATATGCAGAATACAGAAATCGAAGATCTTCTCAGAGAGGTAATTGTCGCAACATTGGAACTAAGGTTTACGACACTGACATAATTTCCGCTGGCCTGGTAGCAGCCCCCTCAATTCCACATTGTTTCATATAATAATCATCCCACGATTTACTCCCCTGCATGCCACGAATCACCCCGCCCAAACAACAATTACAGACCAATTTTCTTCTTCATTCTTCATTCTTCTCCAGAGCTCATATAACTGAAGTCGGTTTCCCATTATGAAGTATAGTCCTATTGCTCTCCAGTACGTCTCAGGAGACACAATACACGCATCATCTGGAGTCTACATCACACCACCCGCGGCATCGAAATCTAAAACCCCATTTATTCTCACTGTTAATCATATTCCTCGGATAAATGAATATGCAATTTATGCCAATTTGGGAGTCACTAGCTCCTCCTCGTCCTCGTCCTCCTCTTCCTCGGTAGTCAAGTGGATTCGAGTTTCAATACTTGAGGAAGTTGCAATCAACCCATCCGATTTTGAATTTTTCAATGCTCAGTTCAAATTGTACCCTCGTGATCAATACGGAAAGACAATATCAATATTGAAACTATCTTCAAATGCAATAGCTGCAGCAGCATCATCATCATTGGTATCTGTTGCAGGTTCAGTAGCGACAAAATCATCAATTGCAGTCGGAGATCAAGTGATGATTGTTTCGAGTCCTTTTAATTTCACCAATTCGTTAATTTTCCACCAGTTTACCACTACGGCGAGGATCGTTCACAAGGTGCACATGAATGAACATGATGCTGATAATGGCGATGGTGTTGGGGATTATTGGTTGAGTGATGCTGCGTATATGGAGAATATGGCGGGTGGGGCCGTGATTGAAAAGAGACCAGGTGGTCAAGATATTGTCAATGGTAGTGCAAATGTGGATGTCAATGTTGGCGTTAGCACCAACAACAACAACAACAATGCCAATGGAAACACAGCCTTCACCAGTAACAGACTTGTGGGATTAGTTTTAGGAAACTTGCGCAAGTCCAATGGCGATGGCAACTTGATGGTAATCATACCCTTGAGGAAAATCATTCAATTATCACCAAGTTTACTCCCACCACTATCACCACCTCAATCCCAATCACTAATCAAATCATCATCTTCAATCCTATACAAGACAATTTCATCAACCACACTATCAAAACTATTCAATTTACCCTCCTTAGCAACAAGATTATCATCATTATCATCCAATTCAAGATCTTTAAAACGTAGTGACCTCAAATCTGTCTTGCCATTAATTATAACCGCTTCGAATCAACGTACTTGGGGATCTTGTATTTTCTACAGGGATAATTTACTAATCACCAATAGCCATGTCGTTGCACCATTATTGCAAAAGAAACAACAATCAAAAAGTATCACCAAGGGTAAATCGGGTTCTACGAATTTACGTAAAAGCTCATCTTCTTCATCATCATCGGATGACACATTAGATTCAGCAACGATCCTAATTACAAACCATGGCGATTCAATCCAAGTTCAAACCCCCTTGGATCAATACATAATTATTCCTCATCCAGATTTAGATCTTGCATTTATTGAAATTGATAATCGTGCAACTACATTGTTACTTGAGAATGGATACAAGCCAATTTCGCCATATAGTGACATTGACAATGGAGGAGGAGGAGGAGGTGTCATTACTGAAGGAACATCAGTGTATACGCAATCCTATGGTCTCTTTTTCGATCCGTTGGATTTACAACCTTTGAAATCTTATGGTATTGTCAATTGCGTGTATCGGCAAAACGTAAAAGGAGAAGCAGTAGTCAGTGGCACTAAAGCTAAAGCGTTGACTAATTACATGCCTGGGTTGATCATTGCTTCTGCTTCTTGTTTTAATGGAAGTTCAGGCGGTGGGTTATTTACAACCACTAATGATCAACTAATTGGTATGATTTGCTCAAATGCTAAAGTCTACAAACCAGTTCCTCAAGAGCAACAGCTGAAGCAGCAGGAACAGACACTAGTAAAAGATACTGAGAAGTTGATTACTTTCACGTTTGTGTTACCTATTCAAATCATTGATTATTGTTATCAACAAATATACCAAGGAACAAAACTGTCAACCAAAGTGAAATCAATCAACGACCATGACAACGAAGTGGTTAACCATGATAAAGTTTTAGTTGATATTGATTACAAGATTCTTGATTTATGGAAATTGAAACCATTTCATAAAGACGTTTACATTGAATCTACACCATCACTACCTGCAACAAAATCAAAGACAAAGACAAAAACAAAACCCAAAGTCAAGGCAAAGTTATAACCCAAAAAGATCAGAAAACATTAATAGTAGTTTATGCATATACATATATATTTATACAAAACATATTTATTCCCCATCTTTTTTCCTTCAATAAGTAACTTCGTATTTTTCATTTCTTCGTTCACTTGAGATGGGAGGCAACACTAGCTCTTTGGGCATCGATGACAAGATTGGTGGTGGAGGCGGATACGAGGAATAGCTATAGAACTGTTGCCCTTGTTGTCCTTGTGTTTGTCCTTGTTGCAGTTGTTGCAGTTGCAGGGGCTGCATTTGTTGCGATTGTTTACCACCAGTGGGTAGTTGTTGTGGTTGTTGTTGATGTTGCTGCCGCTGCTGTTTCTGCTGCGGTATATCCTTTACAAAATTCAGCAGCATCACCAGTGATATTGAGTTTGATCGCTTGCTCGCATTCCCTGCACCCCCTGCACCCCCAGCACCCCCAGCACCCCCAGCACCCCCAGCACCACCGCCAGCAAAATCACTCATTGATCCATAATTGATAAAGTTTGACGATACTTGTTGTTGCATGGGCATGGAGTAATTCATTGATGTCGAAGTCAACAAACCTGTTGATATTGAACCACGATTTGAAGGGGTACTGCCACTGGCAAAATTTGGTCCACTATTATTAAACACAAGTTGCTGCTGCTGCTGCTGTTGCTGTGGTGGTTCCTGTTCAGGATCATCTTCTTTAAACACCAACCCTTCCAACGCAATATGTTCATTGATATATTTTGCAACTTGAATTTTAACAGTGGCAAAACTATTATCCAAAAATGGAACCTTGACATGATGCATCCATTGTTCAAACACGTTATCCAACTTCATCTTTACAATCCAAAACCATCTCTTATTAAACTTAAACTCAGATATGTCTTGCTTCACTCCTTCGTACATGGCGCTATGTTGCGGCCCTTCAATATTCAACCTCTTCAATAACAACTGCTTATTATCCAACAACATAAATATAAATGTTTGCAAGATATAATTATCTTCAAATTGTAAAAGATCATCGCACCACATCATAATTAACAACTTATTCATAACCATATACCAATGAATAAGAAACAATTTGATATTTTTCAACTGCAACTGATTAAAAGAACCACAATCAATGAGATTTAAATTGAGATAATTAGCAAAGAAAATCACCGGCAGCGACACAATGGAGATGTTATTGTTGATATCCAAATTAACCTTTTTATAATCAAGAAATAGTTTGAGCTTGTACTCGAGTGAATTCAATTGATTAGGGTCGTCAACTGATTTATGTAAAGTCTCATGTAGGTCATAGTTGATGGTTGCCTCGTCCAACGTCAAGTAAAGCAATTGCCAATGAGTATATGATTGTGGAATGAAAATATAGTTGCTCAATAGTTCCCGATACTTTAACGGACTATTGATGATTAAGTTTTTGCGAAATAGTTCAAACAATTTCAGCTTTGCATTGTGTTCTGGTAAAGGTTGGAAAACATTGATTGATCGATTAATCAAAATGACAGAATTATGTAGTACATTCTTTGATTCGTATATTTTGACGGCATTTGGATCCGAGTCAGAAGAGTTCGATACCAACGCACGATAAGTTTTCAACTCGTTACCAATTGTTGCCACAACAATCATTTTCAAGAAATCATCTTCTTCATTGATTACGGAATACGATTTGGAAAACTTTTGCATCACCGTTAATAAATCATCATCTTGACCAACAGACTTGTGTAGAAAGCTTGGATACATCTTTGGATTTCGATTGTGAAAATAAAACGACAATATAATATAAATTGACCAAAACAAATTCATGTTACTATCAATAAGCTTTTCATTGGGGTTGGAAAAATCTGCCAAATTCGAGATAATAATATAGCTAATTTGATCCAAGTATTCCAAAATGACGGTATTGTTGAGATAAATCTGCTCATCAGTATCATCACCATTTACTTGATTCACTTGTTCATTATTTATATCGTAATTTTCCAAATCGTATGAAACATAGATGTACGCCAATAAAAACAAGTTGCTAGCAATCTCAATTTGATCCATTGACACATTACTATTGTTGTATTGTGGAATCAATCTCTTAATCAACAATATCCATGCTTTTTTAAAGAAAACCATTGACTTGATGGAATTCTTGTTAACGATACAGCCAAGTGAGATGACCGAATAAATGATTCCCGTTTTGAAGTGATTCGGTTGGGACAAGCTAGGAGTCATTGGTGGTGGCACAATACCCACATCAGGACCACCATTGCCACTGGGAATATAAAATGTACTCAAGTAATACATCAAATCTTTTAAAATAGTATCAAATATGGGAAACTTTGCCAGAAGTTCCTGCAAGGTATTGAAACCAATAAGAAACGAATCGGAAATTGACTCATTCACTCCCACGTCTAAAGCTTTCAAAATGTAGTCCAATTTTTTAGTAATCGACAATAGATTGATTAAATTGGTGTCATTAGAACTAGTGGACATTGACAACGATGAATTTCTTCTCATACCCAATACACCCCCACTACCAGATTCTGATTTCTTGCGTTTCTTTGATGGGCTGGTTTCACTATTGAGACTTGTGGATGGACCCATTGTTGTCAAGGGTAGATGATCTTGTGGATCAAATGGAAATGGCAATGAATTGTTCCTTAATGAAGAAGAAGAAGAAGATGTTGATGATGAATTTGTAATTTGAAAAGCGTCTGACTGCATCTGTTGTGACAGAAATGGTACCGATCCAGATTCATTTTGCAGGTCAATACTATGTGATAATTGTAGTGGTTCAGTTGATATATTCAGTAGTGTTATTGATTGATTTAAATCTTGGGATTTGCGTTTGGGTCCATCTTGTATTTGATGAACTGTACGGCAATGACGCTGCAACAAGTCTCTTCTTACAAAGGAACTAGTACATTGTAAACAATGGAAAGGTTTTTCATTAGTGTGAGATCGTTCATGACGTTGTTTATGTTCTGAGCGGGTAAATGCTTTAGCGCAAAATCCGCAAATGTATTTCTTTTGTGGTGCCAGTTTGGTAGTTTTCTCGGCTTGCATTTTCCTAATTATTATTTTTCAAAGCAAGTAGCAGGCTTTTTTTTTTTTTTATGTGAAATGTGGAGCTTGTGAAGGTGGAAAATAGGGGGGTGATATTGCAAGGTGAAGACAATTGAATCTCGATGTGAGTGCGAAGTGATGTCAATCGAGTGTGCAAGCGTGAAGTTAAAAGTGCTGAAAGTTTTGAGCAAGTGCTTGATGTGGATAAATAGTGGGTAGATTCTCTTTAGTAACTTGTAGAATCGGGTGTATTTATGAATGGATGCTCAGAGATGGGCAATTCTGATGCATTGGTTGTGTATGTGTGGTTGTTAATGTCCGAAAAGAAGACGCTCTTTTCTTCTGAAATCTTTCTTTGTTTTCAATTGGTGAAACTATATGGGAAGCTGATGTTGATGTAACTGATGCTGAAGCTTAGGTATAAACTTTGCTTAAATAACAGTTTGATTCAGATGTGGTTTCAATTGAATTTGGTTGTAAAAAAAGATCAAAATTTTTCTGCGAGTGTATCTTGTGTGTATATATATATATACAAAATAATTTTCTGTCTGTTGTCGGAGTCTGAATCTTGTGTCTGTTAATATTTATTATTTATTATAACGAACTTCTATTTGTTATTGTCTGGTGGGTGAGTGGATGTGTATTACTTCGGAGTTGATGGTATGATAAGAAAAAGGAAAGAAAAGATTGAACTGATACACTAGGTTTTCAACAAAAATAGATCAACCATCTACATATATATATATACTAATCATCATTATACTAAACTCTTTGATCAATGCATAACAACTTAAAAAAAAAGTGAACACTAATACTAACACTAAAACACCACAGATTACACAATTTCATACACCTTCCCCTCAAGAAACTTATTCCTCAAACAAACAATTTACGAGAAGATTACAATTCCAAATGACTACTATCATACCATGAAAAAAAGACTCTTTATCACAGTATCACTCGTACACAGCAGACTAGCTGAATAGTGTATGTGAAGGGGAAAAAGAATCTCAAATGAGGGGATGAGGATTGAGAATTAAAAAAATGAAAAAAAAAAAAAAAAAATTATAATTTGTGCTGGACTTTCATTTGACATCACACACATAACAAAACATAACATAACATAGCACATTCAACATATATCCTTTATAGACATAAAGCCCCTCCACACTAGTGGTCTCTTTGTCTAAATGGTTTCAATGCTGTTTGTTGGGGGATTGAATATTTAGTTGTTGTTCTTTGTTATTCTTTGTTTGATATTTGTTCTCTTTTTCTTTCTTCTTAAACAAACGTTTTTTTTTTTGTTTTTTCTTTCTTTCTGGTGTACTACCCCACACTTGATCTCTCTATGTCTCTTATTACTTCCAATTTACAAGTATATACAAAAACTAAAAAGAAAAAGAGTAAAACAATAGACTTTCTTTACAAGCTTCCACTTTTCAGCAGCCTATATACTGCTCTTCATATTGATTAATGTTAATCTTTCACCCACTTCTTCCACTTCTTCCACTCTCTTCAAACATTGTATACATGTCAATCTCTCTGTTTCTTTGATATTTTAAGTATTTGTGCGTTTTGTGTATAATAATGGAATTAAATCTCCGAAAGTTTAAAAAAGTTAAAAAAAAAAAATTACGTAATTGGTTGTAATTATTTTTATTTCTCTCTCTCTCTCTCCACTTTGCTCAATTAGGAAATTTTTTTTTTTTTTTTTTTTTATAATAACTTGATTTGCAACTTTTGGCTTAAAGAGAAAGCTATAACAAGCTCAACAAAAGCAGAAACGTATTCCTTTATGGAACTAGACACAAACGGTGCATCTATATCACCCATTTCCTACTTTGTGGCCTCTGATAAGAGAAAGAGAGAGGCTACAAACAGGCTACATATCAGATTCTTTTTGCTCAATTGCACATTTGCACCCAACAAAATAGATTGAGAAAAAGAACAAAAAAAAATAAAAAAAGAAAAAAAAAAGGAGTGAATTTCAGGTTGCAAAACGTTTTATGAACAATGAAATGTATCAGCCCTCCTTCATTCATTCATTCATTCATGGTCACACACACAAACAAAGCTATACTGAGTGATCCTCCTAAGAGTCAACACCATTTCTACGAAGCTGAGGCTTTTAACCTTTTCAACTTTCTTGTATTTTTTTTTTTTCTCATATGCATTGCAACCATTTCGTTCCTTGATCATCCCCTCTTAATGTTACCCACTCTCTCCCCGCTCATTTAATCTCTCTCTATGTCATTCACCAATTCATTTCATATTCATGTTGGTCCTCCCTTTCCCTTTTTTTTTTATTCTTTTTAATTTCTTATTGCATATTATAGTAAAAGACTAAAAAACCAAACAGTTTACTCCCAATTCCCCACCAATAGATCTATCTATCACTCCTCTTTCTCCTCCACCACTCATAACCATACGCGCTCTTTCAAAATGCCCCTCCAACATAGTTCATTTGTCTCAGCCTTACATCGAAAGACAATTACTCTCATTCAGTTCGTTTAATAGAACACAGCACATGCTTAGAAGAACTATTACAAACAAAGAACAGAATATATCATCTGCAAGTGAACATTCAAGCAAACAATATACATTGTTCTTTGTCATTGTTTTGATTGCATATACTTTCTCTTACTCTCTTCTCCCTCCCTTCATGCACATTTCCACCAACAATTTAAAACGCCATTGTTCTGCAAAGAAAGCAACTTTAGGAGCAATAGGCTCTATGTGTGTGTGTGTATCTTGTTTTACACATAGCACATGGAATCCAAAAAGCATGATCAAGGAGGATCTCGTCCAATTAACTGCACTTTGCAACAGGACTGAAGAAAACACAGAATACTACGAGGCTTTTACTCATTTTTCTTTTCTTTTGTCTTTTTCTTCCCCTGTTCACAACTCCTCCTTATTGTTGCAAAAGACTGTTTTTAGTGTCGTCTATTTTCATCACCGGGGTTTGAAAAGCCATAGATTACAATGTAGTTAGCTCCAACCTCTCTCTCTCTTTACAATCTCTGGATCAGCTTAGTATTACTTCTGTTGGGTAATACCCAATTGAAGTCTGTAGGTATCTAAATTTAGGTTTCTTTTAGACTTTTTCCCCACACTCCAAAATACACAAACGTATGACCCCTCTCTCCCTCTCTCTCTACCAAACACAAAAGCTTTGAATCTCGCAAAAAACTTCCCTAAAGATAGACTAAATACAAAAGGGCTAATAATAGTAAATTGACTCCTATAAAGTTTTCCATTCATTTTGCTTTGAATGGCGCGCATCTATTCATATACAACAAGGGTCAAGGGATTGGGAGGAGAAGGTGCAAAATTCTTTTTTCGAATGATATCATCTCTCCTCTCTCCTGCATTTTAGACTCTTGCATACTTTACTGATTTGACTTCGTTGGAGGTTACATTTTCATACAATGTAAAAGTTGGAGAACAGATCTTTTTTTTTTCTTTTTTGAGATGAGTTGAAATCCTATGCAATGGAACATAGATTAGCCAAGTAGAGAATATACTCCTCCTCATTCACTCAGTAGAGAGAGAGAGAGAGGGGGGGAGGCACCATTTCAAGATATAAGCTTTTGGTTTCAGAAATGCATATTTTATGTTTCTTTTTTTTTTTTTTTGAACCCAAAACGTTCTCATCTATAGTCATTTGTAGGTGGTGGTGACCTTTGTAAAGAGATTGGAAAGAATTAGAGAGAATGGGGGATGATGAGGTGCTTAATATAACAAGATTCTCCTCTGTGTGACTGCTACTACATCTTCAAACTCCAAGAAGAGACAACAACGTAACTTCACAATTTTAACTTTTCAAATGTTTTGTATAATATCACTATGACCATTTTGACTTCTTCATATTGCAAAAAGAAAGAAAACAATAAAAAATAACCAATCCCATCTCAAAGCTAATCTGTAGACTCTTGATGATGAAGAAGAAAATATGTTTTAGACTTATAACGAACACAAGACAAATAAATAAAAAAAAGGAGACAAGATCTATTCTTGAAGATATTATTATAAAACTGCTAAAGAGTATAATAACATTTTTCTTCACAATTGGTCATCTCTTTTTTCCTCTGGACTCATATTCAACCCCTATTTCCTATACTGATTTCGCCTTTCTTCTTTATCTTCCCTCCCTCAGCGACAATGAATGACATTTGTGTCTGGTTTCGGAAAAACGTAAAAAAAGGTAGAAATTTGCAACTGTTTTTCTGATTCTGTTTTTAATGAAAGAGTTCAATGAGAGTGGTGGTGGGGGGATGTGACTTGAAAAATAGAGTCTCGTCAACTATTATGACGACGTAGAATGATTAGATTAAGTGATCTACACGGATCTTTTCTCAAAGTGTAGACATGTGCCATTATTCAATTTAACACACCTCTCTTCTCTTTTACACATATTGTGGTTTCTTATCTCCTTTATACTTACGATACTCTTGTTCTCTCAACACCAACAACACACAACAAATCATCATCATCTCTTGACTCATTTCATCGTCATCATCATCATCATCATCTTTACCATTTCTGTTGTTCCCACCCACGTAATCAAACATCTTAATCACTCCATGTTTGATAAAACTGTTGGACGACTTAGCTCCAAGATGGTGATGGTGGTGGTGGCCCAGTTGTTGTTGTTGACCAGTTGACTCAGTCCCACTACTACTGCTGTTGTTTCCAATTTTGATCTTTACATCACCTTGATCGAGATATTGCGCCACGGGCATACTAATCAACTTTTTTGCTCTTTGCATCGACGCATCAATTGCCGCTCGATTCTGACCATCAATCAACTTACTAAACTCATTAGCTTTACCAAATATCAATTTCTTCTTCTTGACGTCAATCACCGTGTCAAACGTTAACAAATCTGGTGAACTTTCCATAATGTACAACTTGATTAATCCACTGGTGCCCAAGGCTGATGTAGTGCCAGTCACTCCAGTGACTCTAAAATGCGTTCCATCCAATTCGAAATCAACACTGGGCGAATGACTGTTGTTGTTGATCAAGTATATGTACTTGTTCAAAGTTGGGAATGTAAGGACATAGTATGTGATTCGAGTCGAGTGGATTTTGAAATCGACTTTACAAAACACTTGCCTAGTTGAGCTAGGGATCAGCAGGTTGGATGCAGTAGCCGTGCTCAAACTTGTCTTGACTGGATCTGGTTGTGTATGTGTATAACTCTCAATAACCAAGAACGGACTATTCAATTTAAAGATATTATTAATGAATTTCGAAGGACGCGTCAAGATTGGTTGATTCCGACTAGTTGCCGACCACGAAGGATATAAATGGACACCAGTTTGTAAATAATTTGAAAGAATGGGGATTTCTTTAATATACCGAAAGTCACTGATTGAATGATTAAGAATCCTCAATTGTGGTTGAATCAAAGTATCATCAGACAAGTATGATATCAAGTCCGACAGTGAATCAAAGTCATCATTGTCATTGTTGGCATCGTTACTGTTGTTGTTGTTTTGATGGTGGGGATGATCTACTGTCTGTGAGGATGATGATGTTGGTTCATTGGTTAAAGTACTGACAGTTTCTTGGCTTCGTGTACGATGTAGCATATAGTTAAGATACTATGAAGTTCAACTTTGAATGAGATTAAACTATATCATCATTGAGAATATAATGTTCAGGCTTTGGATCAGATTGCAGGATAGGACTTGGTGTCGCATGAGCTTAAAATTTTATTTTCGTAGCAGAGAAAAAAACGTTGCGCTATTGCTCGTTCTTTGGTGTACACAAAAACGGCAATTTCAAAATGGTGAGATTTGAAAGAGAGAAAGAGAGAAGTAACTAGATATCTTGATATGAGACGAACCAAGTTTTGCTACATTCGACACCCACGCATAGCCAGAGTCAAAACTGAATTCGGTTGATTGCTCTAAACTGGATTTGGCGCACTTCTTTTAATCCAGCCTGCTTTAAAAGTCATTTAAGAAATTTTCCAGAAAGGAAGGAACGGAATTCCTCTACCTACACAACGCAGACACAGGAAAACCAGGAGGAGCGTCACTTAGAATAAGCTTTTTTTCAATTCAATTACTTTACATACATAATCGCGAACGCAAAGAAAGGGCAAAACTTACCCAAATTTGGCGATTACGAGAGAGAATGAAACGGCAAGCGGAAGAATTATAGACGGAATTAAATGTTAACCCAAAACACACGACCTTTTTTTTTGTTTCTTTCTGGAAGACACGATCCGATAGGTGTCACAAAAGTTGCCGCCTTGACAATGGCTATAAAAAAAAATGGCATTTGAAAAAGCTTGTTACTAGTCGTGTGCAATCTTAGCTTACTACAGAGCATAGACTGCTTTCCTTCTATATCCATAGCAACTTTCAATCAGTCTCTCTACGAATTCAAAAAGAAATTTAAAGAAACTCAAAGAAGTTCAATGCTTGCTGGTGGTGCCATATTGCGTAACATTGGAGAATTTGCGTTTGTGTAAGAATTGGCTCCTCATTGTTTACTACTCATCTCTCTCGATTCGAAAACAATGCTTACCATCGTGTCAGCCAATCAACGACACGAAAAGAGTCGACGTTTCTAAACGTAAGCAGGGCTTACTCTGTATGCTTCGTTGGTCGGTAGCTAGTCCCCGCCGTGTCCTTCCAACCAGCAAATTACATACTCGTATAACTACTACACAAAGCATTTCCCCTAAAGATCCTCTCTTACAAACACTCTCATTTTTTAAGGCTTTTTTATGGTTTATTAAGATTTAAATTATGTAACGACAATAATATAAAAAAAAACTATATAATCAAAAGAAAACTGTTTCAGTAATAACCAAATCGGAAAACCAAGGACAAACAAAGCATTTCAAATAGAAAAAAAAGGTCAGATATAGAATTGATTCCCCAATCAAAACATAACTTTCCATTTCACCATTATCAAATTTTCAAATGCTGCAACAGAATAACATTATCCCTTCTTCCTCTCTTCAGCGTTCCCGTTAAAAAACAGCTTCTTTCCTCTCTCTTTTAAAAAAACAACAACAACAGGTAATTTATATGACTTCTCTATAGAGAACAGTAAGAAATGGAAAAATTCCCCAATTTCTCCAAATCTCCTGCTCTCTCTTCACAAAGTGCAATAACAAATACCTTTCTCCTCGCATAAAAAACACTAATCAATCACAATGGACGATGTGTAAAATAACCATCAAATGATGAACCTCTAAGCTTAGCGTCTCTCAGTGAGATTCCAATCACCAGCCAAAGACCATCAACAAAAAAAAGCAAAAGCAAAACACAATGTGTGTTCCCTCCAATAGCGGTGTAATAAAAAAAAAATTGTGGTTTCTGACTAAGAAGCAAGACAGCAAAGTGTATATTGTTCCAGCCAGAAGGTTTGTGACTTGTATTCCGTTCCCCTTTTTAACCAGTTGAAATGATTCCCCAATCAAAAAACAACTGTTGAATAATATTTAGAAAAAAAAATTTTGTGATAAAAACATTTGACACTGTAACAATGATAAAAAAAAAATTAACCAGCCAACCAAAATCCAAATGAAAAAAAAAGACAGTGTGACAATAAAAAAAAACTCACAGTGTCATTGTGGTGGTGGTATTAGTAATAAGTAATAAAAAAATAGCGTATTATAGGTAATTTGATAAAAAATAAAGTAGATTGATTGTGTTGTTCGTGAATGATAATTCAAAACCCTTCTCCTCTTACTATAATCAAAGGGCAGAAAGGAAAGTATTCTGTAAAAAGTGGTATTGGACATAAAACTTTCAATTGTAACATCTCTTGTCCAACTAATTCTCACACCTCTTTTCATCTCATCTTCCCTTTCAATTCTCTCTTCATCTGAAAATCCTCTTCTCAATGTAATAAAAAAAAAAGTGGTTCTTCATAGTCACCCAAAACAACAGAGACTAAGATATACTTGTTTGTGTCTCTCTGCTAAATCTTTGACACAGATTTAGCTTAGAATCTTTGCTTAGACTTTCTAGCCTTGAGTTTCTTGTGAATGAAAACTCCAGCAATCAAAACTGCAGCACAGAAGATCAAACAAAAGACTAAAATAACACCAGCTGGGAACATTGCTTTTGAGGAAAAAGGTGTGTGGGTAGGTGGGTATTAGGGTGTAAATACAGTAGAGAAGAAGAAAAGAAGAAGAAGAAGAAAGAAAGAAGTAAATTGTAGTTTTATATTTTGTTGATGTACTTTTTAGTTTTACTTATATTAAAAATTTTTTCTTCTATAATGTATAGTGTATAGTAGTAGTAGTATTAGTATATTATTATTGTTTATAGTTTGTATTGTTGATTGATTGAGGGATTTATTTTGGGGGTAGTGTACCTTACTACAATTATTTATTACTATAACTATTGTTTGTATTGTTTGTATTGTTTGTATTGTGTATTGTTTATTATTTGTTATTATGCAACATTTATTCTTTGCTTTGTGTTGAATAAACAAATTAAGTTATTTCATCAACAAAATAACAAAGCATACAAAAGATACAGTAGGAATACAGCTTACAATATAGATATAAGATTACCAGTGATATATATATACACATCTGTATATAACTAAAGCAGTAATAGGATACACCAAAAAACTCCATCTACTTTAGATAACAATAAAAAGTGTATGTAATTTAATAGCCGTTTTAAAAAAGTTCAGGAAAACTTTTTTTTGGCACTGGACAATTACCAAAGAACAAATAATCTCTTCAGAAACCCACAGTTGATACGTCATAATCCAAACTACTAACAGCTTACTATTCGAAGTAAAAAAAATGACTCCTCTCCAACTCCGGCTTACCCCCTCTCTCCTCCCATCAACCCCCTCTTTAACGGCTTATATACCAGACATACCAAGAAAAATAGAGTCAACTCGTTTAAAAATTATAATAATACAACTCAGAATGCAAAAAAAAAAAGAAACGTCATAGGATGTTGTAACATCATGCAATTTAGACCAGATTTTGCTGGAATGCTACTACCGCCAACTCTCTCGAACTGGTTATAGTTATCTCCATGCAATTTCGTAAATAACCTTTAATCACTCTTTAACAATTTTTGTTATCCGAGTCAATTATATAAGACTGCAACGGCTATTACGGACCTAAAAAAAAAGAAAACAAAAACTTTCTTTTGAATTTCTTTTTTTCTTTGTCGTGAATGTTTCGTTTGTGTCACTAAACCAATTTAGATCGGGTTAAAATACCCGACATCATTACAACTACTAGATAGAGAGATCTATGATTCTCTTGCCCTACCAGATCTCACCTCAACAACAGAGATGGGTCAAGATCTCAATCCATCGAGTGCACCTAGCTTTGAAAGAGCCACTGTATTAATCAGTCAAGTAAACATATGCATGAGCCGAAGCGTTTCTTCACCATCAGGCACCATGAGTTAAGAAAATCTAAACTAATCTCGCGCCCTGAACAGGACTTGTTTAATTACCCAGATTTGAAGGAAAGCTGGTTTTAACTTCTTCGGTGTAGGATGAAATTGAATCGGATATTACTCTCGGCTGTAAAAAGAAAAGCTACTTTGTGTGCAAAGTTTTAAATCCGAGCATGAACTAAAAGAAAAAGAAAAAGAGAAAATTTTCTATTGTGCTTTGTTGTCGGGAAATACAATAACAAGAGTCTTTGAAAGTGTCATAATTATTGATTGCCTAGAATTTAAACATACCCCGGCGGTATGATGTATAACACACAAACTAAATAAATAACTCCGTTATGGAAACTAAACTCTTTTTCTTTTTTTTTGCTGCCGCCTGTTAGGGTTTATGTGTCTCCTTAAGTACAATATCTACGGCTATAAAAATAACAAGAAGAAGAAAGATTTGCAATAATCATCAAAGCTGCAAATGCAACGAAATCGTCAAACTGTTAATAAAAGACTCATTATTCTCATTACAATTTCTAAATATCTACCTCCCATCTCTCCTCTTTTCAAACTATATACATAACCGATGCAAGCTCTAAAGACACGATGAAAATTCACATACCACAATATTACAATTCTTTTCTTCATTGGGTTGCAAAATATCACTCATGTGGCCTTAACTCATCAACTTGCAAATGTCGTGGGACACACATAACAGCCCCCACATCTTCTCTTAACCTCACTCTGTTTCACTCATTCAATAGACTTAAAAAGCTTTTCACCCAAAACCAAAAACCGCACTGGCTTAATGCACTGTAGTAAATTCTTGTACCAACAAATTGGTCTCAACTTTTTTTTACCTCGCCACGGAGTGGCCCAAAAAATGAAGGAGAACCACTGAAATTGTAGAAGTAATCAATTCAAGGTATACCTCCTCCTACTCTCCTGCTCTTCTTCTTCTTCTTCCATTATTTCTTTCCACTCCTTTCATCAAAACCTCAGCACCAGTAATGCACAAGTGCCACTCTTGCAAATAATTAAAGACCTACTTCCTTTCCCATTTCTGATTGACCTTTTTTTTGACTGGATACGCTAATGATTAAAAACACAAGTGGAGAATGAATAAACACACCCTTTGAGGTGTTTTTCGTTATTGTTAAGATCAATCCACTGTTTAATCAATTAATTTAAAATCCAAAAGTCAAAGTAACTTAGGCAGTATATGTCCCAAGGAGACCAACCCCATTATTCAGTACAAGACAACACAAAGTGCTAAGCCCAAAACGCAGCAACTGGGAAATCAAGCAAAACAGCTCCGTCATTGACTAAAATAAGCAAATAAAGCACTATAGGGATAGCACATGAGAATAAAAACATCTAGCTCTTTCTCTCCCCTCTCATCGTCGTCGTCCTTTAATCCAACCTATCTTCTTCCTCAACCCATCAGCAATGTCGTCGACGCAGTCGATATCTCGTCTCAAATCGATCAACAAAACAAGACGTTAAATCACAATCAACCATTAATTGACTTGATCTAGTAATTTGACAATTTAAAACATCACTGGTAAATAATTGACTTCGATGCATAGGTACAGCCAGTGTATGATACCTCATCTTATTTGCAAATCCCAATTTGGAGGAGAAAGCCCTACTGGTAGCGTGGTGGTGAGCTGTTGTTGTTGGTACAGGTGGTTTCAACCGAGTTTGAAATTGCTGAAGCTGGGATGGATTGGCATTGTTTGATGAATATGACGGATGTGTGGATGATGTAACTACTTCATTGACACCAGAGTCATGTGCTTTTCTCTGTGAAGAGGAATCAGATACGGGAGTAGCCTTTTCCATAGAGTGTGCTTCAGACTTGTTAAATTCAATTGATTCTTGCTTACATTCATATCCGGCACTCGACCTGTCAGGAGAGCCCATCTTTTCCCCCAACAGCTTATCCTTTGTTTCCCCCTTCTTTTGAGCTTTGGATCCCTTCTTCTTTCCTTCACCTCCCTTTTTCTGATCCATTGGTTTAACTTCCAAATCAAAATCAGGTGCCGCTTTCATTTCCTCACTCTTCAGTTTCCTTTTGCGATCACGTCGATAAACAACATGACGAGCCTTTTCCTTAACACGATCATCATGAAATTTGATCAATATTTCTTTTTGCTCATCAGTAACATAAGTCCTAATTATCCTATTCAATTGTCTCAAATTCTGAATCCATTCTTCTTTATTCCTCGACGTTTGTAATTTAACCAATTGAATACTAGCTTGTTCAGTCCATCCACTACGTAAAGTTTGAATAACAGGCACACGAGGCTCATACTTTGTTGTTCTTAAAGTCATCAACTTTGGATCACAATTCAATACTTCTCCATAATTAGTCTTTTCCAACAACTGAGTAATATTCAATGATTCTCCAGGAGCTATTGGCTCAGGATGGGATGGAGTTACACAATCCATACTTACTTCCTTCCTCAATACATGATCAATGTCAACTTCGGAGAAAAATGCACAGGATTGAGGAACTTCCTTAATACCCAATTGTTCACAAAACATGGCTCTGGTCCATAAATTACTAACTTGCAAAAGTAAAGCCGCCAAATATTTGTCCTTTTCTTTTACAAGGTATCGCAATTCATCATGCACTGTAATTGCCAATCTTGCATCAATACCATACTTCTCAATCAAATACTCCATTGAGACAATTAACAAATGCAAGTAATCAACACCTGAACTTTGAATCGTCCAATTGACCCTTGAAGTCATGTATGTATTCTTTTTCAAATTCTTGGCATTCAAAGCATCAGTGATTGAAGCTCCCAACACTGGAGTCTTTGGCTCTGGTTGTTGCGCAATTGCTTCCAATGCATTGAACATGATTGATTCACTGCCACCATAATACATCTTTTTCAGGCCCAAAGATCTGGGATTCTGAGTCATTCCTTTGGTACTAGCATACAATTTCTGAGCAATCTCTTCAGCTTTGGTATCAGAAAGCTCACTATTAAATTGTTTCAACAATCGCGTGGCAAATGTGATTCCAGCACCATAAATTCGCCCATAATTGAACACTTTGGCATCATTTCGTGATATGCCTAAAATGCTAGCGGTTTTCGAATGCAAGTCTGTGCCTTGCAGTTTTTCTCCTTCCAAAGTCATCCACCCTAATGCAGATCCACCGTGTATTCCCAACATGGAATCACCAACCAATGAAGCAATCCATAATTCTTCTGAATCAACGTCAGCTCCAATAAAACAATACCCTTTAGGCGCTTCAATTAATGCCTTCAATTCCGATCCAATACGATTCTTTTTCGCATTGGACGCAGTAAGCCAGGTGTTTTCAGTAGCACGTCTTGTAATTGTACCCATAGAAGCCAAGTTTGGTATGATTATACCCATGTCCTTATATTGCTGACTCTCCTTTTTGGTATCGAAAAACTTGTTTTTCCCTTCCTTGTTGTAAACGACAAATTGATCCATAATTCGATTACGATTACCCATCCAATAAGAAGCTTCATTATTGAGTTTCAAAATCTTTTTGGCATAGTCATATTCGGAGGTCAATGTGCCATCATCAAAGTATCTCATGTAATTTTTTGATAGCACAGATGTGCAACGCTTGTTGGGACCATCAGGGTGAGGGACTTTAAACAAAACATATGACTTACCATCTTCATGTAATTTGTCATGGACTGTGTCTATTTCCTCAGGTGCCAAGGTGGCACGAACATAATTTTTGGAAAACAAGTATGCAAAAACTTCCTCATCAAACGGCACTTTAAAGCACCATCCTTCCGTATCTGTCCAGAAAAGGGGGTAGTTTTCCCATTTCAATTTAAGTAATAATGGAGTTATTCTTGTTTTTAGGGTGAGATTCATTTGACTTCCTGCTGGGGATATTGAGCCCCATAAATCCCTATACCACTCAGGATATCCTGTGAGGTACGCATTTCTTTTATAAGGAGAACCATCCTTCTTGAATCTTCCCTTCTTCAAGTCCCAATTTAGCTGATTCAACCAGGGATCATTTTCATACTTTGGTTTCAATTTGGGGTTCCTTTTCTCGATAAACTGTATCAAGTCGAATGCCAATTTCTTTAAAGTGTCATTGACTTCAGCTCTATTGGCATCATAACATGCCTCAGCTGACTCAATGTAGCTTTTCCATTTAGTGCTTGTTGGTAATATCAATGACCCCAAGTGCTTCAAAGCGGCAAATGAAACCGGATGTGGCACCTTGGCAAAAAAGTCGGGTAGTAGCTTCTTTGTCACCTTGTATGTCGCATCAACATCATGCGCACAATAGTTCATCAATAAATTAAAGTTATCCACAATATCTCGAGGATCTTCTGAAGCAAAGTATTCACGATCACTTTTGTTCATTTCAATTCCACAGTGGAACTTTGCTACATTTGCTAATGAGTTTGGTGAGCCTGTTAATAACCATGGGTCTTCTTGGATCGAGACAGCTGGGTCATATTCATCTTCCTCATGTTCGGCGTAATCGTAATCCTCATCTTCCTCCTGCTCTGCCTCTACCTTAGCTTGTGCTTTGTTGAATTTTTGCCACATGGGTCGCTGTCGCGAACAAATTCCACTTATTGCTACATGCATAGCCATTCCATCGAGATAAAACGCTTTTGATCTCTTGATGTTGTACTCCTCTAATATCCTCGCTCGATCATAACTAACATTATAACCAACAATCAATTTAGGATGTTTTGCACAATTCATTGGTATTAAATGGTTGTAGTCGATACTTTTTTTCCATCGATTACTAGCATCAAGTAGCACTGGAGAAACCCAGCCATACCACGCCTTGGACGATGCACAGGTAGCGATAATGGGATACTTTTTAACTTTGTAAAGAACTTCAACATCAAACACAAGTTCGTCTTCTAGTGGATATGGAACCTGTTCTGGTATTCCATCTTCTGTATATCTAGTCCACCCTGGTTGCATAATCCATTCGTCTTGAGACGGTATTGGTGGAATAGATGCATCTGGCAGGAGAAAATTCTGTGCCATTGAAAGGTATGGTTCTGATGACTTTTGTCCTAGTTTGTAAAAATGTTCATCGAGGCTTTTACCCACCAAGTCTGGGAAGTAATTGATGTTGATGGGGTCTGTGATTTGTGTCTTTTTTCCGAGTAAGTCATTGGCTTCTAAATGGTTCTTTGCTGTCTCTAGTAGTTCCGGATGTTTTGGTTTGAGGTAGTCATCTAACTCTGATGTAGGAAAAACCTTTTTGTGCAATTGACTGGATAAGTATTGGATTCCTACTTGGTTTATACGTGGTGATTCTTTTGTAGCAAATGAGTTTCGTAGTGGGTATGATTCGTGGAGATGTCGCCTTAGCTTGAAGGATTTATGTGATGATGATCTTGCAACCACTTGTTTAAACAGTCGAATAATCATACTTTAGTGTGGTGATATTTGTTTGATGAGATGTTATATGTACATTTGATAGTCAGGGGTATATCTGCTTCTGCTGTAAACTGGACTATGTTATGCTCTACTTCTGTTGATATGTGGTGGGTTTTTTTAGGTTTTAACAGTTTTCCTTTGCATTCCAATTGTGGTATCTTTGGTTAGCAATGCGGCGGAATGTCGTGGAAAATGTTGCGACATTGAATTGCTAAAAACAAAAACAAACACGCTATGCATAATAAACGGCATAGTAACTTAAAGCTTCTCTCTAGAATTGCTTTATCATGCACTTGCCATCTTTGTGCAGAGATGAATCATCTAAAAAGGGTAACATAAATAACGCGTTTTGTTATTTTTTTAGTTATTGAAACTCTCGGAAGTATACCCAATTGAGTAAATATGTAAACAATCGGTATAACCAAAACAGTTGAAAATCAAAACAAACAACAAAACATCACTACACAATAAATTAACAGACCCAACCTGCCTCACACCATGGCAACAAGCAGACAGTAGGTACAAGTGGTGAGAGGATATGAACCGTTTTGTTAGGTAGATTGTAAGAGCATACGTTTTTCCGGACGAAGTTTTGGTTGTTTGACTGTTTTTTTGAGCTTAATTTGGCGCCAAAAAAAAAAGAATGATAAATTTGTAGCTGCGAAAAGTGAAAGCAAAAGAGAAGAATCAAATAACATTCTTCAAGTTTCTCTCATACAACATGTGGGGGTTCCTACAGCAACGATGAGTTCAACGTACATAGAAGAAGACAATCTCTCAACCGCAATGACTTAAATATGTCAATTTAAAGTACATATGGCATTTGCTGTCGTGTAATTGCATGTTGCGTCATGTGCAGTTTTCTTTTTTTTTTTTTTTTAATTCTCTCTTTTGCTGTTTTTCCTTTTCTTTGTTGTGACTTTGTTTATAAAAACCAAAACAACATCCTTCTCAAAATTATTTAAATTCACACCAAAAGGATTGGTTATATTTGAAGTTCAATTCTTCTTTAAAAACAGATTTGCCACTACAATTGAAATTTAGATAAAATACAACTAGCTTAGATTTACCATGTCAGAATTTTCCAAGTTTAAAAAAGCAGACTTGAGTCAAGTCTTGAAAAGATTGGGTGTTCGTACCACTGCCAAAGATGTCAAGAAGGTATTAGTTGAGAAATTGGATGCTTATCTTGCCAAGTCACCTAGAGATATTAATGCAGTTAGAAAATTCCTCGAGGAATTGGGCGCTTCTAATGAAGGAGCAGAAGAAGAAGAAGTCACAGTTATTGAAGCTGGTGATGATGATTCAGAAGAGGACGACGACGAAGATGATGATGACGAAGAAGAAGAAGAAAAATTGGAAGCTGTCTTGGCTGAAGAAGATGATGAAGAGGAAGACAAGGATTACCAAGCTCCACCACCATTGAATTTGAAAGAATTCATTTTGGACCCAATAATCGCCACTAGTGAAAATGCCATTGACAAATTCTACGAGTTTACTGACAACGTAGGAATCACCTACTTGGAACACACTGAGAAATTGAGAGATCAATTGAGTTCAACTGTTACCTTAAACTTTTTAGAATTGGGATTAGAATTTATCATTTATTTGTACAATTTCACCACAATTGTTCCATTGAACCAAAACAAATTAATCCACCAATTTTTCCATGATAACATCCCATACTTGGCCAACTCCCAAATCCCATCAGTGGAATTAATAGGATTGTTTGATTTCAAAGCAATTGCTACTTTTGCCACTTGGATCATCTTTGCCATTATTTCACCATCATTGATCTCCTACTTTTTCAATTTCACTTCAAGAGTTATTGAAATCGATGACGATGAATATTTGTTGAGAATTTTCTCATTTGATCCATTTGTTTTTGCCTTGAGTAAGATTTTGATTTATTACTTTGTTGGACAAAGTTCAATCATTGAATTTGCTACTAGTGAATGTTGGTTACTGGCTTTGAAAAATAAAGCTTTGTTACACTTGGGATTGTACCATACTTTTGCTGCCACTTTGGGTACTTTGCCTTATGTGTTGGGAGGTGTCAATGTTTTGATTGCATTGTACTCCCAATTTGAAGAATATTAAGGAGTCAACGGAAGGAGTAGGGAGACGAGAAGATATGAAAGAGAAGTTTCCACCCCCACTCCATCGCAACCAAATCACACCATATTCCCTACCCACCATCACTATAATTTGTACAATTAGTTCCCAGATATTATTATCACCTCCCTTCACTGATGAAAGAAAAAGCAACACTTTTGTATCCTTGTCTTTTCATCGTTTATTGTTTTAGTCCTCTATTATCTTGTTTGTCTTTTTTTGCTTTGTTTATTATTTTTTTTTATAGTGTTGTTTTGCCCTTTTTTTGTATATCCCTTTTTTCATTTCACTCAGATTGTGTTATATTGCTATAATAAAATATCACTGATTTATTAGTACAGGTCTTTTATGGAGTTGGCATTGGTGGCTGCCCGTTTATGTGGAAAAGAGTTCGAAAGTAGATGCTGTTGCTTTGCATTATCAATTTGGCCAGTAATTTGGCTGCAAAAGTTTACTTAAAAGCTTTATATTTCCACATTTTAATTTGCATTTCTACAAACAAAAATAATGAGGATCTTGTTTGATGTTTATTTCAACAATAGAGCCCGCGTCACTAATCATAGAGGCCTGCTATAAACTAACTCCTACTCTGAGCTCTATGCATTTCCTTCTTGAATTTGCTTGTAGTAATTGTCGAAATTGTTCTTGATTCTCGAATGAGCACAATCACACAACTCCTTTGCCGATATGTAATCTTTCGGATTGTATACTTCTCTAAGTGGAACGACCTTGTAGTCGCCAATGTTTTTTGGACCTCCACCA
Source organism: Lodderomyces metapsilosis (assembly GCF_017655625.1). Lineage (NCBI taxonomy): Eukaryota > Fungi > Ascomycota > Pichiomycetes > Serinales > Debaryomycetaceae > Lodderomyces > Lodderomyces metapsilosis. The sequence goes on along the minus strand of NW_027138160.1, from coordinate 309,566 downwards.
AAGCTGTTCAATTCATTCTTTTCGATGAATCTTTCACTTACTTCGCCAATAGCAGCCCACTTGTCTCCCACGTGTATAAATACAACATGTCGATTCTCATCAATTCTAATACCACATGATGTTGTTTCCAAATAACACAACTCGTCATAACATGTAATGCTTTTGTCGTGTGATTTAAATTTGATGTACACTTCGCCATCTGATGGTCCAAATGTGTATAATTTCCTATTGAAGACGGTAATATTGGGGAAGATATTTACTTCCTCGATATACTTTGGTTCGTAATGTTTGAGCCACGCATCCGGAGTAGGTTTGGAGTTAGCATCAGTTGTTGTACTAGGATCGGTCATTTCCAATTAATCAAAGATGGAGTTGTTCAGACCACAATTTTTTGAGTAGAGGCTTTGATAGTTCTACGGAAAGATATATATATTCTATTAATAAAATTCAGGAGGAACGGGTCCTTATCTTGTTCTAAAATTAGCATAGTAAGCAAATACCACACTTTTCATAAATGCGCCTTGTGCCGTGTTTTGACTCGGCGCCAAAATTTGAATTGAAGCAGCACCGCTAATTTTTGTTTATGTTTTGTATTTGACGCAGTGTTTGACATTTTGATTTCAAGTTTGTTAAAGGGGTGATTGAGAACTTTGGATAGAGGCTCTACTAGGTGTAATATATCTCGTTCGGGTATTTACAAGTGTTTATAAGGAACTTTACCTGTTCAACTATCTGAAGGTGCTACAACTCTACAACCCTATCGTCCATATAACAGATTAAATTAGTTATCACTAAAATAATGTGTCAATTATTTTAGATAATAACACAAAAACTTATCTTGACAGTATCCACACTTTTTATTGACAAGCGGCATCATTTTCGGGTAATATAGGTCTCCTCAATTTGCGCTCATGTCCAAAATATGCGCCTCACTTTTTTGATTGGCATATTTCAATCAATTTACCTGGGTCTCGTCTTCTTCGAGGTGCATCCGATGTTCTTATACAGTTGTCCTCATCTGTGGATCCAACACAATTTTCCGATCCTGAAATCTTAAAGAGACAGAGGTTCGCAATGTGAGTTTACGAAATTATGCACAGCTTCCAAAACAAAGTAGAAAAGTCACCAGTATTAATTTAAATTCAATAAACAGAGGTCAACAATCTATTGTACAAGTTTAGTACCGGATTATAACAAAAAGTGTCAAATTTTGATAAAAGAGACATCTTCTGTATGTGCAACTCAAACTTTAATTCTTATGCATTCCCTTGTTGAATATGCTTGTAATAATTGTCAAAATTGTTCTTGATCCTATCGTAAGCACAATCACACAACTCCTTTGCCGATATGTAATCTTTCGGATTGTATAATTCTTTAAGCGAAGCCATTTGCTTATCACCAATAGTTCTAACAGGAGTACCATAGCTGTTCAATTCATTCTTGGTTATGTATCGTTCACTCAATTCACCAATCACTGCCCATTTGTCACCTACGTGTAAAGTCACAATATATCGATCCTCGTCGATTCTAAAACCGCATGTTTTGGTATCCAAAAAGCACAAATCATCATAGCTTGTGATACTTTTGTCGTACGACTTAAATTTGATGTAGGCTTCGCCGTCGGATGGCCCGAATGTGTATAATTTCCGATTAAAAACGGTAATATTTGGGAAAATATTCACTTCTTCGACATACTTTGGTTCGTAGTATTTGAGCCAGCCATCAGGGTCAGGTTTTGAATTAACGTCAGTTGTTGCATCAGCGTCGCCCATTGTAAAATTAATCAAGTATGGAGTTATTTAGATTCCAATTCTTTGTGTTGACAGTTCTACGGATACATATATATTCTATTGATAAAATTCAAAAGGAACGCGGGTCCTTATCTTGTTCTAAAATTAGCATAGTGAGCAATTGCCACACTTTTGATAAATGCGCCTTGTGCCGTGCTTTGACTCGGCGCCAAAATTCATTAAAGTGAAACCGCTTTTAGGGACTGTGCATTAAATGCGCAGTATTCAGACTTATCGGTGTGTCAACTTCGATAAATCGGTTATTGTTCTCAACCTAGAAATTTTATTGCTTGCTAAAGCCCAATAAGTTAGCTAGAGTCAAGCAAGTAGGAAGATGTGCTACAGCTCTACGTCTTTATAGCGAGGTTTATTCATAATACAACAATTATGTGATCCGTATACCAATACCGACACAAAACCTTGACAGTATCCCCGCATCTTTGGCAACCACGCCATTTTCATGGTACACCAGTATTAAAACCTCACTTTTCAATGCAACTTTTCTGTTACTTCAAGTCATCTCTTTTACTCCGCCGCGTGGAAATGTAATATGAACATTCGCTAGACGAAAGAAATAGACGATGTAATAAGATACTAGCCTTTTTCGGCTCACAACACAAAAGTTTCATGTAAAATAACTTGTTTCGGAAGGTTCTATATTAGAATGCGTCCCAAACATGCACCCCACGTCTAAGCCCACCAAAGTGAAACGTTAAGACTAAGACTAGTGCATTGTTATTGGTCGATATGGTCTTATCTTTCAATCGCGGCGCGCTTACTTTCTAATTTAAAGACAGCAGCTGTCCGACCAAAAGTTTCCATTTTCTAGATGGTTGTCTCTTGCAAAGGCAGTAGGCGGTATTAAATTGATTCCCCCCTTCGCCGCTTACTTTACCAAAACAGGTTGTATACAAACGAGAAGTTTTGTTTTCGTATTGTACATGTCTTGGAAGAAATCCAAGCAGTGCATTTAACCACCATATGCCTCTCCATCTACTACTGACTCTACAGTCCCAAAGATTTATCTAAAATTTCATTTCTCATAAAATAATTCTATCAGCAAAACAAAACCTCACCGGTTCCATTCCTATTTCCCTACTGGCCATCTTGACTCTATCCTCATCAACCGCAAATCATGATTCAATTCTTCAGAATTGGCCAGTTGTGGACCATAAAATTGTTTAGTAATCTTGGCCAATAACCCTGCTTCTGTGTATTGATGATTAAAAGCAACTGCATCCCGCATATATGTGTTTCGCATTGTTGGTGTCCCTGTTGATCCAGCAGCATTGACTGCATCTGCAGCACCAGTAGAGCCAGAAACACCACCACCATTTCTTTCAGATGTGCTGGCATTCCCATTCTGTGATACGTTACTTTGCCCAATATTTGTAGCAGCTGAACGCCGACCTCTTCTCTTTGGTCCTGGAGTAGCTAGCTGTGGCTGCGGTGTGCCACTCTTGAACCCGCTAGTGTTTGAATCGCTGGCATTTGTGTCGGAACCTGAAGTCATTAATCGATCATATATAGGATTAGCAAAAATTTGATGTTTCATGGAATGCTTAGCTGATGTTGGTGGTTTAAGCTTTTTGGGGACGTCACTGGTTATAATGTTGAATTCCTCTTGAGTGATGAGTGGCATAAAGTCATGAACTAAAGCAAATTTGGATGAGGAATTCAACATTTCAGTCAATAGTTTATCTGACGCACTAGCGTGGTTCAATTGGCCACTGGATTCATCACTTCCTTCATCTGATGATGATGGTGATCCATGCTTATCAGCTTTCCTAGATATCCCATGAAATAGCTTTGAAGAATTCTTATTGGAAATGTCAAATACATCACCTCCACCGCTTTTATTTTGTTGTTCCAATAGGTGAACAAACAACTCTTGTTGATATTCAAAGAAATTTTTCAATTTTTCCAATTTGTTAATCAAGATTCCATTCAAATGTTTATAAACCTTGTTTGAATCTTCATAAAAGATCAAGGAGTTCTTCAATAGCTCATACTTTTCAAACAATTTCAATTTAACCAATTCGTAATCACGTTCAATTTCAAGTTTGTGTTGAATTTGCTTTAATTCATCATCAAGAATAACTGAGTTTCGGAAATGAATTTTACTTTCTCGTAAGTGTTCAATACGTTGTAGAAGGCTATACTTTTTCGATCGGTAAATATCCTCTCTATTTCTCAGTTCAAATTCTTCCATTTTTTCCAAATGAGTACGCAAGTTTTTCCTTCTTTTATCCTTCATAGCCCCTGTGCTTGATATGAATTCTCCTATAGTGGAAGGAAATACACTCAGCCTATCGACCCTTTCCAATCCAGTCATTACTTCTGAAGGATACGAGTCAATGTCTTCCAATTCCTTTTTGCCATCCAACATAGGCTTCTCTTTAGCATTGCTCAATTGCGAGTTTATGCTAACATACTCTGGATCAGAATACATCTTGTTGAATAGGTTGACTTTGGGCCATTGTGCTTGGTAAACATCTTGGTAAATCTCATCATCAATTTTGGCATAATAACTCTCATCGTCATTTTGAATATCCTCATTTGCACTCTCTTCATCACTTGAGTCATCCAGAGATATCTCAATGGCTTGATTTCTCAACTTCTGCATCTCAAGATCATATTTGGTCAATCCCTTTTCAGAAGCATCTTTTCGTAAATCAAATAGGGTTCCAGCTGCACTAGCCAATACCATATCAACTCGTGGTAGCTGTTCATTAGCTTCAAGCCACGAAGAAAACACATCATCTGGTACCAATGAAGACTTTTGTGCTGAAAGCGGATAAGCCATATAATTTGGAGGTGGGAATGGTAATGGAGGAGCTCGCACAAAAACATAGCGATCATTATCAACTGGGGGAGCGGGATATACCTCAGGCTGTGTTTGCTCACCTTCGTTGCTAGCTCGATTGACATTTGTTAGATTTGATGCTTCTAAATTCTGTTTTCTTGCCACTGCTTCCCTTTCGAGTTTTTCTTGTGCTTTTGCGTATGCTTTTGCCTCTTCTTCTTCTTTAGCTGCTTGGATTTGATCAGGCCTTAATTTAGGTTTCCTTCCTCTTTTGGTAGGTGTTGGAGCGATTGGTGGAGCTACAGCATTTGATCCAGTTTGGCTCTCCACATCATTTGATTGTGCCCTTGACCCACTAGCCTCTACTGATGCTTTTGCAGCAGCTTGACTTCGTTGTTCTTCCATTTCTTGTAAAGATTTTTTGAATTTCCGTCTAAACTCTGTCAATGAAAATGGTAATGTGTCAATATTGACAATAGGTGGAGGTGGATAAATAAAAGGCACCATGATTCCACCTCTTTCATCATCACTTACATCATCATCAACATCTGGATACAGCTGTGGCGGTGGAGGTGGAATTGGAGGTGGAAATTTCTTGACAATGCCATAAATTTGTTGAGCAGTATACTCATTACTTAAATCAGTAGTGACATCTGTAAAAAAATCGGATGTGATTGCTGGTGGATGAACAATAGGTACAATGTTTGGGGGGACTGAGTCTAATAAAGGGGCACTATTTTTATTTAGTTGTCGGTTGGTATTAAATTGATGGTGGTTGTCATTTAAACTGCTTTGTTTGATGGTTGAATCTGTTGGTATATTTTCATCGTTATGGGATCCTCTTGGCACTGAAACATTATCCAACGACAAGGAGTTTTTTAGCCTCTTTGGTGGATTGAAAATAGCCGCTAGTTGTTCTCTTGAGGGGATGTCAAGTGGTCTTTTGAAAGTCCTAATATTTGAATGATCCATTTTCTGGGAATGCTTTTTTTTTTAATCTCTTTTTGGCTGCAATGATGATGAATAACCAGTTGAGTTGCAAAGTAGAGCAATTTAAGGGTAATCGATTAATCACACTTTCAAAAGTAGTAGGTATGTGATCCTTTATTTATGGTGATGTGCTGATTGGTTTGACTGATGGTTTTTCTTTAAATTTGTTGTTGCAAATGTTTGATAGACTTCTCTCTCTCTATTCGAATTTTTTTTTCTTCTTTCTTTCTCTCTTATTTTCACAACCAAAGAGAGAGGGATTTATTTTTTTTATTCTTCCTTTCTCCTCGTCAGTTTTGAAATATTTTTGTAAATGACACACAGATTCAAACAACTAAATGCCACTATCGAGGGTGATAAAGGAATCGAGGATGTCCATTGAACCTTTCCGACATTGTATACCAAGCTTGACTTTTGAGAAGAATTCCTTAGATACGTACAAGAGTATATTGCTAAAGCAGTATATACTGGGGACACTAAAAGACCAGTATGAGTAGATCTACGACTGACTTTTTTACAGTACGGTATTGGTTTATTCATAGTGTATACGAAAAGATCTTTTTAGCCAGCTATTGCACGTAATCATCACCACGTAGTGTACAAGTGTAGCAGTAGATGCTACAACTCAATGTCCACACAAAGCCAAGTTGTAGTGCGTACAGAGAGCTTTACAGAGAGATAACCTAGTGGTCACTTTTATCAATAACTCGTGTTGGATTAGGCTAGAAAGGTCGTTTAATCGTATTTTCGCATATCCTTTTCCTAATGTCCATTATGCACATCAAAAATTTTAATCAACATGTAGTTCTTTAAATTGACACTACTTTATATAGCATCCATCTTAAAACGTGTCACCTTAAAAGCGAGCAGACTCCTCTTTAAACACTTCATTTGAAAAAGCTGCAAAAAAACATGTAGAAGAATGATGTATCCTGTATATAAACATGTGACAAAAGTACAAATCTCTGAGTTTTCTTGAACAGATTGCACTACTTGTTTTGTTAGCGCAAAAACAAACAAGCATTGGGCTTTTTTAAACATCACGTCATGTGTGTGTTCGATGTGGAGCTAATCTGATTTCATGACATGGAAAGTCTATAGTTACTTAGGTTATTTCCCAAAGAGATATTTTGATATCTAAACCGACGAAGTTTAATCAAGTCGTCTTTGTCTCTCTGTGTGTGTGTGTGTGTGTGTGCATCTTTTGTTACCTCCTTTTTTTTTTTATTTTTATTTTATTTTATTGTTTTAGTAGTGGTTTAATTATTTTATTTTTTTTCCGTCTATTGTTGTCCACTCTTCCAATCAATCATCATCCGCCTTGCCCCTCACCACAAATGTGTCTAAAGGTATTGCCTTGAAGGTTACAGGCAATGGGGGAGGAGGAAGGTACATTAATAGTGAAGAGAGTGAAATTCTTCTTATTAAAAGTGGTTGTATTAATTAATTAGTATGTGTATTTGCTCAATTTCGTAAATGAAATTTCTGTAACAACAAAGACACACACACACACAAAGAGAGAAAGAGAGAGAGACACCGAAGGAGAAAATTTAGAATAGACAAACAAGAAAACAGCAATTAACAAAAATTCAATAGAAAAAAAATAATCATTTCATCAACAACAACAACAACAACAAGACATCATCAACCTCGAACACCAAACTGCAATTACAACCAATCCTTTTTACACACACTGAGAGGAAGATAAAGGATACATTACACAAGAAACTCAAGTTCCAACAGTTTGATCTCAATTGTTTAGCCACATATAGCTGCTAACCACAGACCGTGACATCTCCCCTTCGACGATAGTATACGCACAGATCTTTTCATAAGACATATATACATTGTTTAAAAAGGTTCAATTGATTGATTTACTCGGAAAATAGCTAGTATCTCATACATTTTACCCGAGGAATTTATCCCCATCACGAGAGACAACACCATTAAGCAGCCAAAACCACATTCCATATAATTCTTTAACAAGATGCCGTTAAGGTCAGCTACGAATAAGTTCGGTGATAAAGAAAAGGTGTTTGCCAAAATGCTGGGTTACCCTTGGTGGCCGGCCTTTATCACACCTGATGAATATATTCCAAAGAACGTTTTAAAAGCCAGAAAGAAAAGCACACCGTATTGTGTGATATTCATACCGGATGGTGACTTTTATTGGTGTAACGACAAGGCCGTAAAGGAGTATAAGCCAGGGACTACCAAAGACACGAGTAAACTAGATGCAAAAGCTATAGCTAGGTTGAAAGATGTGAAATATTTAAAGAAAAGATTGACTACGGCACCAAAGAAACCGGCAACTTTCCCTGAAGCAATAGTTGCGTCAGAGAAATTGGCTTTTAATGACTTTATTAAAATTTTCCAAGAAGGTGAAGATGATGAGGAAGATGAAGAGGTGGAAGAAGACGCAGAGGAGGAAGACGCAGAGGAGGAAGGCGAGGTACAAGAAGATGAAGGGGAGGAGCCAGAAGTACCAGTGAAGAAATCTGCAGCTACAAAGAGTCGAAATAGGTCTGACACCAAGCTTAGAAGGTCCAGTCGCTCACAGGATGTCGAAGACGAAGCAGAGGATGGTGACGTTGAAGATCAATACCAAGAGGAGATTCCCAAGAACAAGAGGAAACGCGGTTCAGTCGTCCAAGCATCGACAAATGGCAAGAAGAGAAAGCTGACAGATGCCAATGACACAGAGGAGCCAGCGACAGAATCTCACAAGAAACCGAAATTGGAGAATTCGAGTGATGAAGATACAGCTAGTGCTGCAGGTGCAGCCGCAGCATCAATCAAATCAGGTAAAGCTCCTGTAAATGACGAAGAAAAACAACACCAATTGTATTTGTGTCGAATCAAATTGCAAAGAACATTGATACAAAGAGATTTAGTACAGTCACCACCCACAGCTGATGAACTACTGCTTGTTCGTTTAATCTTGTATCGATTGGTTAATTTCCCAGTTGATAAGGAACTTTTGAAAAAGACCAAATTGTACAAAGTCATGAGATATATCATCAAGAATCGTGATTTGGAATATGCTGATAGTTTCAAGTTGCATGAACTTTGTAAGGAGATTTTGGAGAAATGGGATCCATTTATTCAGCAAATATTGTATGAAAAGGAGCATTCAAATAGTGGCAAGAGTAGCAACGCAAATGCAAGATTGTTGTCAGTTAAGAATGGTGGATCGGGGTTTAATGATGATTCCGAAGTAAGTGGAATTGAGCAAAGCTTACCCGAGATTGATCAGTCGAAAGATGAAGAATCTGAGCCAAGTGAGAAAAAGGATGGTGAGAAACCACTGGGCGGTGAGGTGAAAGGTGCCAACGGTGTTGAAGTGAAAAAGGAACTGAAGTCCAGTCATGATACTCAATCGAATCATATAGGCTCCGAGTCCTTATTAGAGAAGAACGTGGAATTACCTACAATAAAGGCTGAAGGAGTTACAGGAGAAGCCAATAGCAAAGAGGAGAGCAAAGAGAGCGAAAGCACGGCTGCAGCAATAAAAAATGAATCTAAAGATGACAGGCCGGAAAGTCAGAGCGAAAGTGTTGCAACCAAAGAAACGACGGCTCCCAGTGAATCAACAAAAGAAGCACAATCTGTTCCTGATGTAACTAATAAAGCTGAAGCTGCGGTTAATGCTATTGTAAACCCCTAGCCTTGCTAGATCAAGGAAGGAAATGGATCAAGGAACAGATGACGGGTTATGATGGAATTTCGAGTGGTGTATAAATCGATTATTGTGATTAATTTTTTGTATTATTAAATAAAGTATCATACCAGAAATGATGTTGCGTTGTAGTGGGAAGCGAATGGGCCTCGGAGTAGTGCGAACTGAAACGACATATAGCGAACACGGTGTCAAAGTCATTCAACTGAGAGTAATTACAAGAGCGCCTTAAGTGCTCCAATTATACTCATCGCAATCCGTCCGCCCAAAGTATTTCTCTACATTTGTGTAGAGTATTTTACCTTTGCTTACCTTTTTGTACTCGTATAAGGTCTCAATTTCAATCCAATAAAGGTCGTGCGATTAATAACTATTTTGCTGTTCATCAACAAAATCAATTTTTTTTTTTTATTTTCAATGAGAAAAAAATTTTCTTTTTTTTTTTTCAAGAACCTTCTTCTCTTTTTTTCAACAAATCAACGAAAAAGACCATTTAATTACAATCAACCATGGCTGAAGAAGATGTATGTTAGTCCTAATAAGAAGGAATAGAGATAGAGGGATATTGAATAAGTGGGAGATCGTCAATGGGATGGTGATGATTTGATTGGAGTGAGATGAATGGCGAGCGAGAAGGGGCGTCCAAAGTTTGCACACTTTCGTCTTTATTTCACTACGTTTAGCAGAGTTTACCATGGGACTTTATGCTTCCACTCAGTGCCATTTAGTAGACTGACGGATTGCCTTTTTTTCATCCATCGGAAAGGCTTTATGATGGATGGCGGTGCCCGCACTCGATTGCTACATCCATCAACTCAGTTCCCTCACAATATCCCTTTTTCCTACAATACTTCACCTTATAGGATGACTCTTACTAACTTATTCCTTTTCTTTAGCACACTTTCGAAACCGCTGATGCCGGTGCTGCTTTGACTTTCCCAATGCAATGTTCAGCTTTGAGAAAGAACGGACACGTTGTCATCAAGAACAGACCATGTAAGATTGTTGATATGTCCACTTCCAAGACCGGTAAGCATGGTCACGCCAAGGTCCATTTGGTTGCCATTGATATCTTCACTGGTAAGAAGTTGGAAGATTTGTCTCCATCTACCCACAATATGGAGGTTCCAAATGTCAGAAGACAAGAATTCCAATTGTTGGACATTGATGACGGTTTCCTTTCATTGATGACTGCTGACGGTGACACCAAGGATGATGTCAAGGTTCCAGAAGGTGAATTGGGTGACAAGATCCAATCTGAATTCGATGAAGGTAAGGATTTGATCATTACTATCATCTCTGCTATGGGTGAAGAAGCTGCTATTGCTTACAAGGATGCCCCAAAGAACTAAGTCTCAAATTTTTTTTTTTATTATATATTTGGTACATATATATAATGATAATATAAAATCTGTATTTTGTATTTAATTTGTAAGAGCAGAGGAAATGTGTTTACATCTTGTAGAATGGGGGGTTGATGGCAACTGAGACTGACTACTCCGCTCGATCAACAGAGACAGAATTGATTACATTTTCTGAGGTACGAAATCGAACTTTGTCGAGTCCTGGGGGTTGGAAAATTTTTCGATCTCGCAAGGCTGATATGTGCGAATGGGCCGAGAACATTGCCGAAAGAACGTACAGTAAAGGGTTATTAAACATGGCTCTGAGTTATCGAGCTAGTCAGGTTGTAGATTTAGACAATGAGAAGGATGTTTGAATCAGCAATTTAACAGTTTCAGAAGCTGTTCAATCAGTTGTTGATAAAGCGAGCCTTGTCTTTGCAAAAAAAAAGAGCCGACTCCCAGCTTGGGAGCCTATACTGCCTACCTGTACTTGGAGCGGGCCCGGTATCTGTACCAGACACAAAATTCTCGAAGACGCAAAAGCTGAACCGGTAATAACAATAAGCACCGCTTAAATTTGGAGAACATCCATTGACAAAAGTTTAGCAATTGTGCTTCAAGTTGCGAAATTGGTGCCGTCTTAAGATTCGGCAAAGATCACTGTGGCTTTCCAACTTCGAGGTAACGAAATTTTTATCCTTAGATCCATCTATGTTTGCATGAAGTATAAAAACCGCTTTGGAGTTGGTAAGGCCAGCTGCATGAACTATTGCAACCTGAACATTCACAACTTTACCCAATTTTGCAATGACTGACGCTAACTCAACAACCAAACCTACTCCGGATGCCTGGCTCAAACATTACGAGCCAAAATACATTGAAGAGGTGAATATCTTCCCCAATATTACCGTCTTCAATAGGAAATTGTACACATTCGGGCCATCAGACGGTGAAGTGTACATCAAGTTCAAGTCACACGACAAAAGTATCACATGCTACGATGAGTTGTGTTATTTGGAAACAATAGCATGTGGTATTAGAATTGATGAGAATCGTCATGTTGTATACATACACGTTGGAGATAAGTGGGCTGCAATTGGCGAAGTAAGTGAAAGATTCATCGAAAAGAATGAATTGAACAGTTTTGGTGGAGGTCCAAGGAGCATCGGTGACCACAAGGTTGTTCCGCTTAAAGAAATTTACAACCCAGCTGAACGTATATCAGCAAAGGAGTTGTGCGACAGTGCTTACGATAGGATCGAGTATGGTTTTGACAAGTACTACAAACAAATCCAGCAAGGAAACGCATAAAGCTTAGATATTGATCTTTGTATATCTCTTTGAGTAGTGAAGTATACTATTGATCCATATAGATACCCTCAAGCGCTACGTGTAGTTTAACGAAAACAAATGCAAGATTAAAGTACATTTCAAGGTCCCACCATGTGTGGTAACTTGTGTTCGTACATCGAAAGTCTGCATAACTTCCAATTATATGGTATATTAGGATGTGACACTTATTTCGCCAGACCTATCAAGTATTGCTTTATATTATGCTTGGCGAACGGATAGAAAATAATAATTTTTAAATGAGCCACAATTTTGAAGTTCAGTTTGCTTATTGGTAAACTCCAAACAAGTTGTAGAAGAAGCAGCAATACTAATGATGCTACTGCCTAATATATACATATCTAATGCCAACGGGAGGAGTTAAGCTCAGGCTATATCCTTCTGTAAAAATTGGGTGCGGAGAAGAAAAGTAAAAAATAGTCATGTGACAAAAATTGTAAATGCAACACAAAGTTTACAATACAATGTAAGATTTATTACTTTATACTGATTTTGTGTTTAAAGCAAACACTCATTTTTCATTTCCAAGAAAACCAAACTTAGTAAGCAATATCTCAAACTACACATCAAACACATCCTATCCACCATTGAGGAAACAGCTCATTATTGCACACTAGCTAGTCGTGGATTAGAAGTAGATTCTACTCAGTTTGAGATAGACAAAACCTACCCCATTTTATTTCTGTTTTTTGGTTTTTTTTTTTTTCCTTCTTGTGCGGCTAGAAATAACTCAGCATCATTCAAAAGGACAAAGTCCAACAACTGCACAGGAAATCAATCACAGGGGCATTAGAAAATGGCTAGTCAAATCACGGCAGCACCGTTTCTGTCATTAGAGGTACAGCCTAGCTCCACTCAAGGATCCCCATCACAGACTCCAACTACCACTTCTTCAAACAATAGTTCCACCGTTTCTGATGGTTTCTCCTTTATTGGAAGTAACACAACAACTGTTTTGTTTTTTGTTGCGTTGGCTGTTGCTGTTGTTATTGGATTAATATTTGTTTACTTCACCTTAAGATACTTTGTCCGTTCCAGATACGGGCTTTCCGTGTCTCCGTTTTCACAGAGAAGTCAATATCCCCCTTCATCTTATGGTAACCCTGATGATGCTAATAACTATGCTTTTATTCACCTATCGCGAGAAAGAAGGAGACAAAATAGGCAAAGGAGACGCAGAAGAAGATTTAGCAAGATGCAAAAACTTACTGCCGAAGAAGCGGAGAAACTTTTCCCAAAGAAAACATATCACGATTGGTTGAATGGCGGTAAAGAAAGAGATGTTGAAAAGAGAGACGGAAATCTCAAGGAAGAACCTGACCAGGAAGGTGTCGCAGAAGTGTTGACTGGCGATAGTGACTCTCTGCATCTTAACCTCAACACTGTATCTACCGCTAAAGAACAGACAGACCTCGATTTAGGAGATGGGATTGAGTTGAAAGAAATGGAAAAGAAAGGAATAGTGGAAACGCACATTGAGGTTGTGGAAGGGTCACTGGAAAGAGGTGCCGATCCTGTTTCCGAAATTCATGGCTTGCAATTTGACTCGGGCTCGTGTGCTATTTGCTTAGAAGTACTCGAAAATGATGCTATTGTGCGTGGCTTGATATGTGGACATGTCTTCCATGCAGTTTGTCTTGATCCTTGGTTAATCAAACGACGCGCTTGTTGTCCAATGTGTAAGCGTGATTACTTGTTCAAAAGGGATTACCAACAAGATAATGACGTCAATGAAGCAACAAGTGGTACTAATGGAAACTCAAATGAGAGTAACCATGGAACCACCGAGACACCAAATGGAACTAATGGCAGAAACGAAAGTGAAGATAACGATACTGAAAGCATTAATAGCGATGAAATCCAACGTGATCCTGTCCTTCAAGCATTTCTCCAAAACTTGATACCAATGTCAGAAAGGGCTAGACTGACTTTAAGTGATCCTCAATATGCTGATATAAACCTCGAAGAAAGAAGTAAACAAATGGCAAAAGAAAAGTATGGAAAATTCTTCAAGATTATCATTTGGAAGCTGTTTGGAATCACGAAACTGGACTTGTTTCACTGGGCGGTCCTTACTCTTGCTAGTGAACACCGACGTGCACAACAATTAGAAGAGTTGCAGCGATCCGGGTTGGCAAATGTTGGAGTTGCAGATACGAACCAACAACATTCTCAAGACCCTTCTTCTACATTAAGCCATACACATGCTGGTCATGCTGAGGTTGACGTTGCGGAAGCTACTCGGAGGGATATAGTAGATAACCGGGTGTAGTTACTTCCCACATATATAGTAATTTTCTTGTAATTTAGTCTGGTAATTTGATACGGAAATAGAAAGAGTGTCTTTCTTCCTCTTATTGTGATTCGCACCAGAAAAAGAGAAAAACGAAATTGTTTAATTTAACGAAGAGAAAATTTTTCAAAAAAAAACCCATCCATTCACAAGACCTTACGGTTATCTCCCGGTGAATAAACAAAACGCACACACTACACATTCCACAGGATATTCAGTTTTGAAGTATTCTCAGTAATTACCTATCCTGATTTTATTTTTTTCCAGATACACACTTTCCACAAAAAGAACAGTTTATCAATCATGGCACCAAAGAAGAATGTCAAAATGGACTTGGGTTCATTCTTAGCGGATGATACCTTTGGAGGAACTTCATGGGCAGATGAGGAAGTTGATTTAAACACCATCGGATTATCTTTGGACAAGTCCACCACTGAAGCTCCAATTGGAGGAAGACCTGCCTTTTCGGGTATGGGTGGAGGTGAAGGTCGCTTCCAAGAACCAAGAAAGGAGAGAAAAGAGTATCCTATTCCTGATAAGCCACCATATGTTGCCCGTGTTTCAAACTTGCCATGGGAAGTTACTGAAGAAGTCATTGTGAGACATTTTGAAGATAGAATGCAAGCTCAAGATATCATTACTGACATTAAATTACCTGTTGATAGAGATAACGGAAGATTGAAAGGTTTTGCATTTGTTACATTTACTGAAAGAGGTTTTCTTGAAGAATCGTTGAATTTGACTTTGAGTGAGTTTCAAGGAAGAAAGATTTTTGTCAACGTTGCTGCCCCTCCAAGAGCTGATGAAGGTGATTGGAGATCAGGTAGATCAGGTCCATTAGGAGGTGGAAGAGAACCTGAAGTTGACTTGGATTGGGGTGCAGCAAGAAGAACACATGCTGAGTTACCACCTAGAGAAAGATCAAACCGTGGCCCAAGAGAGCACAGACCAAGAGATGAACCAGACTTTGATTGGAGTGCAGCTAGATCTGATTCAACTGGATTGCCACCAAGAGAGAGATCCAACAGGGGACCTAGAGAACATAAACCAAGAGACGAACCAGATTTGGATTGGGGAGCCGCAAGATCAGAATCAAGCGGGTTGCCACCAAGAGAAAGATCTCATAGAGGTCCAAGAGAGCACAAACCAAAAGACGAACCTGAGTTAGATTGGGGTTCAGTAAGGAGCTCTCATGCTGAGTTACCACCAAGACAAAAATCATCCAGAACATCAAGCCACGGTGAAGGACAAGAACGTGGTTCTTTTAAACCAAGAAAACAAGAACCAGAGTTTGATTGGGGAGCAGCAAGATCTTCTTCAACTACCTTGCCACCAAGAGAAAGATCCAGCAGGTCATCATCAAATAGAAAGAATTCAGAAAGTGATTTCGATTGGAAGAGAGGACAACCATTGCAACAACGTACTAGATCAGCACATGGACAAAAGCATAAAGAAGAAAAGAAGGACGAAACTAAACCTCAAGGACCACAAAAGTCTCAATTCAGTGTATTAGCTGTTGACGATGAGGATGAAGATGAAGAGGAAGTGAAAGCCGAGAAGAAAGCTTCTAAGAAGGCAAGTGACTCTGCTGATGTAAGCAAATTGGAATCTGCTACCGCCAACTTATCAGTCTCTGAAAAGGACAGCGGTAATGAAGATTGGGAAGTTGTTGGTAAAAAGTAAAGTGGCATGTTTAATAGAGTAAAGAAAGAATACCCCCCTCGCAGAATCATAAACGTTTTAAAATGAAAATCTAATGGGTAAAGATGCCGATTGAGCAATGGAGGGGAATTGACTGTTTTCAAGGTATATATATTTATCTATTTTGTATTAATAATGACAATGTATAGAAAAAGGTTTAAATTTGGAAGCGCGAAATAAAGAAAATGAAATATATCCTCACCACTGGATCCTTTAGGTTCAATCATGCCAGAGAATATACAAGACAAGTACTATCTAATAGACTCAACTAGTATGTTTACCCATCTCATCATCTCCCTTTGCACCCCTACTAACCTACTCTCTAGAAACCTATCAACCTTCACAACCCACGCCATTACAAAACTTGCTTCACTTATACAATCTAGAACCAGTAGCGCAACTGCTATCCCGAACCAACCCCGACGGATCCAAGAATGTCAAATTGAGGAAATCCTACAAGGCCCATATCCTGGACTTACCAGGAAAGCATCAAATCCCCGACCCCAAAACGATACCGATTGGATTAATGGATCCTCTGATTGCACAACATCCCGATATAATCAATCAATTTGATGCAGAGTTGTTGGAAAAAGCATTGAGGTTTGATAGGACCCCAATTAATGGTATACCCGGCTTTGATGCTGCGGATTTGGCGATTGGTGATCAACAAACTTTGATGAGGGGCGATGATCATGATGATGAACGAAACAAGAAACGGAAAAAGAAGCATCAAAGTGGTGGTGACGTAAAGAAACATCATGTATAGAGTTTTAACTATGTTTTATTATAAACTACTCTTTAGTTCTAACTACTGTTAATTCACGAATTGGAATGAATTTGTTGTAAGTTTTGACCGATTTCAATCGTTCGTTGGCCAGCATATCCAGTGATTTATCACTAGAACTCATTTTGTTTGCTAATAATCGGCCAATGTGACTCCAAAGACTCTTTAAAACCAACTTCTTGATAATATCAGTCAAATCGATAAATGAAAGGATTCGATTCTTGATGTTAAGCTCTGGTAACTCAACTCTAAAATTATGTACATTTAACAATCTCTTGTATCCTTTGTTTAGCTTGATGGTGATTCGCAAGGTGATGGCTTTAACAGTGAGGGAAATGATTGAAAAGTATTGTTTTGATCTTTCAATCATTTTGTTGACCTGTTCTGCATCTTCTTCTTCTTCGTCATTGTTGGAACTCTTGCTGCTACTAGGACTCTTTCCCGATAATCGAGTCAAGCTTCGTTTGTTCAGTCTGGAGCTGGTCATGCTTCGCTCTTGTAACTGTCTATCAAGTCTAGCGCTCTTATTCACACCCTCAGTCTCCTCAACCAACCCATACTGATCGCGATCGCTAGGACTTTCAAGCTCTTTTTCCTTTGCTTCCGTACTATTAGCCAATTCAATCACTTTACTTTCCTTAATGTCAGCTGAATCAGTTTGGAAAATGAAATTCATAAGTTTCTCACCAGTTATCTCATCAACTTTGATATTTAACGGTAAGGAATTCACTTGTAAATTTTCAACAATCTTGATTCCACCAACTGACCTATTCATTGTCCATTGTAAATCAATCAAGTTTTCAGACGAGTGTTGACTCATATCAAACGGTCCAATGAAATCGGGATACTTTGCATCCTTGATAAGATTGAACCCTTGCAACATTTGGATCTGAATCTGATTCAAGTTGGAGCCACTTTCCAACTCTTTTCTTTTATAGACTCCATTTGCAAGAGCAAGATCCACGATAGGTGTACGGTCATCTTCCAATATATGCAAAATTATCTCGTCAGCTTTAATCAAAAAGGATATCTGTGGATGATTTGAAGTATCACTGAAAAAGTCTCCCGTAAGTAAGGTCCTCAACAAAAGGTAAATCTCACTAGCAATATCACCGGTTTCCAAATTCAATTGAAGATAATTATTCAAATCCTCGTTATTCATGTGACCTCTTCTGAAGCTATAATTTGCATTCAATAGTTTCATAACACGGTAATATTGTTGCATTCCTTTCACCTTCTCTGCCACCGCTGGCAAGTTGTCAAAATCTATCGAAAACTTCATTTTTTCAATCTTTTCGGCAATTGCTTTACTCATGGGTTCACTGTAAAACAAAAGATTGATTATAATCACATACAATGCAAAATACTGTGAAGACGTGGATGTCAAAACAACCGAGGGCATATCAATCCTCACCCGTTTCGGTGCTTCCAACTGGGTGGACAATTGTGAGCTTTTATCTGCAACAGAAGCATCATCTTCACCTTTCGACAATGCTTTACTCATTATCTGGGTGTCGTAAAACAACACCATCACCGATAAATTCTGTATAAGTAGTTGATTCTCCCCTGCCCATTGACCTCTTTGAGTAATCTCTGGTCCAAGCCATGGTGGCCAGTTGGCTTTAGCACCATATGGCTTATCAGCCACAATCATCATATCACTATCCAAGACATCCTTTTTATTCAAGACAAACACACTTGCATCTTGTAAAACAATACCAAATCTTTTTTCCAAAACCTCAGGGTTAGCTGTGTCTTTGGAGTCCAATACGGATACAAACTTCCCACTGATTGATGGTGTTGACACAATCACGACTGAGTCTGGAGACTCGTCACTCTGAAGTTGAATCTGAGGAGAAACAATATCAATAAAGTAATCTTCCGATAAGGATCCATTACCTTCAATTTCCTTCAAAATTTTAGTAAAGTTGTTCAACCTTTCAGCTGATGTTAGTTCGACAGATCTCGATTTTACCTTTAATTCGTCTTGACCATTTCCAGCAAATTGATCATGAGATGGGGCATGTGAAGACATAGATGCAATATCTGATGCATAATCATTTTCTTCAATAAACTTTTCAAGGGTGGCAATTGATTCATACGTTAAGTATTTTTTCATAGCTGCTTTCAACAGTACAAAATGAATGTACTTCATTGCATTGTCACGACAGGTTCGGTTCCATTTCAAAAGCATACTCAGCCATGTGAACTTGTTATGGAAATGCTCCTCCTTTTCCATGGATACAATTGAACTATTTCTTTGGTTGGAAGGCGTACCCCTTTTAGCACGATCAAGCATACGTTTTAAAAAGGTAGCTCGCTCTTCCAACTCCTTGGTGGAAGCTCCTTTATTGCGTACTTTCGTAATTTGTTGATCAATTACTTTTTGTCTAGCCTCCAACATGCGTACTCTCAGGTCCGATTCATTTAGGGTATGAATACGACAATCATGGATGTCTTCATTACCAAACTGGTCATCATCCTTGTTTTTGCTAGCATCATTTTCAGTATCCCTCTCGTAGGAAAATCTTTCGGAAAACATAAGAGGAAGAATCTCAACTTTTCTTGGACAATACTTTAAAGAAGGTAAGAATGCCTCTTCATAATCTTGCATGTCAAACCAAATCTTGTCGCCTCCGTAGATATTATAACTCGACTCTTTGTCATTATACTTTCTTTTCTCTTGTTGGTACATATTCTGAGTAAAACTTGAATGCACAACACGCAAATCAATATTTGACAATGTAACCTCACCGATATTAAAATTCATCTTCATAATCTTTGTACGTTTGGAAAGCTCTTCATGATACACAGTGACTGGTTGTTTACGTTGATGCAAATCGACGGAAAATTCATCAACTCTTGCTCTCAACCCCACACATTCAACTCGTTCATCATCAACATCAACAATCTCATCTCGATACATATGCGAGATGAACAATGACTTCAAGTAGAAGGAAAACTTGTTTGTAAATAAATGCTCGGAAAACTTGACTGATTTTTTAGTTTCACCAAACAATGGACCTCTTCGGATTGGCAACATCATATTACTGGCAAACAATTTCCACCAAGCAAATAGCTGATTGAAAGCTCCTGGAGTTAGGTGTATAGTGTTGTAGCTTTTTTCTTGATCAGCCACCAATGATATTGCCATATGCACATATTCACTTCTGAGCCCTGCATACGAATCATGCCCCTCTTCACAATACTTCGGATTCATAAGATGTACATCATAATGAGGTTTGAAATCTTCAATTCTTTTACCATCGACTTTACGTTGAAGAAGGAATCCCACGTGGAATCTTATTCCTCCACTCAAGCTAATCACATTCTTGCCGTAAACCTTATTTAGCAAGTTAAAGTCGGGTCTTGTTGCTGAATCTTCAAGGTAGTAGCCAAAACACGTGTTGATGAAATGGGGAGATTCTGGTAGATACACAGAATCAATGCTACTTCTAGTCCACGCCAATAATGGTGTTGCCAAGTAGTTGGGAATATACCAAGCAACTTTATCTGAACTAATGTCAAAAAAGTTTTTCGAATTATCATCTTTATTGATTTTCCAAACCACATTCTTTTTAAACGAAAGAACAAACCCGCTTGATGTTGATAATAATTCATATGGATCTCTTGACCCTTTGAACCCCACTTCCAAACTCTTCCTCGTCTTGATGTCACAACTTCCATGAAGAACGTATTTGAGTTTGTCCCAGAATCCCAATTTTTGTGAAGGATCAACTGGTGGTTTTGAAAACAGATCAAAGTTTAACATAAATTGTTGAATACCAAAGTTGTAAGAAGTACCCCAAACGATTCTCGTTGGGTAGTCAGAATTGAAATCACAATTCAACTTGGTATACATTTTTATACTTGAAAGTGTCTTTTCAATGGTCAACAAGTCGTATCGATTAGCTTCATCCTTGTCGGTTGTAGCTAAAGGAACCTCCAATTTTCTTATCTCCTTTTCATCAGTAACATACTTTTCACTAATTACCAAATCTCCCCGCAACTTTAAACTTGCATTGGCAGAGTTTTTATTCCTTGGAGAGTATAAAATCGGTAGAGGGTAGTCACGCAATTGCATCCTCATTTCCGACAACTTCAAGTCCAAGTACATGGGAACCATTACAGAATACTTTGTATCCTTTGGAACACCTTGGCCCACGTTGTGAATAAAGTCGGCAATATTTTCAAGGCCAAAGTCGGGCCTTGACAAGTTGAGATTGAATCCTTCCATTCCAATTGTTAATAAAGGGGCATCATATGGATAAGCCACGACATCCTTATTATAATCGGAATCAAAGCGACACTCGTTTCCGAAAAGATAATCTTTATGTGCAACAACTTCATCTCGTAATTGTTGTTGATAGATTTTGACTTTTCTCATCCAAGAGTCGGATATCGTCGTATGCAACCTCTCCAATCTAGTAAAGTAATTCTTATCATCGCCAAGCTGAGACTCTTTTGTTTCGAAAAGGGAATACAATTCCAACCTTTTTCTTTGCTCGGTCTTACCCAACTGATAAATCATATTCAACTCTGTTTCAAAAGGATCATCTTCCATTGTGAATTTCAAATGGTTTGATTTAACTGTCATATTAGGCAATGCAACTGGTTCCATCTCATGAGGGTGAACAATATTTGCTCCTTCCTTATAATCATCCGCTTTGAGGAGTTTTATCAAATGCTTTGATAATTTTGCCGTGAGTGACAAATTATCAAACAATTCATAGACGATAAATTTGTGAGGTTGGATTAGCCTTATTGCATCAGTGTGTACATCAAGTGCCAAGTCTTTTATGGTCTTGGGAATCTCGACATTTAAGCTAAGTGAATCGAGACAAAGTAAACGTGCCCATTTTCCTTTCACACTAGGCGAATCAGCTAGACATCTAATAAAGAACAACGACAACTTGATCATCTTATTTGCAAGTTCAACATGAGTATCTGATAGCTGTATTTTAAGATTGTATGAGTCGGCAATTTGCAAAATAATATCCAGAGTTTCCAAATTGAATGTTGCTTGGACAAAATCGAGCAACAGCTCGTCCGAAGTTTGATGCTGGGAGTCTCTCACAGGCTCTTCAAACTTGTCCATATCCTTCTTCAACTTCAGCTTTATCGTTTTAATTGGAGTAACAATGAATTCTCGAACCAAGTAAATTGAGCCAATCAATGTAAACAACTTGTACCTGTTGTAGAAGGTTTGCAACTTGTCGATATTCAGCAGCACTATCAACTGGTTTTTGCCCTGGAAGTCAGACACAGAATCAACAGTAAGCTTAAATGTAGGAATCTCAACAAGCGGCTCCATATCTGAACGTTTTGTACTACCATCATCAGGCATAAGAATTTGAAACCTTTCAAAGGCAGCAGTTGCAGACCAGTATTCCGAGTCTAAATCAAATGAAGTGAGTGTATCCAGAGAGGAAGAAGATGAGTCGAGTCTAGCTTGCTCATCGATCCTTTGTGCTCCGTGATTCACAAGGGAAGCCTTAAAACCATCAAGTTTAATATTCACTCTTCTCAACTCGTTACTCTCATCTGTATCATATTGCAAATCAGTGGTATCAGACTTAAACAAGTCCTCTGTTGGTATCAATACCGATCTTGAGCCAATGCATACATCCCATGCTGTTGCTCTTACCTCCACTTGAGAGATCCAAGAAGGCAAGTGTCGAAATATCCTGTCCTTGACGCCCACCAGTGCAACCTTTTCAAAACTCTTTGGCTTTCTAATTTCTTTCTGCAACCTTGTGTTCAAGTAATTGAGCTCATCATTAAATTGTTTATTCAAAACTCCAATTTCAAGATCAGTTTCAGCCAATTTTGTCATGTCCAGAAGAAGCCAATGGACACCTTTGAAAATGTCCAAGCTTGTTAACTTTACCGACAATCCATGTAATCCAATCACCGAAGCAAGAGTCAAATTTTTGAAAATGTCCAATTGAATATTAACAAGTTTTAAGCCAAAAATTTCTTTTTGAACTGGGTCAATTGATGGTGCTGTTGCGCTAGTATTGGCTTTTGACAAGAATTTGACACTTGGATACAAGACTTCGAAATTGGAAACGTAATCTCGAGTCGGTGTGGTTGACAAGTTGAAATTCAGCAATGAATAGGAAAATTCCAACAATTGAGTGTGATCACCATCACTACAATTTCGAAGGATGAAACGAGGTTGTTCAACAACGAATTTGATGTCCAATTTGGGGTAGTATTCGTTCACGTATCTCCAAAGTTTAGCTTTTAGTGGTTCATGGTGCCCAGACTGATCTTCCGCTTGAGTCACCTCCTTTGTCCTCTCATCTTTACTGTTCACCTTTTTGAGCAACTTTCTCAAAGTCAACCATTTTTTGAACAATACCAAATTGTACAAAATAGCACTCAATTGGCGAGAATCGACATCAAAGATGGGTGAGCTAGCAGATGAAAAGATTTCCATTACACAATTCTTGAACCCTTTAGCTTGGACAACCTGACTCAATATGTTTGTTTTGTGGGTAAATGAATAATTGGGCATACTTAAAATCTCATCCGTCTCTTGTCCAAAGGACCCACTGACCAAGGTGACTCGTTTAACAAAGAATAGTTTAAACAACTGTATGGAAAGGGTGGAGTGGAAAGGAATATCTTGTTTTGGGTTGAATAATACTTCAAATCCGGCGGCATCACTGTACAACCGGGAAACATTGAATGACACTGATTTTGTCACCAATTCCAATGAGGTTTTTGGTTTAGTCTCGTTGTAGTATTCGGCTATTGATGCGTTATTTTGAATAGTGACAAATGGAATTTCCGATATTTTTGAATTTTCAATATGGATAGTGACCTCTGAGAGTAGTTTATTGATGAGCAGAAACGTTTTTTCTAGCTTGGATTGTGAATCTTCATTAGGTGAGGTTCCTTCATCACTATGTTTTATGCCATGTGAAAAATGGTGATCTTTGGTGTTTGCTTGTTTCAACTCATCATGTAGTATGTAATACTTGACAGCATTGAACAACAGGACATTACTTTCAGAAACGTTAATTTTTCCAATAAATCCACCAATAGAACCACTCTTGTAATCAATCAGAAATTTCAACTCAACTCTAAAACTTCCCAACCTGAATGGTGTCAAAAGTTCATCCTTGGCCTTGATTTCATGGTATACATTGTTTAAAAACAATCCAGTTCTAAATTTCAAACGATCTTTATGTCTCAAGCTATCTCTTGATTTGGCATTATACTTGAGGTATTCTATGGTTGTCTTGTAGTCAAATGCTGAATATATCGATGTGTTTCGCATCTCTAGGTCCAAACTTGGCAAACGTCGTATAAAGAATTGCACAATTTGTTTTAGGATAGTACTATTGGGGTAGATACTAATATCATTCTCTAGCGATTCAGTATCCTTAGTGTCACTCTTAGTGGAAGATTTCTTGTTTTGTTTTTTCAGTTTGGTGAATAGTTTAACCTCAAGCTCATCAATGATTGTCATCTTGGTGTTTCCCCATAATCTAAACCTCAAGCTTCGTATCTTGACACGCATACGCTTGGATTTGAATGTGACTCCATTGAGAGATATACCATTGTTTATTGATATGGAACGTAGGTGAAATCCAGTGACAAAATAAATAATGTACCATGAAATGATCCATAGGAGGAAGATGCAGACTGCGTAGTATAGCAAGCTGCTACTGTTTATGGACTTGACATCAATCATGTTGTCTCTGAGCGAGTGTGTAAATAAATAATTTGTGGTGCTTGTAGTGTCTTTGCCAGTGGTTGCTAAATGTGATAAGGATTGCGTGTGTAAAGTAAGTCTTTTCTTTCCAATGTTTGTAGCAAAAAAGAATTGAATAAAGAGTAAGATATGAATTGGATTGGTCTTATTTTATGTTGTCATTGCTTTTGGGTTTGGGTTATGAGTGTGTATATTAAACTTATGTGTAACGTTTCGGTAATAAAAAGTGTATTCTGCGTGTGTGTGTGTGTGTGTGTGTATGTGTGTGTGTGTGTGTGTGTGTATGTGTGTGTGTGTGTGTGTGTGTGTTATTGTTTATTTATTTTTGTTTTACTTGCTTTTAAAGTCGCATTTGGTAAGAAACACAATAAGATATATACGAATTACCATATAACCCATACTGCAGCAAGAAGAGAGGGAGAAACAATAAGTCATTCAAAAGGGTACACTGAAAAGCCAATTCCCTCCTTCTGTCTGTCCTGCGTCACAAGTCCAATGGGATGGGACGAACTAGAGGGGGGGAACAATTTTTGGCGCATCATTTCGTACTTTATCTGTTGGTAATGCATGGCCTAAAAGTCTTTTCATCAAAAGGGCTGACGTTAGATATTACGATTGCTATATGCGCCTACTACTTGTACAGCAAAACTGATGATTTGGGAATTGAAGGTAACGAGAATCATCTCCATACCGTGGGGTTACAACTTGTAGATTCTGCAATCACGGAGACTAAATTAGATTTCAGATCTAAAGGTGACAGATTTCTTAGCTTCTTTAAACTCTAATCTCTCGATCTTCCTAATTAGGCAATAGCAAATAAGAAATAATTGTAACTCTTTCATTCGTTAGGGCTCTAACCCTGGTTTATTCTGAGTTAGTCGCTACCTCTTTTTTTTTTACGCTACCAAAATGTTTTATTCTATGCAGTACCATCAGAAAAACTGAATTTTCAGAGACGCCATAGTGTAGCAGTGCGCACTCACACACTGAGACTCACTCTCTCTCACTGAAAAATTTTCTAAGCAGTATTAACCAAAAAACTTAATCCGTTTTCCCTTCTTTCTTATATCAACCACGACAGATTAATTAAAGAGTATGTTTGATAATGAAGATATTGGGAGAGAGAGACTACATTGTCAAAATGGATCATAGAGGAGAGAGAGAGAGATGGGCAGGAAACACAAGTCTTTTAATGAAAGATATGGGATGAGAATAGAATGAATAAGAGATGAACCTATATTACCATGGGAAACACAAGAAATGCCAATTCAGTAACTCAGCATCATGGGCTGTGTGAAACTTGGGACCAAGAGAGTACAAGAGCTAAACCTTGAGTTAAATTTGAGATGCATTGCCAATCATCATAACCACATTGCTCATTTTATTCCAAGCAAAAGCACAGAATTATTCCTCATTAGTTCTCCTACATCCCTCTCCAACCCATTTAGACAAACTCCCCCTCTCAATCACCCTCCAAAAGACATAGTTTATACTAACTTTTCCATTCTAGTGGCCACTTCAGTCCCCCACCCAAAAATCGTCAAGAAATACACCAAGAGATTCAAGAGACACCACTCCGACAGATACCACAGAGTCGCCGAGAACTGGAGAAAGCAAAAGGGTATCGACTCATGTGTCCGTAGAAGATTTAGAGGAACCATTCCTCAACCAAATATCGGTTACGGATCCAACAAAAAGACCAAATTCATGACTCCTTCTGGACACAAGGTATTTGTAGTTAAGAACTTGAAGGATTTGGATGTGTTGGTTATGCATACTAAGACTTATGCTGCTGAAATTGCTCATAATGTCTCGGCTAAGAATAGAGTTGATATTGTTGCTAAGGCTAAGAAGATTGGTGTCAAGGTTACTAATCCAAAAGGTAGAGTTTCTTTGGAAGCTTAAGGAGATGATAACTTTTTGGATGGTGTAATGATGAGAGAGAGAGAGATCAATTCAGTATATTGTGTATATCTTAACTAATAAAGATTTTATATTCACGACTTTGAATTGCAAATGTGTAGAGCAAGACAGTAAGAAGAAGAAGAAGTAGAAGAAGTTTTCTTATGTTCATTGTTACAGTAACCACTCTCTCGTTCTATTGATAATATATACACATACAAGTTTATAACCCAGATTCTTCACCTTTTTACCTCCTACCAACACTAGCAGCAGTACTCACTTCATTATGATGATGTTTCTTCAACTTGTAACCCAAATCACAAGTACCATCAGCTTCCAACTTCAAATCAGAAAGATTACGCAACACATGTCCATAATGACGATTGATATCCGATAAGGAATGAAGACTCGACCTATCATCACGATCATCATCGTCAGTAATTGACGTATCTTGTCTGCTTGGTGGTAATTTGAGACTAGATGGGTCATGTTGAGGATTAGGACCAGCAACACCATGGCTCAACGACGATGGTGAACCTTTTCCTGACTCCTCTTCATCACCTTGCTGTTCTTGTTGTTGTTCCTTCTCTTTTTCGTCCAAACGGGTTCTCTTTTCAGTGTATTGCTTGTCTTGAAGCACCTGCTGTTGTTCCAATTGTTTCTGTTCTTCAAGTTGTAATTGATGTTCAATATGTTGTTGTTCAAGCTGATCTTGTTTCTTAGCGGCATCCAGTTCAGATTCGTGCTCAATATCACTCTCTTCTAAAGCCGGTAGGTTATTGGGTGGAGAATGATCTGAATTGGATTGTTGTGGTTGTTGCTTTGGGGAGGAGTTTGAAGAAGATGTAGTGGAAGATTGTTGTTGTGGCTGTTGCTGTTGCTGCTGCTGCTGTTGCTTAGATGGGTAATCAAAATCAAGCATTGATCTCGTACGTGGCAAGGCATGAGCTTCATTTGAATGAAGTGAAGCATTACTTGATGATACATTTCTTGCTCCTTCATCATGACTATTATACCCTTCATTTGCAGCAGAACTACTTCCATTACGCTTGGTAAACGTACCTCTTCTTGAAGGTGCTTGTGAACTGTAGCCTGATGATGGGGCAGATCCACCATTTTCTCCAGTACCTGGCAAGACAAATGGATTCACATATTGATCAGGATCTTCATAAAGACACATTTCCACCGAATGGAACCACGGATCTTCAAACAACAATTCCAAATCATACCTATTTGAAACTGATGGATCACACAATTTCCAAGCAACTCTAGAAGCACCAGTATTTTCAAACTTGGCAGCCATTTTAAATTCAACACCTGGTCCCTTGTTGAACCCTTTATTATTTTTGAAATTCAGATGATCACTGCAGTATCTCTTGTGATTAAATGCATATTCTCTATATGCATGATCAGTTGGACTTGATTGTTGGAAAGGTACACCTCCATAAACAAGACAAAATAAAAGCATTCCCAAAGCCCAATGATCAGATTTGAACATGTCGTATGCGAAATTTTTAGCTTCTGCTGCCGATTTATCCTTTAATAGCATAACCTCAGGTGGTGAATATGGTGGAGATCCAACATATGAAGTTGACAATCTGACAGGACTTGAAAAATCACCAGGAATTTCATGTTGATAAGTACTAACTCCAAAATCACACAATTTTGCCATACCATTACCATCAAGCAAGACATTTTCTGGTTTCAAATCACGATGAGCAACATCACATTCATGAATAAATTTCAATCCATAAGCAATTTGCTTAAATAAACAATATTTTTCATTCAATGGTGATTTTTTCCAACCAGGACGAACAATTAGGGAGAATAAATCACCACCACTACAAAATTCCATAACAACACCCCAACCTCTAGTTAAATTTGCTTGACTTTGGATACGTAGTATTGCCAATACATTAGCCACGTGTCTTGATTGTGAACATTTCTTTTGTATAACGTATTCCTTCAGCACTCGTTTATAAAACTCTTCATCAGTTTCTTTATTCACCATGGTGAATTTCTTTAAGGCATACAAGTGACGTTTATTATGACGAGAATTGATGATTCGAACATCTGAAGAGCCACCATCACCCAATTTTTTGTTTCCAACATCGATTTCAAATTCTTCTAATAAGTTTACATGAGGTTGTTGCAACTCTTGTGGGAGATAGTCATTGGGGTTAGCAACTGGATTGGCTACAATACGTTCACCATCATTGTTTCCTGAAAGATAGAAACTAGTGTTTCTTTTCCCTTCTTGTGAAGGAGTTGGGTTCATTCCAAATGGATTGTAAACAATTTTTTCATGGTTTGGTGAAGAAGTTTCAAGACCGGGTGAGTGACTAACTGAAGGAGTTCTAGTACTTCTCATTTGCAGGGTTGCTTTGTTTCTGTTATCAATTTGTTGGAAATGAGCCAAAGTTTCAGCTTTAGTTAATTTCTTGTTGGGAGTAGCTGCTAATGGATGTTGGGGTTTTGGATGTTGTAAATCAGATGGTGCTCTATCTCTACCATTATTGATAGGATTGGTGTTTCTGCGTCTTAATGAAAGAACAGACGAAGCTCTTTTGATACCATCTCCACCAGGACCTGGTGAAGGTGCACCTGCTGCTGCAGGTGGATGTTGTTGTTTGTCATGAGGAGATGAATTTCTTGACGATGGTGCAGTACTGCTACTTGGTTCATCTTTATGATGATGAAATAGTTTTGATATTTTTGAATGAGAAGCAGATGGATCTGAAGAGGATGCATTTGAAGTAGATGGAGATACATCCTTCTTGAAGAGTGATTTTAATCCACCACTGTGATGTTCCTTCATTTTTTTTTGGGGGGGGTGCAGAAGTAAGTGTAATAGTTTTGGTTATGAAGGATTAGATTGGTTGATGTTGATTTTGACTGTAGTCTATTGAATAGGGGTATGTATGATAAGTGTTTTCTTTTAATTTGAAATTAGAATTGGGTATATATATGTTATCCGCAACTTTAAAAATATTTGTGTGTTTTTATATATGTAACTGTTTGTTTTTTGTTGAGAGAAATTAAAATTTTTGTTTGTTCACGCATAATAGACTAAATTACTATGTACATAGATAGATACATAACACACCCCTTGATTGGGTGAATGGTGTGTATTCTTTTATACTATGAGACTGTTGTATGTGTATATATACATCTCCTATACCCTTTTTTTTAAAGGAGGGTGGTAGAGAAATATAGAAGTGGAGAAGTTTTACCAGTGGTATGACGTTGAGAAAGAAGAAGAAGAAGAAGAAGAAAATTGTTTGAAGTGTGTCTTTCCACTTTTTCTTTTACGCACGTTTCTACTACTGTACTACTATTTCTAAGAAGAAAAAAAGAAAAGAAACTTCATAGGAGGAGAGAGACACTCATAGTCACTCTATTGAATACAATCTCATGGCCCAAGTATCATACTACCAAAGTAGACTAAATCTCTTTCTACAAGTTTAATGGATCATACGTTGTGTAAATTATTTGGTGTCATCAAAAAAAAAAAAATAGAGAACAAAAATTGTATAAGAAACATAACCGTACGTTCGGAGTTATTCTTCCGATACAATACAAAACTCCTAGTGGTAATAGAAGAAGAAGCAAAATGTATGGTAACATTGTCGCATTTTTAATAGTCATCCACTCACTCACTCACTCACTCACTCACTCACTCACTCACTAACTCACTCACTCACGGCTCATATGTACATTAATAGCGCGGAAACGTATTATTACTAAATAAATTTCTCTTCTGGCCTTATGTATTTCCTTTCTCGCATATAAATCCGATTTCCATTTTCGTTCTTGCCGTTTCTGCGTTTTACCCGGGGGGGGGAGGGGGCTTCTTTTCTTTCGTGCGTGCGTACATATGCGTGTGTCTCTTACTCTTTTACCCTATATATGTATGTATGCATGCATGTCTGCATCGGACTAACTTTTCTCTTCTCCTCGCTTTATTTCCTTTTATGCCCGATGACTGCCTGCCTGCCACCCCTAAAGAAAAAAAAAATAAAAAGCTGCCACTTCGGATCGAGGCAAAGAAAAAAAAACATGAAACAAAAGTACGGCGTTAAGCGGTAGCCGAACGAACAAAGCTGTAGGCTGTAAGACTTCAACAACTTTCGGTGGTATGGACTTACTTTATTTCTTGTATGATCTCTACGTTTCTTCTTTGAAACTACTTCGGCTTAAGGTTATTTTAATTTAGCCAGCCTGATTGTTTTATTGTATTTTTTATTTTTTTTTTCAATGACGCAAACCAATGTCGCAAAATGAAGCTGCAAAAAAGAAAAAAAAAAAAAAGAGATCTAAATTAGAGAAAGTCCATCACTGTAAGTGTAGCGGACAGTAAAAAATCCTAAGTTATTGAGATTAAGGAATATCTAACTTATATAAACTTAGTGGGGGGGGTGAAACGTATCTATATACAGAGCAGGTGGTGGATCTATATATAGCATCTTCTTTATTTCTCTACTAATTTCTCCACTAAATCCAAAGCCTTGTTACACTTGTGCAATGTTGAAATTTCCCCAACATTTGATAAAAGGCAAAGCACATTGCTTACTCCCACTCTCCACCGCTGAACCCCCTTTTTTTATCTTATATATACGTTCATAAGGCATAAGCAAGCCTTTCCCCCTCCCCCTCTTCCATTCCCCAGTTAAATTTATCATTTTGTGTGACTTGTTATTGTTGTTGTTCTTTGCTTGGCAAATGGAATAAAAATAGATATTTGTACACTTTGTCTGCCTTTTGGCTAATTGTTCGTACTTCATTACTCCGAGAGGTAAAGAATAGAGCCAAAAGAACAAGAACAAGAATAGGTTGTTTGCAATAGACACCATTTCGAAGAGAGACTAAAATTGGGGAAACACCTACATAAAGGAAGCAGGTCGCTATTGTTGTGGGTATACGCAAATATCAGATCTCTCTATATCTTGCAATTGAAGTTCTATTTTGAACTTCCAAAACCCACACGTCATCACATTCCTTATTATTTATAAAGAAAAAGAGCTATAATAATATTATATATTATATATAAATATATGTATTAAAGGTACTTTAAGTCTAAATTGTAACAGTAGGTATAAAAAATAAACAACAAACAAAAAAGATATAAACAACGTAACGTAAAAAGAAAAAAGAATTCAAAGCAACAACCATTCTTCCACTGTTTATCTTATTTTTTTTTTTTTGGCAACGTAATAAAAGATAAAGTATGTGGGGAGTAAGTTATAGCATTATTATCATTTCTGAACCTGAAACCACTATTGTGTAAACAGCAGTAGCACAGCACACATGGGATGAAATTCATCATTCCTTTATTTTGTAATTTTATTGAAGATGAATATTCTATCCCTCATTAAAACCAACAAAAGAACAACAGCAACAACAAACAACATCCTTCAAAGAAAGACTGTGTGCGTCTTTCTCATCCTATTTATACAGAATCATCCTCAACTGTCTTTTGGTTTCTCTTTATTTTGAAAAACCTAATTCCTCCACCATGTTGAGCTTCTTGGTCATCCTCATCTCTAACTTCTGCTCTCGTGAATGAAGAATCATCTCTAGTAGCAGGAGCAACACCAGGAGTATATCCTTGTTGTCCACCAGCACCGATAGCTCCACTATTATCGTAGCCGTATCCTTGTTTCTCTTGTTGGTGTTGATGCACTCTAGCCATGTGTTTCTTATAACTGTTGCTGATATTAGCAGCAAATGTCAATCCCCAACAGATTACCAAACATACAAATGCAGCCCACATGATACCCATTGACTTGGCACCAACTTTGGAGTGTCTATCTTCATCTGAAAATGCATTCTTGGCCAATACAGTAACTGCAGTTTGGAAAGATGCAAAAGCAGCCATGAAGAACAATGCCACTGAAATAAGAAACATGACAACTTTATCAATAATGGTGAAACATAATCCCATAACACCAATGATTAATGACAAACCACTGAATCCCAATGCAATTAAACAAAATGCAAATGCAAATCTACTTAAATAGAAATAAGTGGATTGATTATTTAAGAAATCTTGTGGAACATTCTTTGTAGTATCGAAATTATCCTCGGGGGAAATTGGATAAGCTGGACCAGTTAAACATTTGGAATAATCATTCTTGTCACATACACCCCAGAAAGTCCAAGCTGAAGTGTCTGCTGGTGCGTTGGGGATACCTGATGTGTCTGCTTCTACCCAATAGAATTTGTTTAATGGGAAATGTCTTGATGAACCGGATAATACGACAAAGATGAGCAATAGACAAGCCCCGGCTAGAAAGAATAAGTTGAAGAATGTGTTGATTAATCTCATGATTCTTCGTTTAAATATAGGGTGGTAATTAAGTTAAAGCTAATGAGTTATTGATCAATTATGAAAAGAAGAGGAAGAAGAAGAACAGCAGACTAAATAATTTTTTTTTTAATGTTGTGACTTGTTGTTGTGTTTTTTTAGATTTTGAGGTTTCCAATTTGAAATTGGGTTTAAGAGAGATACACAAATAAAAAATATTCATAATGTTACAATATAATACAATAGAAAGAGCAATTGTTTTCTTCTTCTTTTATTGTTCAGTAGTAGTAATATAATACCACTCAATTGCCTATTTGGTCTTTAACAAATAAACCTTTTTCTTTTGCTTTTGCTTTTTGGGTTGCTCATAGTTTGTGTAATTGGGTGATATTTATAAATTTTGTGTTTTTGGTTTGTTTACATTTTCTTTCTTCTCTTTTCGTTAAGCCGCTCGACCAATTACAAGAAGAAAAAAAAATAGAATATAAACTTCTGAATATTACTTTGCTGTAACATATAAATATATCTTAGATTGCTATTCCTACTGCAGTTACACTACCAATGCACTAAAATTAGTTTGAACAGGTTTTTCTATTCTTCTTCTTCTTCGAGGAATGAGTGAATTGAAAATTTCATCGTCTACACTTTTATTTACGTGTCTCTTATTATGCAATACACGTAAGATGAAGAAAAGAGCGTGTCTATTTGACTAAAAAAAATAAAAAAAAAAACAAAAGAAAGCTTTTTGTGTTTATTATGCAGAGTACCCAATTAGTAACAAATGTAAACAAATGTAGTTACAAAACAATCATCAAGAGAATATACACAAACCTTCATTTATATATATATAAGAAACAAGTTTATTATATTATTCTAATTTTAGTTCTTTCTTTTCTTATCCTTCTTTGTTACCCCCTTCAGTATATAAACTGAAATTTCTTCTTTTCTTTCCTTTCTTCAACAGCCTTTTGTGACTTAATCGTCAATTGCTTCCTGTTTTCTATTGTTTTCTACCCAAAAACAAACGGCTATGATGACATAATTTTCGTCATTCATTCACCACAACAACAACAACAAACATTACACAGGTGGAAGAAAAACAAAAAACTTTTTTTCATGACGGATTTATCACAGGTTTGTGTAAAGAGTACTTTCGGTTGAATTTTACTAGCCTCCTTTTCTTATGAGCTGAACTGTATTACTTATTTAGGAAGCTGTCATATTATGTAAAGAACCATAACAGTACACAATGGGACAGAGAGGAAAACTAACGGTGCTCTATAGCTTGTAGATGAAACTTTTGCCTAGACTGCTTTTTTGTAGTCACGTTGCAACAATCTGGCGGAATTGAAATGTTTTTTTGTTGCAAAATTTATACCAAAAAGAAGTCAAAGTGACAAATATCTGTAGGTTACTAACCCATCTACTGTTTAAAAATAAGCTAGCTCCAAAGCATCTAAAGCTACTTTAAATATGCAAGTAAACAAAACCCTATTTGGCGACTTGATACAATCTCTAAAATGTAAGAGAATTCCAGTGAGTCACGTGCAGTACTTATACAGAAGATAACGCAACGTGTATCACATAGTAACATATGGTGTTACATCTAAGAGGTCTGGGAATATAAAATATAGCTGCTTAGTCCCCGATCGACAGTGATTCTATAGATGAATGATCTAACAATTACTTACATTAATGAGTTAATACATATATTACAGTGTGTTTATGCTATTAGACACCATTTATATATTGTACTTCATACAAATTCCTCGCTGCAATAAAAAATGCAACGAAAAAAAAAAAAAAAAGAATCCACCAATCTTCAGGTAATCCATCCCATTTGAGTAGTAGGTTATTAGTTGTTGGTAAGTATCCGTCAATATTATCTTCACAGCCCCATACTTCTGCCAAAATAGCACTTGAAAGTTCACTACTCTTTTCACGGGTACATTATCCATGAAAAACAGAAAAGAAAAACCAACTATTCGGTTCATTTCATGGATAATGTGTGAACTATTCAAATAAACTTTCTTCGAATATGTGGATCAATCAAAGAAAACAATATCTTTGATTGATCTACGTGGTTGGAATTGTTTTTAGCTTAAGACACTTAGAGGTGGCCAGAAATGGATTTTGTGTGTATTAATATGTCGTCCATGTAGTGACAGTATGAGTGACAACTTTGGTACATACGTGGATAGTGAATGGCGTGTTCCACGCTTCAATATGGAAAGTGTCGAGGTTAGATATGCCCAATCTTGTACTACAGCCAATTCTGTGGGATTGATTTGAAGCATTAATAGCATTGATTGGAAACTTAAGTTGTCTGATTGGTGAATGAACGAGCAGTTATATAACATCGGGATCAACAAAGTTGCATAGTTTACTTTATAACAGTTAAATATAAGTATTGTAAATGTCGTTATATCAAGAACTGTAGAGTGATTTTTTACTCTTCTTCTTTTGTTGGGTGCTCAACTTTAACGCCCAATGGTGCTGATTCGTGGTATATCCTACAGCAAACTTATTACCCTTTGCTCTAGTGCACATTCCATAAGCTAGTTTTTTCTAAAAGGTTTTAGCTCATCCAATCACTGCAGCTGATTTTGATTCATCGATTAACTAGATACTCTAAATAATGTCTACAGCCCCATCAGTAAATGCAACTTATCGGACGACTCCTTCAGTGGCAACCACAAATAAGCAACTCCCACACACTTTCTCCCCCTCCCAGTCTATACAAATCTCCAGTTGAAACAGTCGCGACAGGGTGCTTGCTCAACACACTTGGCGGTCTCATTATAAGTCAATATAATCTCATCAATGACTGTATGGATCCTATGGTTCAACAAGTTGACACGCCACCCTTTATCAGTAACCACATCATACACACATTGATAACCAGTATGGCATGCTGTTTCCATAGCATAGCCAGCTAAGCTACAGCTACTTGATGCACCATTGCAAACTCCCATATAAATAGGATCAGCAGTATTTCCAATGTGCCAAATGTGTTCTAAATGCTTGGGAAGTCCCGGTGGAGATGGTAAATGCAATCGTTTCAGTGCAAGCATTTCACCAGGAGCTTCAACTGCCACTGCCGGTAACCCATACGTTCTACCAAGTAAACTTGCCAATGCACCTCCAAGCGAATGACCAGTGACCCATATCTCTGTAGTCTCAGGTGGATACAACTTGGTGACGTTTTTATAAATATCCAATACTGCTTCGTAATATCTATCCTTTCTGCGCAACTCCTTCTCCAAACATTCCTGATTGCATGTATATGTCTTTTCATAGCAATCACACACAGTAGTCCATAGGTAACCGACCCTAGCACAACAACAAGAAAACAACAAATTGTCATTAGTCTTATCATTCCCTTGTGTTTCATCACTACCACCTCCAGGTAGTCCAGCACCGGAGGTTCCCTTTATACCAATAACCACAGTCTTGTTATCCTCACTAACAAATATATGACCCCGCAATCCATCATGATCCCATCCAAAGTTAACATCATGGTTCTCCTCATCGGGGCCCCATCCGCCGACGTCTATCCAATCTGACTTTTTCTTTTCATCGTCATCTTTGGGAAATCGGACATATGCATTAGAAGCAATTGTGGCTAACGACACAACAGTATCACGGTCAGTCATGTTTGGAACCAGCACATCATCATCAACCCATTCCAAGTTTATCCGATCAAGAATGCTTGCGTCGCCATTGACCGACCTGGCGTATTCTAGATAAGTGTCAATGAACCCTGGGATATTCCTCTCTTTAAGTCTTCTTGCTTTATTTTGTTGTTGTTTGAATGGTAACTTTATATCAAATGGGTTCTTGCCATGATGTATCTTGGGCCAATCGGATACCTCATTCAGTTCAATCTGTAGATCTTCATTTAGTGTGGCAAAGTACGCTTGATGTTTAGATAAGTACTGTGGAGTTACGTCTAATCTTTTGTGTATCAAGTACTGTTCAGGACCAACACCATGATGGAAAATATGTTTCAACTGTAATGTGTCTCTTGCAGGGTCTTTTTGATTGTTTGGGGGTAGCACTATGGATGCTGTGTAATATAGTGGCTGAAGTTTGAGCCATGCTAATGATGCTAAAATTGTTGATAGTAGTCCCCACCAGAAGTATCTCATTGGTGGCAACTTCTGTAGTTTATCGTCTTTGCTGCGTTTCTCTAATGTCATGGTGTGGGTTGAGATGAAAGGGTAATCTCTTTCTGGTTATCTAAGTGGAGTATTTTTCTGTCATACATTTCCGCATTTCACCAACAAATGCGCACAAACGATTAAGCTTTCTGTTGACAGATTATACAAGAGAAGCTTACTACCAACTTAGCCATCTTTTCCATAATAGTTCATTCATTACAAATATTTCTATAAATATTCCTTTGCTGCAACAACCTTTATATCCTTCACCACCTTAGGAGCCTGCCCCGCTTTTCGAAGCTCAAAATCAAAACTAAATTGTAAAATGTTGTGTAGTGTCAGTAATACCGAAGTGATCAACTCAGGAGTGATCTTGTATCCATTGTCATAATATGCATTTGCCACTAACCCAGTAAACAAATCGCCACATCCATTGAAATCACAATTAATCTTGTGTATCGGCTTGTTGAAGATTTTGCCATCGGTGTAGCCAACACAGTACAATTGATTGTCAATATCCACTGACGATATTACAATGCTTCCAACTTTATACTTTTCTGCAAAACTCTTGACTGCTGACTCACATGTTTGCCAATCATGAATCTTTGCTCCACTTAGGGTTTCAAATTCAAATTGATTGGGAGTGATCAACGATACCAAACCAGTTGATAAAATCTCCTTGTAGACAGGTATAACCTTCTCCAGAACGTATAATCTACCATTATCTCCCAACACTGGATCAACAATCCAGCGTGGAATCTTCCCCTCTTGTTTCTGCAACACCTCAACAACCTCATCTTTAACCACCAGAAGTACATCAGCGTTTGGAGTATATCCAGTTAAAATCAAGTCATACGTGTTCAAATCCAAAATGTGGTGCAACCCTTGCAATACATCTCTTATTGCCTCTGGAGTTAATGCTGAACCTTGTAAACTTCCATACCCCGGGTGATTCGAATAATTGGTGGTATTGATTGCATCCACATCCCATCCTTTATATTGAAGAGGAAAAGTCACTGCTCTGTTACCCACATACCCGTGCACTACATGGGACAGAATAGATAGTAGACTCTTCATATGATTGTGTGTACCTGCATGGGAGAGGCTTTTGAAAAGCAGAAAAATTTATTTTTGACGTGTTTTTTAAACCAACAAAAATATTTCATCAACGTAATCACTAGCAAAGCAATGGCATTGAAAGAAACAGCATCCATTGATGTTGGATATCCAATATTAGATGCCAAATTCATCAACAACAAAACTGTTTTGGTAGCCGGTGGAGGTGGGGAAGGAAACAATGGAATCCCCAACAAGATCACCGCCATCAAATGTAGTTTCAAAGTTAACGATGCTAAACGAAGACTACAAAAGTTTAGAGAAGTTGTGTTACCTCCAAACGAGGACTCACCGCAATGTATTGATGTGGCAAGATTGATTGACGAGAATGAATACAATGTGGTTGTTGGATGTAATCAGAGCTCCGAATTGATTAGGTCGATGAATATTAATAACAATGTGAGAAAGTACACATACAACAAAGAAGAGCATTTGATATTTGATGATGCAGCTCAGTTTGAAGAGGAGATCAGTGGCGATGTTGATGAGTACCCAAAGGTTGTTAAAATTTCACAAGACAACTCTGTAGGATGCTTGATGACATCCACTGTGCCCTCCGTATTGTACTTTTTCAGTCCAGATGTCTTGGAATCAAAATTCAAATACAAACCACCGGGAAATGAAGAGATTAAAGATTTTGCATTGAGTCCAAAGACGGGGTCAACATTGTGCTACATCACATCCTCATCGATAGTTTCTATATCTACTCAAACGAATTCCATTATTGCCACCACTAAAACTTCACCAATTGACAAGAAGTTACAAAAATACATCTTTTCCAAAATCAAATTTATCAATGATAATGAAGTCGTCATCTCATACAGTGTCAAAGGCGGCAAAGGTGCTGGATTGTTGAGATATGACTTGACCAAGCAAAAGATTGTCCAAGAGCAAGTGATTGCGAAAAAGCTAAACAACATTGTCGCATTGGATGTATCTGTTCCACAAGATTTGGTGGCTTTTGCAGGAAATGATTTAGTGGTGTACATTGTCAAGCTTTCGAATTTCAAGTTGATGGAAACAATCAAGAAATTACACCCGTTTGCAATCACAAGTGTTTCCTTTTCACCAAATGGTACTAAACTAGCCACAGGTAGTGCTGCCAATATCTTGAATGTTGTTCGTGTACCACCTAAATATGCATCAGGAAAATCTGTCATTGGAACACTTTTCCAGTACTTGTTCACCATAATATTAATTGCAGCACTTGGAATTGGAATCCAAAAGGCACACGAAAATGGACAGTTGGATGGAATTTTAGAGTCACTGAAACATTTCCTGAAGAATTACCGAGAAGTTGGATTGTATTATGGAAAGATGGGTACCGAGTTAGCCAGCGAGTATGGTAAACTAGGTTTGGAATTGGCTGAAAATTATGGAAGGAAGGCTTATGCTGTTGCAGAAGAGTATGGTAGTAAATACGGCTCCAAAGCGATGGAGCTTTACAAGGAAAAATTCGGCAAAGATGACATTGTACAAGATGTCAGTGATCAAGCAAAGAGTACCTTGAATGATGTTGTGCAAGAAGTGACTAGAGATTTGCACGCGGAGACTATTGACCCTGATTTTAATAGTGAAACTTTGGATGATATCAAGTTGAGTACAGGAGTTATCGAGCTGTCCACGACTAGCATCGCCTCCCCTGAATCACCTCTGGTAGAGGCTTCAACATCTGAATCCGTCTCTGAAATGACATTTTCTGAGACTACAACTGAAGTTTCCACAGCATCTTCAGAGTCTACTGTAGCTATTCCTGAGTTTGAGAGTATTCACGAGATTGTTAACAATGCTACAGTTGTTGATGAAGCTCAACAGTATTCTGATCCTGTTCAAGTGTCTGAGAACTCGCAAGTTGAACATACTGCTGCTCCTGATGCGGATGCTGAGGATGAAGAATATGTGATCGAGGAAGTGGTGTATGAGGAATCCGAGCCGGTCGAACTGGATATTACTTCTGATACTGCAATGGATCAAGAAGGGACCGATATCCCAGCCAGTGATTCAGGCGTCGATGATGATCATGTAGAAGTGATTGAGGTTGTCGAAGAAGTTGTTGAAGAACTGGACCCTAAGCCAGAACCAACAAAGGATCAGAGGGAACATACGAATGAAGTTACCCCAGGGGACACTGAATATACCGAAGTTGTTGAGGAAGTCTACGAAGAGGTCATTGAAGAAGTGATTGACGATTCGGACTCAGCCAGTTCCACACAGGAGGTGGAAACTTCCACCCCTTCTCAAGTGGAGAAGCCTGAAGAGGTTGTAACAAGTGAGGAGGCTAAGCCGTTAGTTAACACGGAGGCACCAGCACAAGAGCCAACTGAAGCAAATAAGATATCTGAACAAGTACAAGAACCTGTACAGGAGTCAGAACCAGTCACCAGTGAAGCACAACAGAGTGTTCCAAATGATGAACTGGAATTAATTGCTGATGAATCTATCAAGACAAGCTTACCCAATGTAGAGGAAGTACAATCCGTCGTTGATGAGAAAGTGGAGTCACATTCTGAGAATTCAGCATCTCAAGAAAGTACCACAACGGCAGCCACCACAGAAGAAATTCCATCACAATCAGTTAAAAATTATGAAGCAAGTGCTGTAACACAAGAACAAGCAGAGGAAATAAAACTGGCTGA
Organism: Lodderomyces metapsilosis; assembly: GCF_017655625.1. NCBI lineage: Eukaryota > Fungi > Ascomycota > Pichiomycetes > Serinales > Debaryomycetaceae > Lodderomyces > Lodderomyces metapsilosis. The sequence continues at coordinate 268,974 of NW_027138160.1, read as the reverse complement.
AGATTCTAATGCGGATGGTGCCACTACTCAGTCAATTGATGAAGAAATTGTGCAAGAGCCTGTCCAATCAGAGCCTGTTCAATCAGAGCAAATTGAAGTCCAATCATCCTCCACTCCCGCCACAAGCATAGCTTCGGATGTAAGTGAAGAAACATTTACTGCCCAATCAGTCGACCAAGAGCCTGTCGTGGATAAGCAAGAACACACACCAGAGGAGCCAGTATCCTTCGAGGAACCCCATACTGTAGAAGTGTCCGGAACTGGTGGTGTTGACCCCACTCCAAAACCAGATGAACCGGAAAGTGTTGAAGAGCCACCAGTGTCAGTTTCAACACCATCAACTGAAGCAGTAGCTGCTGACCAAAATACTTCTGTTTTGAGTCCATCTGAAGAAGAGGCATCCTCGATTAAGCCAACTGGAAGTACCACTAGTGTGGCAGAATCACTGCACCCTGTTGCATCTTTGTCATCATCACCTTCCTCTTCAGCCAAAAAGAAGACGAAAGTTGTCACAAGAACAGTAAAGAAACCAAAAACTGCAGACCCTACACCGAACGCTAGAGAAAAAGATGAACTTTAGGAGATGAAGACAAAGTGAATATCTGTATTTAGTAAATTAGAATAAACAGTATGTCAATTTAACCTAACGTAATTCAGAGTTGACTTAACCCCCCCCAAAAGCCTCTATATCTAACCGTTTCTCCAAATCTTTGCCGCATAATGCTTGACAAATGCTAATGGATCCTCAATCTTTCCATCCTTTGGTTCTTCAATATCACTAGCAAATGATTTCACCGGCAACACCAAAATATCACTAACCAATTTTGGCGTTTGTAATTTGTGGAATTCTTTCCAGGTAACTTTCTGGAAGACTGAAGACTGAATATAGTCATTAAAGTATTTGAAAACAACATCAGTCCAGAGACCCGAGCCTGTCCATTGACTAATCTTTAATAATTTTTCATTGCTATTTCCAATCAACTTTAATGGTCCGCCCCCGGAAGCAGCCAAGCCTTCTAATTTCTTCAACCTAGTTTGTTCAACAATTACAGCGATGGCCTCACGCAAAATTGGATGACCTGGTTTGGCTTGGATGACAAATTGTCCAAATTGTAATCGATGTATTTGTTCTTTCCTCCAATCTGGAGATGATGAATCGGATTCAATGGCCAAGATTACACCTATATCCAAGGGACTAACATTTTCTGGAGTCCAGTTAGGAATTGGTTGTAGTGGGAAAGTGTCTATATCAGCATAAACTCCACCTTTAGCGTAAAGTATCAAGTATTTGAAAAAATCCATCTTCATTATAGTTTCCGGTAACAATTCAAACGTTTCAATCACTTCTGGAACTTGCAGATAAAGGTACTTGATGACAGTATGAGCAGTATCATCATTAAACAATTCATGAACAAACCCAGGGTTTTTGAATGCCCATTGTGATTCACCTTGACGGTACTTCTCATCAAACCTGTCATCATTCAACCCATGTTTCCACGATTGCCAAATGTAAGCAGGGAATTTACTTTCTGAATCATATGGATAAAGGAATGTCAATTTATCCCTAACCGAAGCCAGTGATGGTGGGTGTTTCAATAATTTCAATTCTTTTAAAATCAATTTGTTTTGCTCTTCCAATTTATTAATCTTTGCCTCTTGAGCTTGGAAAAGTTTCTTGTTAAGTTTCTCAATCTTACTTAATAGTTCATCTTGGTTCTTGCTATTTTCTGATGATAAAAAGTTTGATAAACCAAGAAGTTTATCATTTGGTAAACTAGATATGACTCCCTGTAAATCTTTTGATTGTGATAGGAAACCTGAAAAGAATGCTATTCCTAATAAGATTAGTGATACAAGTGTTGTCACTATTAGGATCTTGCGTCCTTTATTATTTGACAGACCATGATATTTGGGCATGATTGGTTGTGCCTTGAGTTACGTATCTGATCTGATGCAGATTTGATTTGATTCTCAGTTTATAATTTTTTTTTTCTACTTCAGCTTTTGACATGTTTCAATGGAGTCACGTGCGAGAGGTCGAAATTTCCTGACAGTTGAGGAAAGTTGCATTCTCCAACAGAGTCTACCTAACCAAATCTACAATTAAAGAGTGACATTGTACATGATAAATTTTAACATATATTAAACAAAAGTTATGGTAAACTTCATCAATAAAGAACTAGAGGCATTAATAAATCACAATACATTAAAGATTGGTCCAGATTTTTCGGGAACTTGACAAGCTTTCAGTTGCATCTTCCAAGGAATGTCCTTCATGAAGACAGAGCATTTATACCAAATAGCTATAATATACAACCCATTCACACGAGATTCTTGTCAGAATAGATAATACTAAAATTTGAAATACCCCACTACTAATGCAGAGCTCATTGCTTCACCCCGTGAATAAATCAAATACTAGCACTTGATTGATCTATTCCCAAGTATAAATGATAACTTGAGTTGTCAAAATTTACATGGAAGAAAAATACACAATTGCATTAACTTTCTTCATGATAAAGATCGACAGACACTCCCCTGCATTGTAGTGACGACATTTATAGTATCCAATCCACCATTTAGACATAAAAAGTGCTTATTTAAACGCACCATTTGAAGAGTAAAAAGTTGTTGAAAGGGAAAATTATTTTCCTTTGTTGTTTTCATAAAGGGAATGTTGAATTACGTAACGAGCGCTACCTCTTTTCACTGCACTCTTTTAAAATTGCTCTATCCCTTTATTCCGCGCAATCTCTCCAATGCAAAAGACCCTTCTTCAATCTGCATTCAGATCTCATCACCAATTACAAATCCCCTTTTAACTTCAGAGTATGTCGACAACAGAACTATACGGAGGAGCAATCACAATCAACAAACTCCCATCATCATTCACCGATGTATCACGCATCAGACAAGTTCCTGATTCACAAGAAGTTTTCATCAATGAACTCGACACTACAAAGCCTACATTATCTTCGTTGCTCACTTATGACCAAGCTTTGATTATTGATTTACTAGAACGGGTTGATGCTGATGACTACAGCTCTGCCATTGCTCAACATTTACAAGATTTTGCACCACCTGGTGTACACAACACGCCATTACAAGAATTACAAGTCAATGGTAGTGATGAGATACTATATTTCAGTTATGTTAGTTTCAAGCCAGAATATAAACGTAAAGAACCCAATCAAGCTGAACATATTGTCATATTGATTTGTTTATTGAGGTTGGAAAAAGTGCAAACTGACGTGTTGATTCAGTATAATTTGCCATTGAAGAAAGAACACCATGGAGCAATTAATTTTGCTGGTGGAGAGAATGAACTTGATAAGTTTGCGAGTGAGAGATACGAGTGGTTTAAGGACTTGTGCAGTAGTTTGAAAGTTGTTGATTGGAACCTATTTCAATGATATAATCTTTATTCAGTTTTAGACTTTTGACTAGTTTTAGACTTGGTGAATCTTTGTAAAATACCCCAAAAGATAATACCAATACCAATGAAAAGTGTAAATGTAGTTATTGAATTAACACGATCAAATGTTGTTGTGCCATGAGGTATGTCAACTGACAAATGACGGTCACTTTCCGTTTTGAAATGATAAAACACCGTGTCTTTTTCAAAATATGCTTCGTAGTTGTTTCCCAATTTGGTTAATCTCTTCGAGTCGAAAGGTGATCTACTCAACAAGTCGCCTTCCTTGACTTTACAAGCAATGAAAAATTGTGGTTGTGGGTTGATAATCTCAGTGAATGGCGAGGAGGTATCACTATTGTTTGGTAATTGATACCGTGAATGCAATGTCAAGTTTAAATCAAACTTGGCTGGCAAAGACACATCGGACTGCTCGTCATTACTCACTTGAAACAATAACTCACTTCCCCATTGTTCAATGTTGTACTCAGGTAATTCCAAATTTGAAACTCCATTATCGACTAGTAAAGTTGTATTCTGTGGGATATCTTGATACTTGTCAAATATCAATGATTTGTTCAAATTTAGATAAAAGTAGCCGTTACATGCTTGCACATCAACATCGACGCCGATTATCTCTTGATTTATAGTAGAAGTCAAATCAATTTCAGTAGTTATTGTAGTTGTCAAGACTAGATGTAAACCCTGTGGTATTATTGAAGATGAAACCGATCCTGGTAAGTATCTATGTCTAGGTTTCAAATGAAACATTGTCTTGTGGACATCCTTGTCGGTAGTATCATCTGACTCGCTTTGTCCATCTAAAATCACCCTTAATCCACTCAAAACTAAATCATCTCTAGTTTGCGATACCTTGACATCATGAAGAAACAACCCAATCTCTTTATACTCGCCTAGCTTCAAAGAGTAATCAACTTCAGCCACGTCAGTGAGTAATTGACGCAATACTACCTGTTTAGAAGAATCGTCAGAATTGTACACCAAATCAAAAGTGGAGTCATAATCCTGTATATCATTATACTGAAACCAAATCGATTGTGCATGCAATGAAGCCGGTTGAGATGAATAATAGTATAGGGAATTTCCAGCAGTGATCCACTCAGTGGCGTTGATATCGAGATTAACAACATCCTTCAACACACTATTCAATTCATTGAAAAATTCGTCGTTGTCGTCATTATTAGCTGTGTTTCTTGGCAAGACATACACATTCAACCCAGTAGTAAAGTCGAATGGGAAAACAAGATTGACATCATCATACAGTCTTTTCGATTGGATACGTAATTGCCGAATATACTGTAACGGTTTGGAGATTGGTATCGTGAATTTATTCTCAATTGAAAACCGTTCTTGTAATGAAGGCGCCACTATCTTAAAATTTGTCGAGTTGAGATTTTGAATCAAGTCATCGTGAAAGGATCCGGGATTGAGTATAGTGGCTCTATGTCTCATTATTATGATGGGTTTAGTTGAACCTTTTTATCTTTTTGAATTGCCCGCCGTTGAGATTTTTTTATCTGCCGCGCTTTGAAAATTTTGTGTCGATATGCCAATAGATGAACTGCAAAGAGGTCAATCTGTTGATGAGCATACTAGTATCTACAGCCAGCAAAACTGTTCAATTAAAGAATATGTATTAAGTAATATATATGATACTAAATCCGAACTGAATAGATCTATACCGAAAATAACGTATCACAAGGTAGTGATAAAGTGGGTCACATCAACGTTGAAGTGGCCATTTCTTTGTTTGGTTTGAATTGATTTCGTGCACTTTTTAATCCACCCCATGTTTAAATTCTTATAACTTTAGGCAAATCCGACCAATGGTTAATAACAAAAGTTGAATTATCTCCATTCAAATGCAAGATTGTATTGATAGCTTGAAGAACATCAAATGAAATGGAGTGACCAGTTATGTAATAGTATAAGCTTTCACCAGATTGAAGTAATTTCAAGGGTAAGACCCAAACTGCGGAATAAACAATCAATATTGTCAAGGATAAGATTACACCATTGAAGAAAATAGCTTCACCTAATGTTGAATATGGTAATGGAGTTGAATAGTAGTAAAGGTAGTACCAACTGTTTAATTTGTAAAGAATGTAGTTTGAAGATTTCAAGTTCTCTTGTCTTTCTAGTAGTTCCTTAGTTGAAAGTGCCATTATGTGATGTGAATAATAGTATTGAGCTTTAGATGGGTAAAACTTTAGTTTATAAATTGGTGTTTAGAATGGTTAGGCGGTTGGTGATGACGGAAAATACGGGATTATTTATACTAAACAGCAAACACGGAGAAAGAGGTAACGTTAGAGAAAAAAAGCCATTGTTTATAATCCCCATTCGGTGGTACCTATCAGTTGATGTCCTTATTTATGTACGTCTATAACAGTGCTTTTACCAATTTGTGTCTTATGGCATGACTTCTGTGTGTGAACGGTCTTTTTGTGATAGAGGTAGTTCCGTTTTTGTAGCATAAAAAAATATTTTCCAAGTAAATCCCTCTAAAAAAGGACAGAGAGAAGGATAGAGATGCATATTGACCCTATTGTCATATACCATATGTATCATGTACACCGCAAATTAGTAAAAATATGTCTATTTGAAAATTTAATTTTGTGTACAGCAGCTTTTGCATTCTCATGACTAAAATATTAGCAAAAAGTTGAGAGAGGGAAAATTAAATAGGAGTATGCAGATACGAGTTATCCAGAAGAAGAAGAGCTACTGGGTCGATAATGCAAAAGAGAGACAGAGAAATGATTGGACTCGGTGTGCTTCCGTAGCCCTATATTTACCAACTTCTTTTATGAAGCGCCAGATGGAAAAATCGGAAGCCCAGAATAAGCACAAAAGGCTGACTTTGCGAATTAGCAGTTATAAATAGAAACAAAGGAAGGGCATAAAACTATCACACAAAACGCATGAGTAGCTTTCATTTTCCTACATAGTTTTGCAAAATTATTATATTTCTATGCCCGATTTACACATTCTCTGTGTTTACACTTTTTTAATACCCTCATCCGATGCAACCTTTAATTTTAAACAACAATACCAGCTGATAAAACCAAAAAAAAAGCCTAAAGCATAGGTGAGGGGAAGAGAAAACAATAAAAGAGCTTTTCTTGTGTGTAGAGTATAATTTTCTCTGAACTCTTGGATTCTATCGTAAATGCAGTGTTAGGATACTATTTATCCTCGGCAATTTCCTGGAATGACTGTTCTGTGTTTTGTGTGTTTTGTGTGTTTTGCAAGTTTGTGGTTTGTGTTGTGCTTGCTTAATTAAGTTTCCTTTTATTGCAAAACGTTGGCTCGATATAGGTGTGAAAGTCAACTCACTCACGCGAGTTCATAACCGTATCCACCGTCTGCCAACAATTATAGGAGATTAGCAGTTAAATTGTCTATTTTTAGCTGGTAAAAAAGCTCTAAATTCGTATAGATTACAAAGTTGCTGCAAGAAAAAAAGAAATTAAATAGCGCAAATAAAAAAACAATTGAGGAACAGAAATTAAAAAAAAACAAAATATCGGCGCTAAATTCTTTTTATCCGACTTAACCGGGTTGAAACTCAAAACTTTGACGATTCTTTTGCTTTTATTGCTATGTTCGAAAAAGACTGGGGGAAACATACGATGAATACTATTCCTGCCATTACACTTCAGTCACGGAATACGTCTTACATCTATGAATTAGACGATTGACTAACTATGAGAGCGCATTTAGCTAGCTCTCTAAACCTCTGGAACTCCACTTATGCAAAGCGGTCGAAGCTTTTGAAAAAATTAGGGGGAAAACTCTAGAACGGCATTGCAGTGGATGCACAAAAGAACAGTAATAATTCTAGAAGCAACATTTTTACTCCGTTTACTTACTGTTGTTGGATAGGTGCATTCAAAGAATTAGACTATGCATACATTTAAAAAACAGAGTTTTTTGCAAAGACTAAAAAGTTTCGGAATACCGTTGTTATTGTTTTTAATGGACACAAAGGCAGAAGAAGGTTTTCACGACATTAATGCTCACCCACTCTGACACCTACACTGACACCCACACTGACACCCACTCGCTTCCCTGTGCTACAATCCGATCGTATCAATATTCTCCTTACGTGGCTAAATGATCTATAAACTGACTAGTCATCAAAAGTACATTCAATTCCTTTCCCTGACCACTAAAATGCATTGCTGAATAATATACGACCCTGTTTTTTCTTCATCTTTTGCTTCCTCTTGTCAAGTATTTCAATTCCACTGTTATCTTCTGCACTTGCTAATGTCGCAGAACTGTTAGTACTTGTCTTACCCCATGAGTTTGGATCCGTCACTTTGACTTCATTTACACGTGGAATAACCTTTTTAACTTGTTTCTTCTCTAATGCAGGAAATTTATTATCGTCAAGAGCAGCACTAGATGCACCATTGTGTAATGTAGGTGGTTTAAAAGCCTGTGATGGTGGTGGTGACTTTGATACACTGGCTAATGACGTGTCAGATTTATTATTGTTGAGTCTATCGAGATAATTGGGTAAGGATGGTGGTGGTGACATAATGTTTGAAGATCTGTTGATTGACATTGCCTTTGGCTTGCTCTTTTTAGTGATGGTGGAGTATCGTATTGGCTGGGTGTTTGGATTAATGTAATTAACCTTTTCCGGTTTCTTCAATGGTGGGAATCGGTCAACCGGTGTTGATGCACCACTATTTCTACTAGATCCTCCACCATTTCCAATCCACCCATTCGAAGTAAATGCATTGGCAGCATTTGATCCACCCAACACAGGGAACTGCTCAGTCGGATTGCTTTCATTTTCTTCAACTATGATAGACAACAAGTCTTTGTGCAATTCACTCGACTTTGGGAAAAACTCAAGAAACTCTTTAAATAGGAAATTCAAGTCTTCCAATGATTGATGAATAAATAAATCCTTTTGATACATTGTTAATAACTCTGAAGCGTTAATTTTCCTCTTGGAAAATAATTCATTGATCCTGATAAACTCTTGATATTTGTTATTGTTATAGTTCAAATAATGTTTGGCTCTTTCTTCAAATCGTCTCTTTTTAATCTCTGGGGATTGCTGATCCTCATCTTGATCTTCATTTGATGAAAGCCAGCGAGAATTGTTGAAAGTTGACAACTGACTAAAACCACCATGTTGATGATATGAATTAGACCCAATAACAATGCGTTGCCCATTATTCAATCCACCATGTTCCTTTAACATATGAGCCGTCAAATCCAAATCGTCTCTAAAAACAACAAACCGTTTTTCAACACATGATGGTACTGTGCACACATAGTGTGCTCTAGTAAAATGTTGATATAATGCATCATAATTTCTATAATAATCGGCAGTTTTAGGGGTGGTTTGATCACAAATGTGACACCGTTCATGACGATCACGAATGTGAACATTCAATTCATCCTCTGAATAGAAACGTTTCCCTTGACAATGCTTACATTCAGGGTGTCCTTTGAATCCACTTGCATCTCCTTGTGATTGATGTTTTTGTAATTGCTTGTATGTGTAAAGGGGAAGTTCAACTTTGAATGCTTTTTTATGTTTAGAGCAAATCAAACAATAGTACTTCCCATGTGTTTCCTTGGCATGATCTCCCAACTCTTTGAAGCTAGAAAATATTTCATGACATATTTGACACTCATTTTCCAATAATCGAAGTGTATCCCGTTCCACATATTCTTGTGTGAACCCAACATGGTATTTTTCATCAAACGCTACTATATCAGTCACTTTTACATCATCGTACCCTATTTCCAATTGCTCAGTAATGACAATCTTTTCATTCTCACTTCGACATATGAGACAGGTATTCTTTTCATATAAAGCACGTTGACGAAATGTACATTTGTGACATGTTACATGATTACATGGAGTCAACGCGGCGTAAATGATACGTTCTGCACAAATCAAACACTGCTGAGACTCAGGAATATCATTTGCCTCTTGCTGGTCCTGTAGATGTGATGAATCTGAGTCATTTCTCTTCTTGTATCCAGAACGAGATCCACTGATACCGCCCAGTTTGCTGCCACCTCTGCTAACTCTTGACCTATTCAGAGAAGCTTTAGAATTTGTGGTAGATGTGTTCTTCTTGTCAGTGGTAGTCATGAGCCAAAATTTCTCAGCTACTGGTCTTTGGTTTCCTTCAAGCTCAAGCCTCAATCGCGGATCGAAGGTTGAAATTTTTTTTTTCTTTTCTTCAGTACACCGTCGTACGCTTCCATCATCATCGAGCGCTATCCCTTCCCGAAAGATCTAGTTTTACCACTGTCTACCATTAAATGGCCCCTTCATTCAACTTAAGTGCAACGTTAAACGTCTCCAGGCTATTATACAACCCTGGATTGTGTTTACCCCACATCACTTTTAAATCATTTGACCAATTGATTTTGCCATTTCAAATACCTGCTCATCCAAATGTCAGGATAAAGGGAATTGTGTTGGATAAAGACAATTGCTTTGCCAAAGACCACGACGACAAAGTGTGGCCTGCATATGAAGTATGTATACGGACGGAACATCTATTATTGAATTCTGTACTAACTATTTGCCTAGTCTACATGGCTGAAGCTTAAATCCATTTATCCGGGTGAGCACGTGCTTATAGTCAGCAACTCTGCTGGAACTGATGATGATACAAACCACACACAAGCCAAAACTTTAGAGGAAAACACTGGAGTCAGTGTGCTTCGTCATTCAGTCAAGAAACCTGGTTGTTCAGACGAAATCAAGCAATATTTTGCCCGTCAAAATATCAACCCCAATGAAATAATCGTTGTTGGAGATCGTTTGTTTACTGATATGGTAATGGCAAATATGATGGGAAGCTGGGGCTGTTGGATTAGCGAGGGTGTACAGTTGAGCAACAAGATGTTTCCTAAATTGGAGAGGGATTTATATCTGAGATTAGTGTCAAGCAGGACAGATAACCCATGGAGTCCGCCAACTCCAAAGAATGCAGATGAGCCTTTTGCCAAGGATATAACGTGATGCGCCACATGAATTCTGCTTTGAATTCATTTTTTTTTTTTTGCAACATTGCTTGGTGGTTCCTCATTTTAATTTTTTTTTTCTGTCCCTATAATTTCTTTTATTTGGTATGCTTTTGACTCAAAGTAGGAAACAATATCACCAAGCTAAAAAGTAAGGAATTTAGCAGAATGGGGACAACAATTTTATCGTTGGAGAGACTACCGATTCAACCATTCACTCGATTTGATATAATAACATTTTCTTATTGCAGTTTTTACCAGCCCAAAAGTGATACACTTTTCACTACTACCTTTCATCCAATTCACGCTTTAGTTGATGTTCCTACTACACTCATTTTCCAATGGTTCATAACATTTTATTTGATCCTTCTCTCCCAGAAGGTCAAAGAATCAATGTGGGTAATGGCATGGTAATTAATGACATTTCAAGCATCTACAACTTACCGATCTTTAAGAACTTGTTTCGAGTCTACTTTACGTTTCTTTTGGTTCAATATATACTTATCTACGCTTGCGTACCGTTGGAAGAGATTGAAAACCGGCCTGCAATGTGCATTATTTCCAACTGTTACATTTTGATTATGGTATGTAAAACTACACTGGCCTACATTGACGTGGCACTAACGTTTTCTAGTTTGTCATCAATGCTTCCATACTTCCTTTATGCTCAAGCACTATACCCACTTTGGTTTCACTAAGATGCCTATTTTGCTCATTTATATTGGAATTGGGAGGCACAGTGTTGAATATTATTGCAGTTGTTCATAGCTTGAGGGCCGGAAAGATGTACCAAATTGAAAAGGAACACGGTAAAGCAACCCCTACAAAGACAAGTGTCGAAGTTTACATCAATGTGTTTATTATCCTTGCTATGACCTTTTCTATTTTGGCAACCACAACTGTGTTTTCATTGGTTGTTGTTTGTGAACGGTCCTTGGAGTATATTACAGGTAAAGTTGATCGAAGACATCTCAAGGCGCAAAAGCAAAAGATTGGTGTGATTAGTACAGATTCAATTGAAAAGTTTAATCAACAACAGGAAACTTACTTTTAATGATACATTTCTTCTAATATACAATTTCTTTTACTCATTGGCTAAAAATATGCCATCCATAAGGTATCAGCAGCAGCCAAATTACGGGGATTAACAGCTTGTGAAATCAACTCCAACACATTTTGTGTAGCAACGCCTCCGCTAGGGGATACATGACCCATTGTCATCACTCTCTTGATGATACTATCAACATTAAATTTAACCACATCACGTAATTGTTTATCTTGACCAGCAATAGTACTATTTTTATCTCCACCACCTTGTGCTATCCAGGAGATAGCCTCATCTCTGACATAAAGTGTCAAGTATTGTTCTAAATCTGATTCTGGCTCTAATAATGCTCTAGCAATGCACAATACATAAACTGCCAAAATCCCTTCCAATCCACTTTCACCAATCAATTTCTGAATATTCGGTGTTAATCTAAATGGAACTTGTTCGGCATTAACAAACATAGGTGTTGGTTTGGCTTGAGGGTTGTTGTTATCATGTCTATTTGGCATCTTGCAAGGTAACATATCTGAAGTCCAAACATTACCTGAACCTTTATTTACATGAATCTTTTGTGGCTGCCTAGCATTAACGCACATCATATATGTGGTGAAAATGAATGATGCATATTGCGAGGTGAATTGCTTTCGGAATAACCAGAAATCATCAAATCTTGGATAAAGTTGCAAAAAGTAATCCTTCAAAACAGTAGAAGGCACAAGCAATGTTTGAATGGCACTCAATATCTCAACACGAATACTTGCCAAATCGGGTTTAGGTAATCTATGATCAAATGCGGCTCTTAATTTCTCCACCGTGTAAATAAATGGTTCGTCACGGCTCTTTCCATTCTTTTTGCAATAATCTTCATAAATCTTTTGCAAAGTGATGTCGTTTACATCGTCATTGACAATCCTGATATGTGGCGAAAGTGGTACAGCAATAGGCAAGGTGAATTGGATATCCCTTCTTCTAGTCTCCACTCTTCTCGAAATGCTATCGTTGAAGATTCTAAACAATTGAAATACTGATTCCTCACGACGACAATGACGAGCAGCTGGAAATTGAACAGCAAATGTATGCAAGCTTCCATCATGCCCTCTGATTCTCAATCTCTTGTAACACGCACTAGTACCACGAGCTAAATCAACAGTAGGCAAGAATCTCTCAATCTTGACAAAGTGAGAATTGTTATCCTTGTTCAACAAGTATTGTCCCGGGATCTCAATCTCCTCAAATTTTTGATGATGGAACTCACTCAAATGTGGACACAAGATCTCTAAATTGACCTTGGTAAATCTTCTATCCAATTTATCTTCCAATCTATCTCTCCATTTTCTCAATTTGGTTATATAGGTCTCCAAGTTAGGCTTTGAATGAACCAAATCTTTCTCAAATTCAGCTCTAATTTGCTTAGGCAAAACAGTTTCAGCAAATCTTGTAATATTTGCTTCAGTGACTGGTGGCAACTTGGCATCATCTTTGGGGTTACCTAACCTATTCAAATATTGAACTCCATCATTCAATAATGCAACACCAAGCCTGTACGCATCTTCATCTGCGGTACATTTAAACCGTTGATTAATTTGATCAACTAATGACTCCAACGACAATGCCAATAAAGGATAGGCTGTTTTCAAAATTGCCATTATTTCCTCTACGTGTTCCAAAGGTTGGCGAACTGATGGAGGAACTGTAATGGAAACTTGATTTTGTGATTGTGGACGAGATGGTGGAGGAGGGCCAGACTGTGAATTTGGTCTTGAAGGAGATTGCGTTGGTGCCGCGTCTGTAGAGCCAGTTGCTGTTGGTTGCGATGGCGGAGGCAGTGTCTGTGCTCCATTCTGTGACTCACTCTTATTCTCTGCATTACCATTCTCTTTTTCTCCTTCAGCAGGGCTCTGATGACTTGAAGCACTAGCTGCTGAAGCTGCGGCTGCTGCAGTTGCCTTTTGACGTGCAATCTCAATAGCTTGACGTTGCTGCGCAGCAAGATCTTCTCTAGTTGTACGCAATTGGAAATGTAATGCTTGAGGATAGCTCTTGGCAATTCTCACCAACACCTGCTTAGCTAATTTAGCTTCCCTATGTGATAACGATGTTAACAATTGTGGAATAAACGTAATCCAATACCAAACTGGAACTTCTCCTCTAAAGTTTTCAAACGCTTGTGCCAAAGTTCCCGACGCATCATCCAAACTAATCAACCATAGAATACGGGCTAAAAGTTTTCTCGTTTTACCATTCTTGTACAATCCTGCCGCTTGTAAGTAACAACTGATTGCATTGTTGGCATACACCATATCATTTGGGTTCTCTTTAAAGCGACGGTCATTGAAGGCACCCCATTCTGCCCAGGCCTTGGGTAAATTAAGATCGATTTGAACTGATGTGGCAAATGCTTTATTAGCTTCATCCTTTTGATTCAATTTATTCAAAAACATTCCCTTAAGGGTAAAGAATTCAGCCTTTTGCTGAGTGGCAAAATACACTAAATTAGTATTACTAATAACATCAAGACCGGTATTGAGTTCATTAGGATTTTGATAATGACACTTGACTTGCTCCTTCAATTTCAAAAATGCTTCTTGGATTTCGATATTGGGCAATTGGTAAATTCTAGTCAATTCTTTGATACAAACTTCTGGCATATTGTGCTTCCTTGCAACATGAGCAAACCTGTTAATGACCCAAGCAATTTCATGGAAACCACGATAAGCATAAGAGTTGGCGTTGCTGCCTGAGTTAGATTGCTGCAATACTGGAATGAACGGCATGTACACCTTGTTGATAACTTGGAAGGCATGCTGACGCCAGGTTACCAAATCGTTCCAAATATTGATATCATCCCAAATGTTAGGCAACCTTTCACGCCACACTTGCAACACTCTCTTTAATTCTTGTGACTTGACATCCAAGTTTTGTGCATTGGTTGTGACCAAGCTTGAATAGACTTGACTTGCCTCCATAAACTCAACATATTGCTGGAATGTATGCAACAATGGAATATGAGCATTGGTAAATCTTCTAGGCAAGCCATACCATTTCCTCAAAGCAAGCTGAATACCTTCGTCACATAACTTGGACAAATCTTGCAAAGTTTCTTTCTCCTGTCCAAATCCTTGTAAACACAAGAAAGTTTGGAACACTTGGCGTCGAGGTGTAGGAACGTCCATAACATTCTTGACCGTTTGATCCAATGTCTCTCTATCATTGTACCAATCAGCAACCCTCCATCCGCATTCTAATAATAAGTCTGAAAATCCTTCGTGTCTTGCCAAATCGGTGAGAATATCCCATTGCTGAAGCTTTTCCGAACACAAAATCCAGTGGTCTTCCCACAATGCATATTCAGCTTCACCATAAGGTAATGACCCACTACGAGCTTTAATTTGTGCCGATTCATACAACTGTTGGGCCTTATCCCAAAGTCCTATCTGCTCGTATGAAAGTGCGCTTATCGTCTCATTATATTTAGCTCTTCTTCTCCAAAGTCCATAAAACATGTCTTCTTCTTTCAATGTTGCATACAACTTCAACAACGCATCTTGCACAACCTCTCTGACATCAGCATTCGCATGTATGGCTTCTTCATTGATATTTTCCAATAATTGAAGCCCTTGAGACCACGCGTCAAAATTAGCAGCAAGACACTCAATGGCAAACGGTGGAAGTTGAAGGGTATAACAACGAGCAACTCCCTCCAACAAGCACTGAATCACATTTGGACGTAAATCTATTTGACGTGTGTGAAAGTCTTTTGATAACAAAATGACCAAATACCTTGTAAAGTCTAAATGTTCTGACCTTGGTACCGATTGAAATACAATTGGAAAAATTGCCGACCACGTTCTATGAATTGTTTCACTACTTTGATAAAACATATCAATCAATGGTTCAAATACATCTTTTGCTTTGATCTCGCTTATATTTTGCATAAATTTTGAGTGCGATTGAATCAACTCACTCAACTTCTCATTGGCATCCACCTCCATTGAATCCGACTCAGGAAACTTGAACGCTTCGATTGGCGCCAATTTATATTCATTGTCAACAAACTCAATCTTGTTTTCAAAATTAAATGATCCAAACAATATTTGCAAAGCTTGGTTTAACCATGGGTAATCGGCCAAGTATTCCCAATTCTGTTCTCTTATAACGTAGTACAATCTCTTTGCCACATCCTTTTCCAAACTGTTGTTCAAGATGGACATTAATTTTCTTCTAATTGACACATCAACGGACCTTGTACCCACCATAAACGGCTGCTCCATTCGAACTGTCAATTCACTACAACTGAAGGAATCGTCTTCGAATATTTCAACGATAATTTGATAAAACTCCTTGGACAAGGTTGGTTCACCTCTTACTTCAAAGACCATCATTTTCGACAAAATGGCAGCTTTTTCCTTTGTGGTTGGGAACAAGTCTGTTCTGGAAAACACCCAACTCTTGACTATTTTGATAATTTTTTCAAGTGTACTTTTGTCCAAACTACGCTCAATCAATTGCGCCAATAAAGATAAAAAGATACGACGCTGGTCTCCCAAGTTGGAAATTCTCATTGAACACAAATTTAAAATCTTTTCCAACAATTTAGTTGTAATTTTAGCTTCAAATTCAGCATTGGCGCTGTCCTTTGAAGTAGACTGAGTCCCCTGGTGTGTTATCGTAATATGATCTTTGCAAAGCTTGCTAAAAGTTTTCATAATTGTAGGTAACAATGGATCCAATATCGCTGGTTTGTACTGAGCTAATGTCCAGGATAAGGTAACACCAGCAGCAAATGATGGCATATCGCCTAAATCTTCTGAGACAGAAGTAGTCAACAAATTGATAAACTCCTTTACATCGTCCTCCTCTTCATCCTCTTCTTCTGACCCTTTTTGTTGGTTGATAGCTGACAAAATAGTGCACAAGATTCTTTGCAAAATTTCCTGAATGTCATGATTATCCGACTTGATACATTTCTCAAGTAATTTTTGCAAATAACTCAAGTTTGAAACTATCCATTCCGGTTCCTTCCACTCTAAAACAACACCCAAAACTTCCAATGCATTCAAACAGTATCCAAGTAAATTACTCGAGTTCAAATCGTTTGAAAGCAAGAACTTTTCAAAGAAGGTCAACTTGACAGCAACTTCGGGCCAGTGTTCTGGGCTCAATAAGTCATGTAAGATTCCCAAAGCTTTTTGTCCTAGTTCACTTTCTGATGCTCTTTGGGGACTGATACATACATATCTAATCAAGAAGGTAACACAAGCTTCCCTTTGACCAAAAGGTACTGAGTAGTTTGAAGAAGTTGTAAAGTCACTTTCAACTTTAGGATCTGTTTCAGTTTCAGTTTCCGGCTCAGCCTCGCCTGATTCCTCTTTACTAGACTCAAGAGTTTTAGCAACTTTCTTGGCCTTCCGTTCCCAGTATAATACCAATTCGGCCAAGTCAATAGCTAAAAGTTGATTCTCAAGCGCAGGGTTTGCCAAGATTGTTAATTTTCCCATAGCAGTGATAATGTTGGATATGAAATGTTCCCTGGCAATAAAGAACAAATCAGGATGTTGAACAATAAATTGGTATACATTCAAAACTTGGGTAACATTAAATCCATCTTCTGAGATGATACGACGAGGCCATTTTAACCAACTGTCGGGTAATTCAGCATCCTTCATCCTCTTTGACATCACAGGTGCTAAAATATCCAATGCTTGCCTAACCAAATGCCTCGAGTCAGTTTGATGAGTTCTTAATAAAGCTACAAATACTTGGGTAGCTAACTTTCCTGGAGTATCATACGCGGCAATAAAGTACGAAGTTGTGACATATGCAATCTGCTTAGTGATGTTGTCATCAAGTTTGATATAATTCCAACTAAACTTGATGATATCTTTACGCAATTCGCTAATCTGAGTTGGAGCCAACTTGATTAACAACGCGGTAGCTTCCAAAAGTGCAGATCTGTAACCATCGATTGTTCCTGAAGTGTGATTGTCAATAATATCATCCTGTGACTTCCAAACCGTAGTGTCTAATTTTTCAATCCATGAGTTCTCTTTTTCAAACACGTGAGAAAGATCACCATTTTTGGTATATTCGTACACAAATATAGGACCAAATACGCGCTTGAGGAAAAAGATTTTTGCTTTTAGGCATGGTTCCAGCTCATTAATGAAATCAATGGTCTTGTCAAGGTACATGACTTTCACGTCCAAGTCATCTGAGGAGACAATATCACTGAAAATAAAATCTTCAAAAACCGTCGAAATCTCATATTTCAATTTGCAATGACGGTTTACAACTGCAAAAACCAAGTCCGTTTCATTCATGTTTGCTCTTGTGAAATCAACCACTAATTGTTGCAACTTTTCAATCGCTTGGTTGCTTCTGAAATGGGCTGACGACAAAATTGGCGCAACGCTAATCTCATGTATATCTTCGAGCACTTGCGACAAGGCGGTCAATAATTGCTTCTGGTCACTAAACCATTCCTTGTCATGCCTTGCAATTGCCTCGACCAAATCAACAATGTTTGCAAATTTGACAACCTTGGTTTCTGAATCTGATTCAGTCGTTACATCGTCAACCAAAACTTGTATTTTCTCCTCTGCATGTTTTCTCAAGTTGTCACATCCATCCATTCCAGAGATTGATGCAAGCATGTTGCCCAACTTCCTATTTTTAAAATTGTTGACCAAGTATTCCACACAATTTTCAGCAAACCTATTGAGAAATTTGGAAATTGGTTTTCTAAAAGGAGAATCTTGATGACGATCTAAATGCCCTTCCAAATATTGTAAAGTATTGATAATCTCTTCCATAAACATGTAAGCTTTCGCAGGTAACAAGTGGAAAATGTTTAAAATTGCCATTACGATTTGCACAGTGTGGTTATTTTCAAGATTTTGTCCAGCAATCTGTCTCAAAGTATTGATTTGAGCCCATGCCATCAAATGGTCCAACAACTTTCTACCAATTTCAACACGGAAGTACGAAATCAAAAGCTCTAATAATCTAGCCAACGCTTCCAAGCCGGAGACTGTCAACTTTTTATGATCTGACAAGTTCATAAGCATTGGACGAAGTCCGTTTTGCAACAACTCTTTTGGCAACTTTGCATTCTCTTGTAAACTAGATGCCAATCCTTGGTGGGCTGCATTTATAATCTTTGTAGAATTGTTACACAAAGCTTTAAAGAACACACCCAAAATACGGATTCTTGCTTCACCTAAGGATCCAATCGAAAAGTCGGGCTTTGACAAAGCTAATGATAAAAGTTTGATACAAACCACTCTCAACTCTACCAATTGATTCGAAGTTCTGTGTTCACTCAATCGGTGCACATTGGCCAACGATTCATCTTCAGCATCTACTAATGCCAACGCCTCCAAAAGCAATCTATTCAACTCTTCATTGAAACTCAAAAATGTGTCGGGTAAACCCAAGCAGAAAGTAATGGCATCAATATTTCCAATTTGCATAGGAAAGGGCAAAGCTCTGAGTGGTTTGCCAAAAATAGGTGTCAACAACAAGTGCTTACACGGGCCCAATAGAGTAGCAATGGAGGTAGACGTAACTTCAGACAAAACTTGTAAACATTCTTGGGCAACCTCCCTCACCATTGGAGTTGGACTAGCCAAGTCGTAAACCAAGGCTCCCACAAGTGTCTGGAATGGCTTTTCCATAACAGTTTCCTTAGTAGTTTCTTGATTGCAGACTTTTAATAACTCAAGAACCAATTCTTTAGCTGACTGACGTACTTCAAATGGTGCTGTGTCCGGAGTATCTCTCAAGATAAAAAACACAGAGCGTACCAATTCAAATTGTCTTTGGTGGAACCAACTTGGAGGAATTTTTAAATCATAAAACATGGTCTTGAGACCAATGATTCCACCGAGTTTGGTATAGTAGAATTCATTGTAACAACAATGGGTAAACTTGTAAAACATTGACCTGAATATAACCGAGTATAATGCATTCTCCTCGGATCCAAATGTGGTGACAGTAGTGTCATAGATTCTCTTCACTGCATCAATACCTTTTGCTCTCACCTCTTTGTCCCAAAAGCTTAAGGAATAAGTGATGGCACTAAGGAAGGCGTTTTCACTAATGTACGCCTTGCCTTCATTATCATTCACTGAGAATTTACGCTCTTTTCTAATTTTATCCACCACGGAGGTGCTCAAATGCAACAAAGTAAAATGAGTGGTCAATCCATCAATTAATGCACTTGCCTCGTCTTTCAACTCTGGTATCGAGATTGAGAAAAACAACATTTCAAGCAATTTGGCAAAAAGTTGTTGTTGAAGATCAAGCTTCTCCTTATCTTCTATATCCAGTGGCGCCAAAGGAATGTCAATATCTTCATAGTTATCCTTTTTCAAAAACTCAACGCTTTCTTGCGCATACTGAACAAAGTTGTCCGGGATGGGAGTAGTGGTGATGAAAAGTTTCAATATACTGGTCAAGTATTTGAAAGCGCTAATTCTATAATGCACTTTCAACCTTGGGTCATCCAATAACTTGATGGCAGATTCAACACCTGGTGTCACTGACACAGGTACTGAATCATTCAATCCATAAACTTGAACTAATGCTTCAATGTCTTGACTTGCTGGTGACTTTGCCACCAAGTTCTCATGTGATTTAATCTTGCGGTGATTTCTTCCGCCCAATTTCCCTAAGATTCTAATAGCAGTATGACTATGTTGATGGTGGTATGGCACAGGCTCAAGATGTTTCCACAAAGCCGTCATAATTTCGTCAACCACGGGCTCGATTATTGGATCGAAATATTCAGCAGTCAAATTATCAACGCACAACTCAAAGATACGCATACCTTGGCTTACCAACTCTTGTGGTCCATTCAACGCATACACAAGTGGTCTTGTTAAGAAATTAAGATGTGGTACTAAAACCGCCAATCTAACTGGAATAGTCAAGCACAATTCAACATAAATATCTCTCTCATATGGTCTTTGTGCGTTGGCAATCATTTTATTCAAATTCTCCAACAAAACAGGCAATATAGGCATGATTTCTTTGTATAGGTTTTCAAACTTGCCTCCACTAATACTTCTAAACAATATTCTCACAAGATAAGAATACACAATTGGCTCTTCCGCCTTGGTACCAAGCTTTAACGATTCCAAAATGAGATAGTTCAAATGCGGAAGTAAAACCCCTTCATTAGTAGTTGGGAATAGATTAACCGACATGAAACACAATTTGAATAAACGAATAAGAATGTTGGATTTTATCACATCAGCATTACCAAGTTGGCTCAAGTTCTCCTTCAAAAAGGAGATCAATATACTTGAAAAATTTGCTGAAGTTACTTCACTGGCAAGGAAAAACTGCGGCAAATGCAACAAAGCAGCATTTTCCAACATAGATTCAAACATAAAAGGTAATTCTGAGCTAACAATTTCATTAAATGAAGCTGGGTCAATGTTTATGAAAATGGTTGCAAATATTTCCATCAAATCCTTTTCGTCTTTGGAAGAAGTTATTGGCAAATTGGGGCCTCCTGTTGAAAAATCAAATGCCTTTTGTGAAATTGTTGGTTTAGGTTTGGATACCGAAAAAAAACGAAGACAACTAACACCACCCCTAAACAAAGATCGAAGAATGTTGACCTCCTCCACTGAGATGAGTTTTGCTGAGTCATTCCATTTGTCATAATTTACCTGCTGCTGTTTGCTTGGGTCTGTAATCACTGGTTGTGGGGGTACTGGAGGATTGCAGTGTTTCAATCCAAACACAACTGATTTTAGGAATTGCATCAAGGTACGGAAGAGATATCTTGCATCCTTTAATAAATCCGTGGTGTTTGGTGTTGGGACCGAAGCGATTGGTGAGTAAGAATCAATATTGTAGATGTTCAACCCAAGGGACTTGTCAACCTGTGGATTGGCTTCTTCGCGCGCCTCCTCCTTATCGACGTCCATCTTGTCATTCACCTCATCAGCTGCTTCCTCCTGTTGTATTTTGTTACCCTTGGATGAGTATCTCTCAATTGCCTTTTTCGAATCCTTTTCTCTACCAAGTTTCTTTTTCTCATATTCGTCATGCTTGGCAATAATGTAGTCATATTTACGGTCCAAGTTTTTAAATCGCTTGGCGTATGCATCAATAATGACTAGGAACAACTGTCTTCCTTCCAATTTATTAGAAAGGGTCATGATCTTCTCCACGAGATTCAATAGTAACTTTGCACTCATAATCTGCACCGACATTGGCAATGATTCATCCTTTAACAAATCCGAATAAATAGTAACGGTGGACCAGATCTGAGCAGGAGTTAGCTCGTCTCGTACATTGTGGATAAAATCGGCAACCATAGAATACGCCAAGGGCCTTAAAGTCTCGTGCGAAGTCAAACCGTCTCCAATCAAGATCTTCTCGTCGAAAAGTAGTCCCAATTTTGGAATGAATTGTGTTCTGAATGGAGTGGAAAGTATATGTCTTGTCGCATGAAGCAATTCCTTTCTTGCAATGGATAATTCTGCTGGACAGTCTTGTAACAATCTAAGAATTACATCAGGGATGCACGTACTCTCCTCCGGTTTCAAAAATTGATTGGCGTAGCCTCTAATAAACACATATGCCAAGAAGGATGCAGCTTTGACTTGTCCCAAGATGAAATCACTATACGCTTGCCTGTTTTTAACTTTGGGGGATATCGATGTAACAACATTATTTTCGGACTCTTGACGATATTGTTCTTGTTGTTTCACTTGTAGTTGGAGAATGTGCATAATTTTTGGTAAAAAGTGAGGAAGTGAGGGAGCAACAAGCTGTTTGTTAGACGAGTACAATGAAACCATTGTAATGGGACATTCAGCCAAGGTCTTGAAAGAGAACATGGCTTTGCTTAATGTTTTTGTTGGTGAATCCTCGTTGAATGAGTTAGCTGGTGACATGTCCAGGACTTCATTGTCTTCCTCTATGTTGTCATTGTTTGAGGAGTCATCTGAGAACACATCCTGCACAGTTTGGTCCATGTTGTCATATATCTTTTGTATAACCTCTAAAAATGGTTGAACTTTTTCTGACAAAGTAGCTTTATAGGCTTTCTGCAAACTGGTGATAATCTTCATACATAAAACACCATTGTCCTCATTCTCCTGGACTAAGATCTTTGTCAAGGCGTCCAATATTTGTTCTGCAAACGGTTGGAATGTCTCATTCATAATTAGTCTGTGAATTATCTCCAATGTACTGTTTCTCAATTTCTGTTCTGGACTGGTGGAAATGTATGATATAGGTACTTCTTCAAGCTCCTTCAAAAATATCGGCACAAGGTTCTTTAGGAAATACTCATATTCAGTAGCACCGCTAAACTGTTCAATCGTGTCTAACAATTCTGACAAAATTGCATGTTTGGCAGTATAATCAGCACTTTCATTAAGTCGCAATACAAACGCGTCTAGCTGAGCAGTATACGACATCTTTTAAAAAGGAAATAAGCTACTGATTTGGTTGTAATTGGTGTGTTTAAAGTGCAATTGTATAAGGCTAAATACAAGTGTAAACTTTTGAAGAAAAACAAAAAAAAACTGAAAATTGAGAAAAAAGTGGAAATTGATTTCACCAAATTTTCAAGTTTTGCACGTGTAAATCATGTGAATATCACGTTTTTGGTAGCGAAGGGGTACATTGAAAGTAAAGGGTGTTCTTAGCAGGGAAGCGCAAAGTTGAAGTAAAAACAGTGCTGAATAGAGCCTTAATAGATTCCTACTATCATGTATGTGTCAAGATTCAGTAGACAGATTAATTGTTGGAGCAAATTTGGTACATAAATTGAAACAAAACTTTCACTCAGTGGTTAGTTTGAATAATTGGTAAGTTGTTAGAGAGGGATGATACCTCTTCTCGAAAAAGTTACCCCTGAATGCTATCTTACTACGAAGTGGGGAAGTTATCTATACTTCTACTATTAGGACTATGATATAAAAGAATAATCAAACAATTATATGTTAATGTAAATGCTTTAGATTGTTGTGTAAACAAGAAAATGTAGAATTGTGCTGCTCTTGGAGCAACCTCCAGAGGAAACTACTGCTCAATCGACGTGGCCAACTACAACATCTACACTCAATTAACATCTTCGTAGCCACCACGCGTCTACAGGTCTTGGCTTCTCCATTTGATCTAATTCTATTGTGCTTACGCTACCATGAAAATGTTTGAAAAATTCCCTTTTCTTTTTTCTTTTTTTACCGAGGGACATCCCACAAAACAATGCAACCGTTCCTTTTTGACAGCTATAAAAGGCGCAAAAGAAAGAGACGTTCTAGATGCCACACCAATTCTTTTTTTGTGAGATGGATCCACCGGTAAGGTTATTTGCTTTCTATGCTGCTTGAAATCCTTCATGTACATTGAGACGGTCACTAATTTCGGCTTCAACGGAATGGGTACTTTGGACACTTCTTTTGTTTACTTCCTAGCACTAAAGAAGTAATGTCCCAAATAAGGATAACATGGTTCGTACATAGTGTTTCATTATGCGTTCTATTTTTAGAATTCCGAGGGGAACTACAGTGCAAATTTCGGATGCTTACTCAATTTGCACTTTATGCCGAAATTACGTGCATATTCAATTTGTGTTAGCTACATCTTTTTGAACATTTTATATGACCAAAATCTATTTTTGGTTACTACATGTGAGTGTACCATAGTATGTATTTGCTAGCTGCAGGGTTGATGTCATTACACGGCAAGTCTGGTATGTTCTTCCAAAAAAAAAAGTGACATGCACTTGAATGGCCTGATGTATGAGACAGGTCAAGCGGTTACGTGACATGGAGTTATTGACGATGAAGCTGTTTCCGTCAATATATAAAGGGTTGTGGAAGCCATTTATTCCTTCTGCTTTTGCTTTTCTTTCCCATCATCAATCAACAAAAATGAAGACCACTTTAATTCAAAACGCATTATTGACGACCTTGTTGGCACTTCAATGTGAAGCTGCCGCTATTTCCCCACGTGATGACAGCAAAATTATTGCAATGGACATGCAACTTGCTGACCAAGATGAAGTTGCCGATGATGGAGACGTGACGAAGAGAGATTACATCAAGAACGATTTGAAATTCAAGAAGAATGCCTATACTGTTGAACTCAAGATCGGCTCCAAGAAAAAGAAAGTGAAGGTTGCTGTTGATACTGGATCAAGTGACTTGTGGGTCCCTACTAAAAATGTTCAGTGTCTTGACAAAGTTAAATGTAAGAAACAAGGAACTTTCCAAGTCGAGAAATCCAAGACCTTAAAGAAATTGAATGAAGACTTTGACATTGAATACCCTGATGGAACTACCGCTTCTGGAGAATATGTCCAAGATACTATTCGTTTCGGTAAAAAAAAGACCCTCTCTAATGAAGAGTTTGCTATTGTTGACAAGACTAATTCCGAGATGGGAGTTATGGGAATTGGTTTGGAAGACGAAGAAGAAGTAGCAGGAAAGGATAACAAAACTTATTACAACTTTGTATACAGCTTGAAGAAGGCAGGATACATTGGTAAGGCCGGTTATTCATTGTACTTCCCTGAAAAGGACAAAAAGACTGGTACTATTGTATTTGGTGGTGTTGACAAGGACAAGTACTCAGGAGACTTGACGACGTACAAGGTTTCAGATAAGTTGACTGTTCCGTTTGAATCAGTATCCTTAGATAAGAATGACTACAAGAACAACACTGATGTTCTCATTGATACTGCATCAAGATTTTCCTACTTGCCAAAGAATGTCATTGAAGGTATTGCCAAGGCATTAGATGGGTCCTATAATGAAGATACTGGAGTTTACATTGTTGACTGCAAAAAGAAGAACAAGAAGAAATTTAAGGACACATTTACTTTCAATTTCCGAAATGGTTTAAGTATCGATGCTCCAGGTTATCAATTTGTTTTGAAGTTGAAGGATATAAAGGATCACATGCCTAAACACGAAAAGAATAAATGTGGGTTAACTATCTTCCCAGCTGATGATGAATCTGTTTTGGGTGACAACTTCTTGAGAAATGCTTACGTTTCTGTTAATTTGGAAGACAAGTCAATTGGAATGGCTCAAGTTGAACATTCCAAACATCACTCATACCAGAGTCTCTAATTTCAAATATAATAGTTGGTCTCGATGAATACCCAAGATTGATATTATTTAATACATAGTTTTTACTTAATAATACAATACTGCCGTTGCAATTGGATTTGTAGGAGAAAAGCCTCGGGTACATGCTTTTCATGCCGAAATTACCTGCATGATCTATTTTGTGCAGACGCATGTCAAAAAAATTTCCCGCTCTTTTATAACCGAGTCTATTTTTGGACAATACAAATATGCACGCCAGATTCATACTTGGTACCGATGTACGGCAGGTATGGTTCGTTTTGTGAAAAAATAGTGACATGCGGTTGAATATTCCATTTTATGAGACGGTTCAAGCGGTTCCATAACAGGAAATCATAGATGATGCAGGTTTTGCCTAGGATATATAAGGGGCGATAGAAGTCCTCTGTTCTTTGATGATGTTTTTCATTTCCATCAACAATCATCAAAATGAAGACCACTTTAATTCAAAACGCATTATTGACGACCTTACTAGCACTTCAATGTGAATCCGCTGCTATTGCCCCACGAGATGACAGCAAAATTGTTGCAATGGACATGCAACTTGCTGACCAAGATGAAGTTATTGATGACGGAGATATCAGCAAGAGAGATTATGTTGAAACCGATTTGAAATACAAGAAGAATGCTTTTACTATCGAGCTCAAGATTGGATCCAAGAAAAAGAAAGTGAAGGTTGCTGTTGATACTGGATCAAGTGACTTGTGGGTCCCTACTTCCAAAGTTCAATGTCTTGACAAAGTTAAATGCAAGAAACAAGGAACTTTTCAAGTTGAGAAATCATCGTCTTTAAAAAAATTGAATGAACCATTTGACATTGAATACCCTGATGGAACTACCGCTTCTGGAAAATATGTCCAAGATACCGTACGTCTTGGCAAGAAGGATACTCTTTCTGATGAACAATTTGCTATTGTTGACAAGACCAATGCCGAGATGGGAGTTATGGGAATTGGTTTGAGAGGCGATGAAGACTCAAAAGACAATTCAACTAATGACAACTTTGTATACAGTTTAAAGAAGGCAGGATACATTGACAAGGCTGCTTATTCATTGTACTTCCCTGAAAAGGAAAAGAAGACCGGTACTATTGTATTTGGTGGTATTGACAAAGACAAGTATTCAGGAGATTTGAAAACTTACAAGGTTTCGGATAAGTTGACGGTCCCATTAAAATCAGTATCATTCCAAGACAAAGACTACAGTAACAGTACTGATGCCCTTATTGATACTGCATCTAGATTTACCCACTTGCCAAAGGACATCCTTGATGGTATTACCAAGGCATTGAATGGAACATATTCAGATAAGCTAGGAGTTTATACCGTTGACTGTAAATTGAGGGGTCACAGACACAAAGAAGCATTGACATTCAAATTCGATGATGATTTCAGTATTGATGTTCCAGTGTATCAATTTGTTGAGCGTTTGAAGTGGATAAAGAAAACACCTGATTACTTAAAGAACCATTGTGGATTGGGTCTTTTCGAAGCTGATGGAGAAACCATTTTGGGAGACAATTTCTTGAGAGATGCTTATGTGTCTGTTAATTTGGAAGACAAGTCAATTGGATTAGCTCAAACGGTGCATTCAAAGAAACACTCATACCAGAGCCTTTAGTGAGGTTCCTATGCATAATTATTGGGTCTATACTGATACCAAAGCATCAAATTAATACATAGCTCTATTTACAATACAATATTAGATTGGATCATTATATGTATTCCTACTTAATTTATAAAAAACCACTCTTATACTTTCTCCATGTATCCTCTGTTATCAGAGATACGATCCTTTTCCGCAGCCCTCAGATTCTTCATTGCAACATAATTCATCATCACAAAGCTCAAAAACACCACAATTAAAAAACTAAATGCCACCCAAGTCATGGTTTCTGCTCGTTGTCCACGACTAACTTGAACCACTTCAAAACTGGCACCACTCAACAACTTTGTTGTGGCATTCACCAGCTGATGTTGCAACATACTTCCAAGTCCCCAGAGCATCATATTGATGAATGTTAAAAGCAACCCAATTCGTTTCATTATCGAAGCTCCAAAACTTATTGGTAGAATCAAGTAGCACAAGATTACTAGTGTTGCTAGGGTAAGTATTATTGAAGCCATTAGTAAATGGGAATGGACAATAGAGGAGTGGAAAGTCTGGGCAATGTTGAGTAAGTTGAATTTCGTTTCAAGGAATGTAATTGTGAGCTGGGGAATTGATTGCAAGTTGGTATATGATGTACATTGTTGAAGATCATTGGCAGAAAGACAAAGGGCCAAGTAACCAACCTTGACGGAAATCTTGGACAAATCTGAATCTAAAATTGATGTTGAGGAAGTGGAAGATGAGTTGGTGGTTGAGGTTGAGTTGGAATCAAGCGTCAAATGTTGATACAATGACGATGATGAATTGAACTTGTAGTTGAACAAGTAAATATTGGAATAGTTTGATGACGTGTCGATGCATCCAAGTAGCAAAAATGCAAGCAATACAGTAGCTATGAATTGTATAATTATGGTTAGTAGAGTAACACCTTTGGATATGATAAACATTTTGGTCAAGGATAATTGGTAGTGGGGGCGTAAAAGAGGAAAGTAGAAAACGTCGAGGAAAAAGGTGACTTTAATATAAGCTGGAAATAAAGATGGATCTAGATCCTCTTGATACATTCACCTCAGCTGTTTCCCTTTTGAAACACTCCTGATTTTGCAAGGAGCTTAACTTCTATTTCTTTTTCGCAACAAGTGGGACAGAACGTTACACAAAATCAATTCTTTTTTTTTGAAAACACATTGGAAACTGTTACGAAACAGGCAAAAAGAACACAAACGTAATCTGTATACATCTATAATATCACATCTATAGATATCTAAATAAAAAAATTGAGACCGAAAAGGCTCTCCACTAGCCACGACCAATAGCAAATCGGTAAGCTAAGGATAAAAACGTATAGCTCAACAATAAAACAGTAAGCAAGACAAGATAAGGTTTCAAAAACTCCAATGGACTTTTTAACTTGAAATCACCAACAATCAACTTTGTTTCACGTTCATTCAGTTTTACTCCCCATTCGCCGGTTTTATAAAAATTATCCATCAATTTATCCTTTTCGTACCATATTTTCAATAACCAATCTTCAAATCTCTGTAGATCTTCATCACTAGCTTCAACAGTACTATCCAATGCCTCTTCGCCTAATGGAATTTCCAGCAACTTATAACCTTTAATGAAATAGTTAATAGCTGGTGGCCCATGTCCTCGCAAGTAGAAATTTTTCAATGAAAACACCAATTCCCCATATTCATCCTCTTTCAAACCGGAATAAGCTATTGTTACATCATAAACTACTTCAACTGAGTTGCGCAATTTCTGTAAGGCCAAATATAATCCTCTAATGCGAGGTAATAATACGTGTTTCAATGGTGGTAACCCTTTGGATGCAATATATTCGGCTGATTTTTTTGTTGTTCTATCGGAAGGGACGGTTCCCTCAGGAAACAAAATAAGTTCATATGGCCAAATCTTCGAATCATCAACTCCTTGGGGCCATTTCTTGACTTCTTTGTCGGTAGATGACAAGAGTCTGTAGCCATTAGCAGGTCCATGACCTCTTGCATTAGCATCAATCTCCAACAACTGGTTAGTCAAGACAACTTTATCATGTTCCCACTTTCTTGAAAGAAATAAAAAGTTAAAATTCTTCATTCCGTATCCCAATACAGGCAACTTTGACAAGTCTTTGAGAATAATGTGAACAGCATTACTCAAGTTCGAAGTATACGTCAAAAACCAAAGAAATAGCCAATCGGTATATATTTGATGATTAGAAATGATGACCGAGTTAGGTTGAAGTAAAGTATGAAGATGATTTTGCGAATCGACATGAAATTGTTGACTATTGGGTACTGACTTGGTATCTATTGTAATGGCAAATTTGGTAGGATTTATAATCGAAGTGAGCCCACAAAGTAAAATTACAAAATGGGTCTTTGTTTCATTGATGATTGCTTGTTTTGTAGATGGGCTATTCCTAAAGAAATATACATCAAGTAATTGTGTAAAAACAATGGCTAGACAACCAATGATGAATAGTGGGGCAACGATCGCTGTCCTAATAACGATGACTGGTAATGAATGTCGTATACTCATTGAAACAAACTGAACAGTAGTGGTGCAAATGGTCACAACCTTGACTAAATTAGTATAAATTTGTTGAAGTGATTTAGTTTTTGGTTTTTAGTTTTGGTTATTTAGTTTTTGGTTGGGTTTAGCTTTTCGGGTTTTATATTTTTTCTATTTTTAAATTTCTTTCTTTTTTCCGAGGTCACGTGTAGACGTTTATGCACGTGATAATTTCTTTCTCGTTCTGTTTTAATCTTTTCTTTTGTTTCCCCATATTTCAATACTATACCAGATAATAGTTGTGTGGTTTTTTATAACGCTATATAAATGTGAATGCGCTTTCTTTTATACGGTAATATACTAAGTCTACTAAGAAAGAGATCTCATTTGTGTTTGGTACCTCTAGCAAAACTCTTGTGTGTATTGTTCTCTTTTCCTTTTTTTTTTCGTCAAAGTATCACCGGTGATAAGCCAATACTCACTCCTTATTTCCGTGCATTCAAAGCGCAAAAACTCCAAAAGTTACAAAAACGCAAAATAAACAAATTCACTCACCAGGACACACCAGTTTGGCTTACGAAAACAATTTTATAGACACTCAACATTACTACACCGAAATACCGTTAAAGGTTACTCCAACCGGTAACCTAATATACTGAAAGTAGGCAGTGTTGAGCGATATTTAGGTTGATTTGCGGGATTTATATATTTCACTGAAAAGGCCTACCTGAGCTAAGGATAAGATGACGAATGACGCGTCTCACTTGTAGGAAATCTTGTCGCGATGCTAAGCCTTCCATTTCATCTTTATACCCCTCCAAGAAACTCTTGCAGCATGGAAGAGCCACACATAACGGAAAAAATAAAAAGAAACCAAATCGATATAGGTGGGGCCACACCCAACCGTTTCATAACCGTACTAAGAACGTTTTTTAGATTACTCTGCTAGTTTCCTGAAAGTATGAAACAGTTCTGGATCATATAAGGGAGATGGAATGTGGTTTAAGATTAGTTTCTTTTTCTCGTGTCTAGGCCAATGATACTTTTGTGTTCCATTCATACAAAACTATGGCGCTTATATTGCAGTACCCAACGTAGTATTTTGATCTTTGCCTATGAAATTTCGCATCACTTTCATTGTTCTTTCTATACAAGTGATGTCAATATAAAATTTATAATACCGATTCTTTCTAAATTATTTATTTTAGATTCCACAACTTTAAACTTTGATCCCGTTAAAGCTTATGAAAAATTTTAATTTATATAATACATCAGCAACCGTTTATATTGAAAAGATTTTTTTACACTTTTACTAGTTACTTTCCTTTTCGCCAACCAACGAAACCAAACAACCTACAATATCATATAAAGAGGTCTAATCTGTCTTTTCTCATAAGAAGTTTTAAAAATTTAAATTGTGCGTGTGACAAAATACTAGAAGACGCCGGGTTTCATACCAGATAACGAAAGCCAAGACCCGGAGGGAAACAAAAGGCATCTTAGGCAGCCAAGAACAAAGCGGTGAAACCTCAAACTAAAGCTTATTGAATAGTTTATTAAATTGTGTGACACTTCATAGGCATACATAAACCTTACCCCACCACAGTTTTAGCCGCTTGACAATATATCACCAATTTTCCCTTTTTTTTTTTTTTTTTCTTTTTTTTCCTTATTGCTTTTCATATTTTAAAGTTTTTTCTATTCCCTACATCACCGAGACAACCACTTTTCATCCTTTTAAATTACCACATCTGAATAGAATTACATGAGTACCACACAACTCTGTTACTCACTAAATCAGCACATCATACCTAATCATTCAACACTCATCTACATTCACCGCACTGAGTGATTTCACAGACTTTATCTTTTTTTTTTTTTGTGTCTTTTATAAAATATTCATAACTTTATAGACGACTAACAAACAACCCCAAAAAGAAATATGCCTCCCAAGTCAAGTTCTAGTTCATCTAAAAACGAGGAAGAAACACCACACATCCCTGATAGTCTACATAAATCCACTGGGGATGCTGATAACACTTCAATAGCTTCATCAGAATCACAAGAAGATGATTTTCGACATCTGCATCAAGTACAACCATTAAACCGCTCAGAATCACCAACATATCCAGCTGACTCACCGTATACTGCATTCCTGCCCCATATTCATCGCGAAGAGACGCACTATAGCTCAGCTCACGGTTCACAACATCATGAACCGCCAAATCCTATACTTGGTCCTCTAGCCGACTTAGAACGCAGCGTATCTTCATTTCAAGATTTGGAAAGACAACGCTCAGAAGCTGTGACTAGACAACAGACAACCGCTACTACAGCGTCAAAGAAATCGTTACGAGTTCCAAGAGCAGAAAGACGTGGTTTGGTTTCAAGTTTATTGATTGTACCTGAATATCGCGATGCTCGTGATTACCCTCAAAAGGTCAAATACTTGATTGTGACAATTATTGCATTGGCTTCAGTTACAGGCCCAATGGGTACTTCAATCATGTTGCCAGCAATTGATGATATTGTTAAAAAATTGCATACAACTAATTCTGAAGTCAATGTTTCAGTTGGTGTCTATTTACTTTCATTGGGTATCTTCCCTCTATGGTGGTCATCATTTAGTGAAAGATTTGGACGACGTTCGGTTTATCTTGTCAGTTTTGTCTTTTTTGTTGCATTTTCTGTTGGAACTGCTCTCGCTCCAAATATTTCGGCATTGATAGTGTTGCGGGTCCTACAAGGAGGATCATCGGCATCAGTTCAAGCTGTTGGTGCAGGAACTATCGCTGATTTGTTTGCTCCACATGAGAGAGGAACAGCTATGGGATGGTACTATCTTGGCCCTTTAATGGGTCCATTTTTGGCTCCTATATTGGGAGGTGCGGTCTCTCAAGCATGGGGATGGAGAGCTACGCAGTGGTTATTGTTGATTTTTGCTGGTTGTAATTTATTATCAATGGCATTTCTTTTGCCGGAAACATTGAGAAAAGTGGACAATTTACAAGCTATTAGAGCAATGATGCATAATCCAGATGATGGTGCAAATGATGATGATGAAAAGAGTAATTTGTCTCACTCTGCTGATGATGAGGACGATAACCACTCAACCAGTGAAGGTAGTTTATCGGAGAAGAAGGAGAAACACCAGCGTGAACAGGAACAACCAGAGGGTATATCAGATACAGAGTTGCAGCGAATTGCCACCAACTTGAGCAGGAAATCAGTAGCTGCTTCCATTAATTCCCATTTCGAAGGTGAAGAAGATGATGGTCCAGTTATTGATCCGGTGATGCCTACCTTGTCACGATTGACAACAAATAGGTCAACCTATGCTCGTCGAATACAACAACAATACCTTGCCGGGGAGATACGTCGATCAGCATCACATATTCCATCAAGAACTACATCAAGAGTTGCATCGCGAACCGCATCGCGAAACACCTTTGTTTCAGGTGCTGCAGATGAAAATGATGAAGACACTGGTGTTGACAAATGGGCCTCTTTCAAAACAAACAGCTACGACTTATTCATTCGTCCTTTACACTCAACAATCTTGCTTAGCCATCCGCCAGTCATTCTTGTTATTTTATTCTCTGGTATTTCCTTTGCATTGGTTTACTTCTTTAACATGTCAATCTCATACGAGTACGCACGTGCACCATACAACTTTTCCCAAATAATTGTCGGTTTAATGTATATCCCAAATTCAGTCACATACCTCGCAGCATCCATGATTGGTGGTCGATGGAACGACCGTCTACTTAACAAGTATGCCGAAAAACATGGTGAATTGGTACCTGAATCACGTATTTCCTGGAACATTGTCCTCGCTTGTATTCTTTACCCCATTGCTTGTGTCATTTTCGGATGGACGATTAAATACGGCGAGTTTTGGCTTGTCCCATTGATTGGTACTGCCATTTGTGGGTTTGCTTCAATGTTGGTCATTGGTACGACAGTAACGTACCTTGTTGATACATTGCCAGGAAAAGGTGCCACTGGGGTTGCATTGAATAATTTGATTCGTCAGATCTTGGCGGCTATTGCTACTTTTATAGTTGAGCCTTTGTTAAGAGCTATTGGTCCGGGGATCTTGTTTAGTATTTTGGCGGGTATTTTAATTGTTGCTACTTTAATTTTGGTTTATTTGAAGAAGAAAGGTGCATATTTCAGAGAACATTATGATTTGATGCTCCTTTATGATAAATTATAGACTTATATCAATAGTGTTGCTTTTTGTATATTTACTGGTGAATAAACAAAAATCTTTTTCTCATCTATAAAGGAACCGTTTCATGGACGTTCAATATCGAATCAAAGATAAAGTCAATATTTACACCCACACTCTTCAACTCGTCCAATTGCGATTCCAACACTTGAGCAAATTGTTCATACAAATTCTCATCTTTGATTCGATAATGGGTATGGGCCACTCCAAACTCGTCCTCTTCCTCCTCACCTTCTTGACTATCCACAATCAACAATGTCCCATACAAGTGTTTTTTAATTTGTTTAAACAATTTGGCAAATTCTTCAGCACACCAATCCACCAACCCTGAAGAATCAACATTGCTATTGTTTGGACTTTGTTGAACAATGGCCTTGATTTCGGTATTGTACGTTTCGACCGTCCTCTTCACAATGGCGACATTAACCACCACCAAGTTGGACAAGTAATTGACAACATCAACTTTAGTACTACCTTGTAATCCAACAATCAATTTGGAAACCATTGTCGAAAGGTAAAGTGATGTCGAATTCAAGTATGCTTGAATACCTGTTTGCAATTGGTTCAAATTATCAAATAAATGAAGTATATCCCCAACCGCAGTTGACGATAGGCGTGATATATTATTCTGTAAATCAAACAATAGATTCTTGATTAGATCTTGTTTCCTGTTGGTGATTTTTAATTTCGATACATCAAGAAGCAAAGCTTCATCTCCCAGGTCTTTTGCTCCAGATTGAAGTTTCTGCTTGTTGAGCTTGTTTTCAATGTTGCGGATTTTAGCTTCAATTTCATCCAATGATTCAATAGCTTTAACATATTCATTTTGAGAGGTGAATACATCAACATCATCCAAAAAGTCTTCAACTCGCTTGATTTCCATGAATATATGCGATCTTCCCATATTGTTGGCCATTTTCATTGCTTGGCCCATATCTTGAGATCTATTTCTTGAATGGACTCTAGCACTAATATCGTCCAACACAAAATCAGACGATGACCTCTTATGAGAGTTTGATGTACGCGAAGGACTAGCCATACCACCCTGACCACTCAACCGTTTACTTTGATCATCAATGGCAGCTTCGTTTAAAGATCCCGAATGTCTTAGAGATTCACGTAATTGACGTTTTTCTTCCTTCGATTCATTACCACTGGGGTCCGAATTTTTAGCCCCATTTTCTAACCGCTTTGCAAGAATAACCTCATTCTTACCCTTATTGAATGCATCCACGATCTTTACAAGATGATCATATCTATCAGTGGAGTAGACATAGCTAAGCGACTTAGTCTTGATGTTGATAAAGTATAGCGAGCTATCACTTTTAGGTGGTTTCACTTGATTCAATGACACTTGAATTAAAGGCAAGCACTGTATAGCTTGTAATTTGCTGCCCTTGCCTTCACTAGAAGACTTGTCACCTGATCCACCAGCACCACCACTTCCACCACCCAATGGCTTTCTCGTGGCAATCAAAATCAAGTCATTCAAAATGAATAAATGCCCGGCATTACTAGGTTTCCACGTACCTACATTAACTTCATGCCATCTCCCACTTTCTGCCAAGACATGCCTACCAGGGATTGGCTGAATAAACTTAGATGCTCCATCAACATGCTTGAATAAGGATTGAAGTTCCTTGACCCACATCTTTTCAAGAACAAGTATTGATGATCGATCTTTTTGATTACTTGGTGGTCGCAATTGCAGCTTTGAAGGCAGGCGTTGTTGCAGTTGTTGAGGCGCATCATACTCCAATTTTAGTCGACGTTCAGCTGCATCTCTGAAATCATCAAGCACTTCAAACAAGTCCTTGGCAGTGCCTCTCATACTCACCAACTCCTCTTGCGTTTCTTTTAAATCTTTAGTCAATGCCAAAATATTCTTCTGATTCTGGTTTATATTGTCCTTGATATCTCTAGTAATTATTTGGTTCTGTTTCTTCAATGTCTTGTAGTAATCGTCAACTTCAGCTGCAGATCCTTGGCCCAATTCTTTGAAAATCTTTTCCTCAACAGTAACTGGTTTCTTCTCCTCTACACGAGTTGCATTAGGAGCAGTTGGAAGCCCAGACATCGGTGGTGGCGCCCCTCCAAATGATCCGAAAACTGGTGCCCCGCCCGACTGTGAAAATGAACGACCATGTTGATGGGCAGCGTAATGTATACTTACACGTCTATTTTGCTTCTGCATTCCATTTGCTGAATGCAAGTCGCCATATGGATTCGGAACTTGTAACAGATTGGAGCTGGGTCCATGTGCCCTTGGTGGTACACCGCCCGGCACTCCTTGCCCTTGAACTGAAATATAACTCCTATTGGTCTCCGTACGGGCTAAATTATTGACGGCATACGGGTTATTGACCTGACGACCACTATCCTGGTTCCTCCATACTGCTTTGCTCTGTCTGTTTCTAGCTCCATGCATTGTGATTATAGTTACAATTGGAAAGTTTGACGTGAGTGTGTCGAGTTGGCTGGCTGGTTAAGAGACAAAAAGAAAAAAAAAAAAATTATCACCAGAAAATTTCAAACCATCAACAAACGACCCCGTCAAAAACCTTCAATTCAAAGCACACTACACCGTTAACATACAGCCATGTCGCTAACAAGTACAGAATTGAATTATCTAATATGGCGCTACTTTCAAGAAGCTGGCTATGATTTATCAGCATTTACATTCGATCGACAGTCGCAGTGTCTGAAATATGAACATGCTGAGAATGAAAATATAATTGAAAAGATAGAGCCTGGATGTTTAGTTGACCTAGTACAGAAAGGAATTCTATATACTATTGCGGAAGCTGATGCCAAGGACGACAGCGATTATACTCTATTAGGAGCGCTTGTCCAACAAGAAATTACCAATTTGAATGATTCTCATTTCTCCAAGGCAAAGAACCACAAGAGATTTCAACTTAAATCTGAACTAGAGAATGGTGGTGATCAGAAGGATGATGCTATGGATATAGACAATGGATCATCAGATAACCTTACCTTTGAAACTAAAGAATTATCAACAGATTTGCATTTTTCGTCTAGTTTATCTTGTGATTGGCATCCTAGTAGTCAAGTTTTGGCTTACGGAAAATCCAATGGAAGGGCAATAATAAGTGCAATAAAAGATGGAAAATTTGTCGAATCGGTAGAGATTAGCCATCCTGATTTATTAAGTGCTAAAAATGAGATAAATATCGTGTCATGGTCTCCATTGGGTAATTTACTACTTACAGCAGGTACCTTTAGTGAAATCCGTGCTTGGTCGCCCGATGGGAAGCTTAAGAATATTGCCAATACGGTGTTTGAAGATATAAATGCTGAGAGTGAAATTAAGCAATCCCTAATTACTAATATTTTATGGAACAAACTGGGCAAATTTGTTATTACCATTGATAGTGCCAATAATGCAACAATCTGGGATGGAGTAACTTTATCATTGGTACGACAAATCCAAACTGAAGAACAAACTGAAGCCTCCGCTGCTGTTACCAATACTGGGGCCGGAACTGTGCAAACTGCATGTTGGTTAAGTGAGGATAAATTTGCTCTTACCACCTCAACTCAAGGAATCAAAATTTATGACATTACCCAACCACATTTCGGTGTAAACAGTTACGAAGTACAGTCGATTGGAAGTTTACCTGGACATCAAAACCATATTTCATTGATGAAGCTTAATGAGTTTTCTAAACTATTGGTAACCTGTTCCGATTTTGATTATGATATTAAAGTATGGAGCAGTTCAGTAGCTCATACTTCTTTGGATTTGAACGTCAAGACTGAAAAAAACCAAGCTGTGAAGCTACATGCTTCGCCGATAATTGGGTTGCATTGGATACCTGACACAGAAAAGAGTATACTAACATCAATCTCAATGGAAGGTATTTTAAATATTTGGGATGCAGAGTCGGGTGAAAATATCAAGAGCACAGAATTGTTCAAGAATCCAGAAAATTTCTCTACTGATCTACGCCATCACGTTTCAAAAGATGTATTATTATTCAATAGTGTTTTGTCACCCAATGGGAAACTACTAGCGGTGGGAGATGATTTTGGGAAAGTGTCAATTTGGGATGTAAATGTGAAACACTCGCGAAATGAAGACAAGAGCATTGTTAAATGTGTTGCTATTTATTCCCCAGATATCCCTGAAGTTGACAATAGAGAGTCTACCATAGGATTAAGTGACTTACATTGGGATCACGATTCGAAAAAGTTAGCGGCGTCATATATTGGAATAGAAAGTGTAATAATTAGTGTTGTATAAAGTTAAAAAATTATTAAACATCAAATTTTGAAAATAGTCAAGACTATGCTTTCATGGTTTAAGCCTTTCCGGTGGCTGCAGCAGTGGCCGCTGCAGTTGCTGTGTCAGACACAACTTTGGCTGCCCTCTTCACCGCTGGATTAGTACTTGGGAAAACAATATCCATATAACAAGTGATCAACGAAATAACAGCAAAGGCAATCCTCAATGCTGGTGTTTGTTGCCCTTGATCTTCGTCAGCTGGCTTATTGATAGGCTCGTTCAAGTATGATTGAATGGATAAAAATACGGATGCCCATGATAACATCTTATTTCTCATAAACATAGCAGCCATTGGTAATGACTGAGAAAGGACATTACCTGCATCCTTCCTAGCTTTTGCAGGTACGTGTACATAAGGTATGACCAAGTCTTCTCTTGCTTTTGGTGCCATTGCTGTGATTATCGAGGTGTTGGTGAAGTGGAGTTGAACAAAAAATTTTCCACTGATAACATGAGAAAAGAGCACTCTACATTTGTACGTTACTTTCAACAAAGGAAAACGCTATATTACACTTTATCTACCTATGTAACAAATCATATTGCCCATAATATGTACCCACAATCACAATGATCATATCAAAAGTAAAACCAGCCACTGAATTAACCACAGTAGTACTTTCTTCCAACTTTGATTTCAACTTGATCGCTACTTGAGCCAATTCTCTCATTCTAGCACATTCACTAGCTTCTAAAATATTGTCAATCTTCAAGAAAAGTTTCCAAATCCATTGTCCAAAAGTTTCCTTCATGGTAATACTAAGTCTTTTCGTCAACTCCGCTAGAATGTCAAAACATAGCTTCCGGTCTAATGCATAGGCAAAATAGTTTATATCTGGTGGTGAATTTTTGAATGCAGTTTTCCATTTAAGTGAGTACTTGGTGTCGTAGGATATAGTTTTAGGATCCTGGTTTCGTATCTTCTCTTTTAGCTGTTTAAAGTTGTGTATCAATTGTGATGACCAAGCATCGAATGCTGGATCAGTGATCGCAACAGGGTCTTCTGTTGAAGCAATAAGGTCTGTTTCCCTACTACTATTTTCTCTCTCATGGTAGAATATATGATTCATTGAGGTGGCTTCATTGCGTACATCTTGAAGGTATCGTAGTACATCTTGGTCAGTGTTTGCGTCGTTTATAGGCAATGCTGGAACTAAACTCAATCCTTCATCGTCATCAACATCATTGTCAGCACCTCTGTCGCTTCTACTGTCCATTAGAGGTTAGTTGTGTGATAGTGTGTTTACTCTGTCTTTCTGTGTGAATGTAAATTCCTTTGCGCTTTCTATTTTCTGTTTCCCATTCTCTTATCCCTCAAACACCACCACCCTCAATCCCCCTTTGCTAAGATGGGCCAAAAGTTGTCCTTATTGGCACCATCTGCTCCTACAATTGCCATATCATCGTATGTTGACGCATTAGAAAACTATCAATACGTTGAGCTACTCAACAATTCACGATTTCTCAAAACAATCAAAGCCATAGACAAGAACACGGGCAACTTTGTCATTATCAAACTCTTGATTAAACCATCCACTCCATCATATGCTTTACAGCTTCAGAGTGTACTAGAATACCTAGTCAAGGAGTCCTCAATGCTATACCCATTCAAGAGTGTATTGACTTGGCATAAACTAATCGAAACTGACCGAGCTGGGTATATGATTCGAGAAATGGCCAAGATAAATTTATACGATCGACTATCCTTACGTCCCTTCTTGGAGCCAGTGGAGAAGTTGTTTATTACATTCCAATTGTTGAAAACTGTTTGTGAATTGCATTCTTTAAATGTGCATCATGGCGATTTACGTTTGGAGAATATACTTGTAACATCATGGAACTGGGTCTTGATTACTGATTTTGCAAATCTAACTAAACCTACATATATCCCAGAAGATAATCCAAATCAATTCTCCTTCTATTTTGATAGTTCAGGGAGAAGAGTTTGTTATATTGCACCAGAACGATTCTACAATAGTCAAAATAGTGTCAAGAACGTTCTGAATTTCAAAGACGACGGATCATTCAATTTCAAAAACGATGTAACCGATGAAATGGACCTATTCAGTCTAGGTTGTGTTATTGCTGAGATGTGGTGTGATGGAGAGCCGGTCTTTACATTATCGCAATTGTTCAAGTACATGAAGAATGAGTACGAACCTGATTTTTCAAATATTCAGAATCCTCACATTGTCAAACTAATTTGGAAATTACTAAAAGTGAATCCAAGTGAAAGAACTAGTGCTCGAGAATTATTGCAAGAGTTTAGGGGTGTCTGCTTCCCGGAGTTTTTTTACACCTTTTTGTATGAGTTTATGGAGAATATAAATCACCAAGAGAAGTTCATTTCTGAAAGCAAGACGGATCATATGACACCAAGCGATTTAAAAATTAACCACATTTATAACAATTTTGCTAAAATTAGTCAAGCTTTTGGGTTCGTTTATAAAGAGCAACAACATCTGTCGCTGGTTCTTCCTATGAAGATGAATCTTCCGAGTATGCCCCATAATTATCGAATTCAATCGAAAAAGTATATTGGAGATAGTAATGGCAGTGAGGTTTCTTTGATTATCATCAACTTGATAACTTCGTTATTGAAAACGGTAAAATTACCTGAATCGAAACGAAAGTGCTGTTTGTTGATACTAGCGTTGTCTGAACAAATCAATGATGAATCTAAATTGGACCGATCACTACCGTATTTGTGCTCGATATTGGATGAATTTATTGAACACTCGGTATACCATTCACTCGATCACGCTTCAGCAAAAGTTGTTTGTTTGGCGTTGAATGCAATAACAACGTTGATGTTATCTTGCTCCTACATTACTCCAACCAATATTCTTGTATTTCCCGAATACCTATTAACCAAAATTAACAATCTATTGTTGTTGAAAATAGATTCAGGATCACAAAGGCTAATCAATAGTTGTGTTGCAGTTTGTTTACCATATCTTGCAATTGTTGCTAAAAAGTTTTGGTCAATGTCAAAAGCCTTCAAACAAGGTGGTCATAATAGTATGGCAAATATCACTAATTTGCTCCCTGAAAGTGTCATGAAATCAGTAACCACAATCCATCTATCAAAAGACCAATTGGATCAAAAATTTAAAGAAATAACGTTGAGTATACTTACCGATCCACAGTCGGCAGTCAAGGTAAGTCTACTTGAAAATATTCTTCCCTTGTGCCAGTTTTTCGGTAGAGATAAGACAAATGATATCATCCTCCCTCATTTAATTTCATATTTAAATGATCCCGATCCAATACTTCGACTAGCATTTTTATCAGCAGTCTTACAAATGGGGCCATATATTGGTGCGTTGTCGTTTGAACAATATATCCTACCTTTATTACTCCAATCCATCAATGAAGGTGAACAATTTGTTGTTTTAAAAGTACTTCGTATTTTCAATGAATTCGTACTGCAGAAATTGATTAATTCAAAGTTGGAGTTCAATACATTGGAAATTTATACTGAGTTGATTTCAAACTCAATTTATCTTTTACTACATCCAAATGAGTGGATTCGTCAGTCGTTGATTAACTTGATTATCTCAATAAGTAATAATTTAAGTGATGCTGATCGATATTGCTTCTTGTATCCATTAATCAAGGGATATTTGAGTTATGATGTGTTTGAATTAAATTGGAATTCATTGTATCCGTGCCTCACTCGGCCATTGAGTAAACAAGTCTTTGATGCAATGGTCACTTGGGCATTGACATTTACTAATAAGACATTATTTTGGCAAGAAAAGGGGTTTTCATTGATTTCGAATAATGGTGTCACCGGTAAAGGGCCAGTATCATTTCCTGAAAATATGGGGAAATCTGTCTATATTCCAAAGTTGAGCACCGCTGTTGTTTCATACAATAGTGGTAGAAGCAAAGAAAATATCCCCCTAAGTTCAGAAGATAAACAATGGCTACTCAAATTAAAGTCAATTGGGTTAGATGATAAATCGTTATGGAAAATCCTTGTTTTAAGAAGTTATATCTATCGAATCAGTCGGATATCAAGGACCACGGTGTCGTCACAGCAGCAGCAGCAACAACAAGTGTCATTTGAACAGGTTAATCTCACTCCAAGAAATGTTTTCCTTGACGTTGCATTCAAGTCTGAACCAGTTACTTCAGTGACAGGACAGAAGAAGAATAAAGTTGTTGTCAAGTCAGAAGACACTGTGTCATTAAGGAGCTTAGACCATTCGAAACTGCTGCATCACACTTTTGTATTACCCAATATGGAACGAGCTATCGCTTCTGTGCAAACAGTTGAAGCTAATGTATTTGGAGAAATGGAGTCGAGTCGTGATAGTTTTGCCCAGACGTCGTGGATGAATGACCCTACATTGTTTCATAAATCATATCATGTTGATGAAAGTCGTGTAATCACAAGTCATGTAAAGCATACGTACACAGGAACAAATCAATTTATTTGGAACTATTTACATTCATTGGCAATAACTCCGACACTTGATGATTTCACTGAATTTGGCAAACCTCTAAAAGGTAAAACGGCAATTGAGTTGGATAGTTTCAACTTGTTTAATTTGAACATACGCCGCACAAGCGAAGATATTGATGCTTACACATGCTTGGCTAGATCCCCAATGAATGATTACTTTGTCACTGGATCTGAAAATGGAGTGCTCAAGATATGGGAATTTTCCAAGTTGGGTAATATCAACCGCTTAAGAGTAACTGCCGATCAATCAACTGAACTCAAGTCACGAATTACATCAATTGCATTTTGTCAAATGAGGAATTGTATTGTTGTTGCTTGTCGAGATGGGTCCGTGCGAATATTCAGAATTGAATTGGTGCGAAACAAGAATCATAAAATCATCAAGTTTATGAAACCAGTGCTAATTCGCAAATTGGTCTTGTCATCATTTGTTACGCTTGTTGAAACTGTTGACAATGTGATTTATGCCATTGATTATCAACTGCAAGTCAATGTCATTGATATGATTACTATGAAACGACAATATATTTTACAAAACCCACTATCGTTTGGAATAATTAGCAGTTTTGTAACCAGTGGATCCAAAAAGAATACTTGGTGTATAATTGCTACTCAACAAG
The DNA here is from genome assembly GCF_017655625.1 of Lodderomyces metapsilosis. Classification (NCBI taxonomy): domain Eukaryota; kingdom Fungi; phylum Ascomycota; class Pichiomycetes; order Serinales; family Debaryomycetaceae; genus Lodderomyces; species Lodderomyces metapsilosis. The sequence goes on along the minus strand of NW_027138160.1, from coordinate 225,585 downwards.
GATATCTTACATTATGGGATTTACGATTCAAGATACTTTTGAAATCATGGCAAATACACGTGGAATCAGTAGCAAGCGATGCTCCCAATGATAAATATATTGTTGATCAAATTGATGAAGTAAAGTTGGTCAACTCATCCAATGTGGACTCAGTTAGGGCTAAATTTGGTGATTTGGTTATCAAAGAGCGATTAGTCACCATTTATATCAAGTCAGTAGCTAAAGACCTAGAGTTGTTGTTTGAAATCCCTTCTTTGGAATGTAAAGGTGTGGTTCAACAGGGAAATATTCAGCACTTAAAATGCAAGTTGATTGAAGTTGATAGTGATTTGTCTCAAGCTAGAATTGAAGACATGATTGATAATTTGAGCTTGGAGGTGAGATAAAAGGGGGATCAGATTTAAATACCTCTAAGATAATGAATGGTTTGTTGTATGGATAAATGTGTAGTTACTTTCAATAAAATCTAATTTGTTTAGAACGAATATAGAAGAGGATTTTGTGTGTCAGCTTTGTTGCAAAATTTTGCAAAAATTTAGGAACTAGGAAATATTGGGATGACTAAATCAATATAACGGCATACTTTCACTTCCTTTTATTACGCATAAGTGTTCGGCTGGTTAACTAAAGTTAGGACAGAGTTCCAAGTTACATGCCCGTTGCTAATGGAGGGTTAAACGAATTTGCGCATCTTTACTTCCTAATTGGGATACAATTCCGAGAAGAAAAAGTTTTCAAAAAGTAACATCTCATGGTGATAAGAGAAGAATAGCTGAAGACCAACATAGGGACCCCCTTCTCTAACTAGTACTGAAAAACCATCACACTCAGCCTTCCGAAACAAGCTCAAAATACACAACGACAATGACTTCTTCCTCCTCATTTGATGATAAGAAAGGTATGCAAATAGCCCTCGACCAAGCTCAGAAATCATACTCAGAAGGCGGTATCCCAATTGGTGGCTGTCTAATTAAATCAGACGGCACTCTATTGTCCTCAGGTCACAATCAAAGAGTCCAAAAAGGATCAGCTATCTTACATGGTGAAATGTCAGTTTTGGAAAACGCCGGTAGATTGCCCGCTTCAGTATACCTTGATTGTACAATGTATACAACCTTATCACCTTGTTTAATGTGTACTGGTGCGATATTATTGTATGGAATCAAACGTGTTGTTGTTGGTGAAAATGAAACGTTTATGGGTGGGGAAGCATTGTTGAAAGAACATGGAGTGGAAGTTGTGAACTTGAATGATGACGGGTGTAAGCAGATTTTACAAAAGTTTATCGAAGAGAAACCACAATGTTGGAATGAAGATATTGGTGTATAGAGAAGAAGTGGGAATAGAGTGGAGTTGTAGATAGTGGGCAATATTACTAATAAGGAATATACAAAGTTTCAGATTGTCATCATCAACCATCTGCACTTTTGCGAATAATCTCCAACTCATCATCACTGTAAATTTTCTTGAACAACACTTCCAACTTTCTTGCGCCCTTGGTTGATTTTCCAGTCGAAGTTCCAGCTTTAATTGTGTATTTCTTTTTCCATCCATTTTGCGTACCACTGTTAATGTTGGATTTCCAATGCAATCCAACCACAGCAAACGGTAAACTAGGACTAAGCATGCAAAAAATATCCAATTTATATCCCTCTTCTATCTGAACTAACCTGGTATTCCACCAATGGATGTTTGCTTGAGGAAACTTGTAAAACAAATTGGCAAATTTGGATGCCAATTCTTCTTCCAGTTTCTTGCCTGTTGCAATTATTAGCATTTGTACATTGCTGTGAGAAATTTGGTTAAATTCATCAAGGGCCTTGTCATCGTTGCTGCATGGACCTTCATTTATACCAAGACACAACTGTCTCAATCTGGGGAACGAATTAGTGAGGTCGTTCTTGATGAGATAATTAAAACCACAACCAACCTCCAAGGCCAATTCTTGAATATAGCGAGTCTCAAATGCTTTTTCAATACCAAAAACCAAAGTACTGGTCTGCTTAATACGATCATATGGTGCATTCCAAATAATGTATAGTTTTTGCAATGGTAAAGTAATTTTAAAGTTAACTTTCCTAACATGAACGCCATGCGTGATATCAAAAGTGATATACAATTCAGTCAAAGTTGAGACTTGATTAATCAAGTTGAAGTCCCTATACCCATTGTTTGCATGTAATTTCAAACACTTGACAGAATCATTTCTGGGCACATTCAGCAACAAAACTTCGTCCAATTCATGAAAATCATAATCACAATCATCATACTCTAATTTTCTTGTGTAATTCTTGTCGCCACAAGCTGTACTAAAATTGGGTGCCTTTATCCAAGATGACAGTTCATCGGGTTCAGAATATCCTTCTCCATTGGTAGTACTTGCTGCATCATAATTATTTGAAATAACAGTAAAATACTCAATCTTTTTCAAATGCAGAGCAATTTGTTTCTCAAACTCAGAAGGCATATCAAACATCTCAAGTAAATGAATTGGTTCATTTGGATCCATTTTTGGCATGTATTCCTTGAAGTTATTAAAGGAAATAATGGTAAACTTGTTCGTCTTGAAATTGTTTATGTCCTTATGGAACTTAAACTGTATTCTGTTTGGATCCCTCTCAGCATCACTTTCTCTCAATCGTTCCGAAAGATAAACATGAATGTTGCCGTACAACTTGGACTTGATACTTTTGGAAAATTTCGAATTCAAAGTAGCCAACCTCAACGCTTGGTGTTGGTTCAAGTTCAAGAGAATATGGTTCAAAATGATATCCTCCCAATTGGCCATCAATGGAGTAGTGATTGTTGACACTGTATCAATCATGGTTCAGATTATACAGAGCCATTCTGAACTCCCCCCATTTTCAAATCCTGTTGGTCTTTGCTTCACTTATAATCCCCTATAAACAGGCAAAACGTATGCTGAACCTTCCTTAGTATTACTCGTTTGTGTGACATAAGAGCAAGCGTAGCTTTGCATGCGAAAGCAATGAAAATTATGAAGGCAATGTCGACATCAAAATACTTTTCGCGACACATCACAATCTTCCCACACCACCAGAGATCTATTCAAGCGTACCACCCAAATGGGCAAAAGAAGTCGAGAAGAAAACAGTGAGGAAACAGCATACACCACTCATAGCCCAGCATATCCACCACTAGAATGTCCATACTGTTCTACTATAGCATACGGCCACGATGGATTCCAAAATCATTTCCTTACATTTCATGAATATCAATGCTTGACATGTAACAAGATATTTCCATCTCGATATATATTGGATTTACATATTGACGAGTATCATAATCCATTCTTAAAGCTACAAACTGGGAGCTCAGAAAGAGATCATGGCAGTATGCTTATACGATGTCTTTGTGAGAGTTGTGATATACAATTTACTTCATCTCAATTGAGAATTGATCATTTGATTAATGTTCATCAGTATCCAGAGACTTATCCTTTCAACATCACATCAGATGGGATAGAAGGAGACGAAACGACGTCCTGAGTAGTTCTAACTTCCATTAACTTTACTCGCATCCTCCAACTTGCGTTTCTTTTTAGTGACAACTTGTGGTTCTCTAGTCAATTCTTTCACGCTCCGTTTGTCAAAATCACTTGAACAAGCAGGACACTTTCCATCATCAGGCACCTGGCTCATTATACACAAACACACAGAGCACACAAATCCAACATCAACAGGACGTTTAGTGACAAAACAACTAGCTTTATAATTAACTTGACTATTTGTTGGTAAAATGACATAGGGTCGTAAATTGGGTTCAATGAAGAATGCAGTTGCCAATACTTGAATTATTGCTTGTGGATCTTGTAGATGTAAGTAGACGCCGTTGGTGGCATCACTAGCTTGTTGTAAATATGAAGAATTTTTAAACCCCAATTTAGCCACGTCGATTGAAACTTTTAATTTCTGTGCTGTGAATATGCAATTCATTAATGGGATGTAGTTGATTGAGTCGTCGCCATCATTGGCACTGACTATTAGAATACGTGATTTAATTGATGATGAAGTGGTTGCAGCGGCCGTAGCTGATGTGGTTGTAGAACCAGTGCCACCTGATCCGGCATCGGTCCTCTTGATGGCATTGTTCATTGCTGATGATGTGCTGATTGCTGATGCTGTAGTTGTTTGTACCGATTGATCTAGTATTGACATTCGATAAGTGTATGTCAAAGCCATGCTTATAGCACCGGTAATACTTGAATGTCCCTTGGAAGATCCATTTTGAGCATTCTCACTTGTATCTTTAATAAACTGATTCAATTCTTGTAATACAACCTCATCAACATTTTTAAATTGTCGATACATTCCTGGTGATACTTTTGACTTAGTCGAGTTTGATTCTGCCTCATTGGTGCTTTGAATACTTGGATGAGGATACAAGAATTTAGAAGTTTGCGACAGACTAGCAATGAATGCAACTTGGTTGGAGTTATTGATTGATAAATGGCCATTTAGGAAGACAAGTAAGGATTTGGCTACATCTTGTAATGAGATTGAATTGCGAATATGAAACCAGCCACGAGGTGATATGTCTAGGATTATAGTGAGTAGTGATGGCTCATCGGTTGTTGATGATGATTCAAGCGAGGATTCTGTAAATACTCTATCTGATATAGCATCCATTTAGAAGGTGGAAGATGTAGATTCGATAAGGAAGCGGTTTGAAACTTTTGATATTTTTTTCAAGAGATGATTGCGAAAAGACAGAACGCAAGACTCCTTCAGAGTAATACAGGGGAATCTTTTTAAACACCTAACTACAACGCAGCTGAATAACCCATTTACAAAAGTACATTTATTAATATATAATTAGCACATAGAATGCAAAAAGAAAAGAAAGGAAAGTGAAAAAAGCTCCCCCTACTTAAGCAACCAAAGCAGAAGCAGTAGCAGATTCGTATTTCCAGTTTGGTGGCAAGACAGCAACAGTTCTGTAGTATCTAGCCAATCTGTGGATTCTTGATTCAATCAAAATCAATCTGAATTTAGAATCTTTATCTTTTCTGTTTCTTTCCAAATGTTTTCTAACTGAAACAGCTTTCTTAATCAAGAAGTACAAATCTTCTGGAATTTCTGGAGCCAAACCGTTTGATTTCAAAATTCTCAAGATCTTGTTACCAGTGACAACCTTGGTTTGAGAAACACCATGAGCATCTCTCAAGACAACACCAATTGAAGATGGAGTCAAACCTTTTCTTGCATACTTGATGACTTGTTCAACAACATCGTCACCTGACAATTTGAACCATGATGGTGCGTTTCTTGAGTATGGAATAGCAGATGAGGAAATACCTTTACCCTATAAGAGACAAAAACTGTTAGTATGAATTGATCCTTTTGAGAGGTGAGGTTATAATAACCACAAACGAGAAGACTAGTAGTTGATTTTTTCACGACAATGTTTGGGATAGGCTCTGGGTTGAGGGGAAGAAGACATTTTTCCTTCAAGGTGACAGTTAAACTGCCTTCTATCTGGACTCAGTCAAAAGAAGTAAGCCAAGGTAAAGAAGAAGAGCAAAGGGTTCGCCCCCAAAAACTCACTCTCTCCAGTATTCATTCCATCCTTCACATCTCTCCCCAAGAGCCACACGAAAGAAAAAGGCAATGTCCAGGTTATCAAATACTCAAAGCGTATATAGTAACAATTCTAGGTATGTATAGTCTACCGTAGGTGAATCGTTTACTTTGGGCAAGACTCCTGTGAAACCATTGCTTTTTCTCGTTCAATCTCCCTTCTTGTTGAATCAAAACAAGAACATCTAGTATTGTGATATAGTTGTTTTTTGAAATTAGTTGTTCACACATACAGATGAATGCATACGACCCATGATGAATGATTTTAATGTAGTTTTATAGACTGCTGATGGAAAAGAAGAAGAAGAAGAACTGGAAGATTAGATGGGATTGAAAAAAAAAATTTTTCACCTACAAAGAGACACACAGAGAGAGAATTTTTTTTTTTCTTTTTTTCAGTTTGTACACACGTACACGACCAATAGAAAAAAATAAATGTTACCCGGATATTATAGTATTACCCGGACATTCAAACGCCTTACTACTTCGGTAACTGTTGTGGTAATTCTAGAGCTAATACATTTGCTTAAAATCCCGACTGTTTGGAAGGGATGTATTTATTAGATAAAAAAATCAATGCCTGTATATAGTTATACCAATTGTTCTTCAATATCTTCAAAATCATCTTCATCTTCAACTTTAATTAACCTAAACGACATCAGTTAGTATAATACTCAACGCATATATTTATCTCCCTCATTATACGTACTTTGATACACCTGCTTTGTCTCTAAACTGTTCCACTGCTCCTGCATACAACATCCTATTAGCTTGATTTGATGTTGGTGGAATCCAATACAACATTACCAATGGAGATTGTAATCTACCATCTTTAGTCTTTATAGGGTATGATAGTAAGATGTATCTAGGACTGTTATCGGGTAATTCTTCAACTAATCCTTCTATTGAATCTATTGTATCATCAACTTCTTGTTTAATTTCATTGGTCTCTTTATCTATCTTATCTTTTGGAGCCTTGAAGTTAGTACTGGAACAGTTTTAGTTGAGTTCAGTATTGACATACATATTAATGCTTGTGGTTTATTAACTCTAGCACTTTCAAATCTAAATTTCTTTAGTTGAGATAACGTAGTTGATGAAAACGAATATAAATTGGAAGACTAAAGGAACTTGTTAGTAACAGATTTTGGTTTAGTGTCTTGTAGTGTATGTCGCACCATTGCGATAACAAAGCTAATAGGATGTAGTTATATTTTGCACCCAAAGAGTAATAATAATCGCAAGTCTCTCCCCGTTGGTCAAGCTTGTTGATAAAGTTTGGTAAATTCGCAATCGTTTTTAAGGTCGTGTACAACTGGTATAATAATTTCCTAATTGGGAATAAATGTAAACAACCAAAAAAAAACATAACATAAACACAACATAAGCAAAACACAAGCAGACAGACATCAAACATCTTTTCTTAGATCTAATCTTCTTCTTAGAGTCAGCTTCATTCATATCCACCACTCGTTTACTTACTCCAAAAAAGGATCACATCATACCAATGGGGAGAAATAAATCAACTGTACCACTCATTGAGTTCTTAAAAAGTATGTTAACAAAACACGTTCATTTCTTCAACAGCTTCTTACTAACTGTTATTTCACAGATCGAATCTACCTTGGAGCTTATGATTATACCCCATCAGATACTAAGGATTTAGTATATTTCACAGTTGAAGATGCATTACCCTATAACGCATTTCATTTAGACTTTGGTCCATTAAACATTGGTAATCTTTATCGTTTTGCAGTGGTTTTACATAACATCTTGAATGATGATGAAAATCAAGGTAAAGCAGTGGTGTTTTACAGCTCTACGTGCCCAAAACAACGGGCAAATGCTGCATGTATGTTGTGTTGTTATATGGTTTTAGTGCAATCTTGGGCTCCTCATCAAGTTTTACAACCAATAGCTCAATTTGATGTTCCCTTTGCCAGTTTCAGAGATGCTGGGTATTCAAATGCTGATTTCGAAATTACAATTCAAGATGTTGTTTATGGAATGTGGAGAGCTAAGGAAAGAGGAATGATTGATTTAACTGCATTTGATCTCGTTGAATATGAACAATATGAACGAGTAGATCAAGGAGATTTCAACGTCATATCAAAGGACTTTATTGCATTTGCCTCACCACAACAAAAGAAACACACTCCCCTCAATGAACCTTTTAAAAAAGTATTGGATTATTTTACAACAAATAATGTTCAATTGGTTATAAGATTAAATTCCCATCTTTATGACGCAAAAGAGTTTACAAAGAGAAATATTCAACATGTTGATATGATTTTCGATGATGGAACTTGTCCTACACTTGAATATGTACAGAAATTTATCGGAGCTGCCGAATGCATCATAAACAGAGGTGGCAAAATTGCTGTACATTGTAAAGCAGGATTAGGACGTACTGGATGTTTAATTGGAGCTCATTTAATCTATACTCATGGATTCACAGCTAATGAGTGTATTGCATACATGAGAATGTTACGGCCAGGTATGGTTGTTGGACCACAACAACATTGGTTATATCTCAATCAAAATTATTTTAGAGAGTGGAGACATACGATGGTTTTAGATAATAGACCCGATGAATTTATCGGCAACTTGTTCCCATTATGTTCATATGATGATTTCAAAAAACGCATGAAAGAAGCCAAAAGGAAAACCCAATTGGAGCAACAATCCAATCAATTACAACTTAATTCTTCATTTGTTGTTGACTCTTCCTTCTCAGCAACTCCAATCAGAAGACGCAAAATTAGTAGTGCATTAGCATCAAAGATTCAAACAGCAGTACCAGCAGATGCCCCGGGGCAACCAAGAAAGTACCTCGAAGAACCAGAGGATCAAGAAGACCAAGAAGAGGAAAACCCAAGCATAGAAATGATTAATAATTCAGACGATGAAAATGTAATGCAAGACGTAATCAAAAGCTCACCAACTCAAACACTGACACCACAAAATAAAAACTCAGAATGGAGAGTATTGCGTTCAATATCAGCAAATTCTGCTCATCATCAGCAACCTGTGCTGTTGACAAAAACAACCACAACCACCACTACGAGAACTATAAGTACAACCTTATCTTCATCATCACCGGGAGCTTCGCCTAGTAACAATTATGGTAATTTGAGAATGACAAAAGCTCGCGCATCAAGACCACGAATGACTCTGGGTGGTGGTAGTGGTCCTGGTTCTAATCAATCATCAAGAGTGCATTCAGGAGGAATAAGGAAAACCAGTGGGAAAAAGGCGTAACTGGTGAGGCGTAGACCTCATGTCTCTGGTTTCCTATGACAACCATTTGCTTGTGCATTTATTTTCATTTCTTGAATTCTGTATATTGTAAAATTATATAACAATACAAAGTGATACCCCTTTAAAAGAGCAAAAGCGGTCAGCAACGAAAGTATGCTCCTTGTCTCTGCTTACTCATCATACTCTGCTTTCACAATTTCAAACTCGTCATCAGCGGCAGTAGTGAATGCCAAGATATCATAGTCCTTAAACTCAACTTCATCTATATTCTCCTCCGTCAACTCAATCCATTCGTTATCATAAGGAGAAGAAGCATCGCGAGGAACGGCAATCTTGAGTTCCTCTGGATCAACGCGTTTTACCTCATCACTAGATCCACTTACACTATCAACGACTTCGAATTCCGATTTCGGTACCGGTATACTATCTTCATCCATCAAATCTACTTCACCTTCGTGTTCTTGTTTGATTTCATTCACATCTTCGTCTTTGGACAATCCGCCTGAATTGTTGATTACTGTAGCTAGGTCGTTGCGTATATTGTCCAATGTTATTGTGGCGAGTGTAAGTATGTATGTGGTTTTGCCTTTCTTGAGCTTGAGTATTGTTATGGTTGCTTGTTTGGTTTTCTTTGGTGGCTGACAAAGGAATGTTAGTACTAGGGACTAGTGGAGTGAGAAGTGAATTGACATACCATAATTGATATAGGGTCTGGGGGTTTGAGTTGAAGAGGTGATTGCCTTCGCAGCGGTTTTGAAAAATTTCAAATCTTTTCAAGAAGAGTTGATATCAGAGAGAGCAGACACAACGATGACGCGATGAATCCATTGACACAAACTGTAATCAAGCTAAAACAGCATCCTGATCATCGAAGATCAATACTTCAACTATACAAGGAACTACTACGAAAATCTCACAAGCTAAATACATTGAATGTCCCAAATGCATCAATCTTGATTGAAGAGTTGAAAATTGGCATGTATGAAGGGTTTACCAAAAACTACACTAACGTATATCAAATAACACAAGCATTGTTGAAAGGTGTGTTTATCAATGATGCGCTAGATGATGCAATATTTTATGGAAACCACGATAAACTCATGCAATGTGTTGATCAACATCGAAAAGAATATTTTGAATGGGCTCAAAGAAGAACTTCATATCTAAGAAATCACAAAGAATTGGAAGATAAGCGAATAGGGTTATTACGAGGTAGAGAAAGTACACTTGCTACATCTCGTAAAAAAGGTAAATCGAAGCAAAAGGAGCCAGATTTATCTATTGATCGAAATATCAATCAATTTGTTTCTAAAGGTTTAGAAACTGCTACAAGGAATGGTCAGTCTTTAATTTTACGGTACTTGAATCAATTGCAGTATGCTGGAAAGATCCCTAACCCTCATCTTTTATCCTACACTCCAGAAACTTTACAAACTAATGGAGATCACTACAACTCACATCACATCATAAAGGGACTGACTCAAAAGATTATCAATCAGTCCTTTGACAGAGAGTATATCGAATCAATAATGATTCCAGCACTTGAATTCGATTTGAATGACATGAATATGGAAAAAACCACCGCCATAGTCAACAAAAAGGGACCATATCAAGCCACTGCCAAGGAAAATAAATCAGGAACTATTGCATTACCGTATATTCTCTCACCATTCAAGCATAAACCAGGCCGTAAAGAAATTGCCCATTTGATACGTCAACAAGTCTTGTGGTCCCGGATTCAAAAAGTGTGGGAAACGACTCATGAGTTGGAAGAAGAAAACATGGGTAAAGATGGAAGTTATCCTATTAGAGGAAGTCGAGGGTTTGGTGTTGAGGAATCAATGAAACCTAGAGTGTATTATGAAGAGCTCGCTGTTGGTGAGGAGATGTTTCTTCTTTTCTGTGAGATTGAACAACGGAAATTGAGTGGTATGGATGTGAATGAAGAGATTGATTTCGAGGAGTTCAATTGGACTAAGGATTTGGATTTGGTAAGTGAGGCACTTGCAGCAAAGTATAGTCTGATTTTGCAAGAATCTAAGTTAGATTTGACTGAGTTGCAGAGCAGTCTACAACATCGATTCGATGAAGGGTTTGAAAGTAAAGTGGAAAGGTTTACATGTTTGCTTGCTCAGCTTAGAGAACAGAGAGTGTTTAAACATAGTGAAATTGTTGCACCACCGAAATTGATCACTTTAAAAGACGAGTTGCCAAATTTGAGTGTTGAAAAGTTTCCAATGGAGGATAGGATTGGACGTGGTAAGACATTAGCTGACTTTCTAAAGCAGTACAACTTCCCATACTTTGAATTCGGTCATGAACTACGAAAGAAGGTCAATGAAATCATGGCCAAAATTGTACATAAATTCTAGATTGTTTATAGAGAGAATCGTTGCTTCAACTTCGTAACCTCATAACTTCGTCAACGTCGTTATACTGTTCTACTTACACTACATACCCACCAAAGCTCTTACTGGTGGTAATATAGCCTTCAATATTGTTATGTGCCAACCTGTGATCCTTTTCATCGCCATCTTCTTCCTCCTCGTCATCACTTTCAACAGCTTGCTCGGGTATCTCATCTCTACCAATCTGATGATGAGGTGGCTGTTGATGATGATCAACATCCTTTTCAACAATTTCGAAATCTTCAATCAACTTAATCAACTGATTTGTATCCTCATTCATCTCATCTCCATTCATACTAAGGCCATTCATCATCGCCACTACTTCAGCCATAGTCTTACCCTCCTGCTTCAACTCCTTATGCTTAGCAATCACTTCCTCTAACAATGTAACTGAATTCTCAAACCAATTTTTGCCACCATGAAATGGCGGCACAACCATAATATCCTTCCTCGCAAAAATCGCCTCATTCGACAACTGATTGCGATAAAACACACTAGCTTGATAATGATCCTTGCAACAATACTGGCTCTTGTATGTGTTTGGCAATATAATTGATGGTTTCCGATTATAAATCTGATACTTTGTCGACGCACCAGCATCAGACATCAGTGCCGTTGTGGTGCCATTGCTATTCAAACTTAGTCTGCGAACCAACAGTTTTGGTTGCATGTTGCACAAGGCATAGCCACATTCATGTTCAATGTTTCTTTCTTCTATAATTTCATCATATGATTGCTGGGTGAGGAACCTGGATAAGAACTTGAGTAATGTAAAGTCGACATAGTCGTCAACTAGCAATTCGGTGATTAGTAATGATAATTGGAGTGATTCTGATGGCGATAATAGCTCTTTATTGGCGTATGGTTGCAAGTATGGCAAAAACTTTTCAATTGTCATTAACTCCATAGCAGCGTTTAATTGTAAATGATTTCAACTCTTCACTAGGTGGGCTCTTGGTAGTTTTATACTTTAAAATTATACAAAGTTTTGGTGTATTGTAGATGCAAAAATAAAATAAAATTCCGGAGATGGGGCTTTTTTGTTGTGTCGTGTTTTTGATGTTATAGATGTACTATGCTATGCGAAAGATTCCTTATGTTATAATTCAATCGTAGTAGTAATAGTAGAATCATGAAATGGAGATACCTTATAGAAACAACAGAAAGAAGAGAAGAGAAGAAGAAGAAGAAGAAGAAGAAAAAGGTGAAAAGAAAAGGGGGCATATCAATTTCGTTGATTGGAGTATTTATACTCTCCACTCTATTTCTCTCTTTGTCGCATCATCACACCTCCAAATTTTATTTTTGTCCAAAAGATAACAACGCCAAAAACATACACAAGAAATATTCTGGCGCTTATTTCGGACAATGCGTAATGGCAAATATAAACAACCTAGACTTTTTATAATAGATGTATTTCTCTAAATATGATATATCGCCATCACTTAATGCATAGCATTTGCGAAAGAAAGCTGGGTTACACCCAACTCTAATGCTTTTCATAGCACCATCTCTGGATAACTTTTCAGGTATAAGAGTAGATCCTCTGACACTATTCAATCATGTACAGGAACTCTAGGTGATATTCTCTTGGTCATGTAAACCTCCCTTTCGTCTTTGCACCCTTGTTTTCAAAATTGTCAGTGTTTTGTCCCTGTGTCGCATTTGTTTCTGCCAATGTCGAATTCGGAGACGACAAAAATTATTTCAAGACAGTGATATCACCTGCACGATACTGTACATTTTTTAAAACCAATCGATTTCAAACGCCAATGGGCAAACAACGACTGACGAAAGGTGTCAATGGTAAAATATCCTGTCACAAGAAGTCCAAAAACAATATAATACCAGCAGAACTGGCTACCAAAGCAAACGCTAAAAAAGCCAAGACGCATCGTGTTACATTCAAAGATGACCAGTCACTGGAAACACAACACCGAACGATACGAAACTCCGTGTCTGAATACTTTACCAAAATTGGTCTTATTGACTCCTCACGCGACAGCAGGGGTAGTGTTTCCTTGTTAAACTTGGTACAATTGGAGCTCAATCTACCCAAATTGTCAGACACAAAGAGTACAAGTACTCCGAAACTGGAAAATGACCAACGGAATAGCCAATCTTATGAAGAATTGGCAAACATGTTTAGAGTTCCATTGTATTTGGAGAAATTCATGATTTTTGGTTTATTCGTCTGTCTCAATTCATTCCTTGCGTTGTTTACACTAGCTCCCATCAAGATTATTCTTGTCATTCTCCGAGTCATTATATCCTACGCTAACAACTCCAGGCTGGATCTATATCGACAGTTAAGCTCAATTAAGAAAGATGTGATTACCCTAAGTCTTATAACCGTGTCACTATTTGTCTTGTTTTCGGGCAAGTTGGATATTTCAAAAATGTATCATGATGTTAGAGGTCAAGCTGATATTAAATTGTATGTCATGTTTGGTGTATTGGAAGTTGCTGAGAAATTGTGCTCTTCCATTGGACAAGATATACTAAATATACTATTCCACACATCTCCTCTTGATCAAGTTGGAAGATTTATCACATTTTACTTCATTTCCGTGTTTTACTTGTCATTTCATGCACACATCTTGATTTACCAGTGTGTTTCTTTGAACGTGGCAGCAAACTCATACTCCAATGCGTTGCTTACGTTGCTACTATCGAACCAATTTGCAGAGCTTAAAAGTTCAGTCTTTAAAAAGCTAGATAGAGAAGGATTGTTTCAAATAACAATGGCTGATTTATCAGAAAGGTTCCAATTGTCATTAATGTTGGGAATAATCGCCGTTAGAAACTTGCTTCAACTAAACTCAGCTCATGGACTCATTCCTGATAGTTGGAAGAAATGGAATATTTGGCTAGGTGCAGTTTTCGGTCCTGGTGTAGTTGTAATTGGAAGTGAAATTTTCGTTGATTGGTTAAAACATTGCTTCATTTCGAAATTCAATAAAATCAAGCCGCGTGTTTATCGCAACTTCTTGTATGTTTCATGTTTGGATTTCTTGCAAGTGTTTCAAAGAGGTTCTGAAAATGCCGCAGAGAGTCACGAGTTTACTGATTTTATAGTGTTGACTCGTCGCATAGGGTTGCCGTTGTTGGCTTCTGCTGTCTGTTTTTTGAGAATGACAATTGGGGATTTTAAACAGATTTTCATCATTCAGTGTTCAACTAATTTGCGGACTGTCTTGGCGAGTGTGGTCTTTATCACGGCAACAGTATTAACTCTACTACTAGTTAGAATCATTTTGGTTTTGTTGATCTTTAAAATTGCCAATAGATCAGTTCAATCACACAGGGCACGTCAGAGTGCACTTGCGCCAAACGCTATGCGGTCTGTCTCCATAGAGTCTCTTGCTGAGAAAACACCCTCACCAAAGGAACAACCACTGAGTACATTTGAAGATTCCAGCTTTATATCTTCACCAATTGATCTTTCATACCTTCCTGGGTCGCCCAATACTGAACCCTCGACGATAAACCCCAGTACTAGAGCATACTTGTATGATCTCGATGAGATTGTTCCTGAAACACCAGAAGAGAAGAGGAATAAACAATTGTTAAATGAAGCATTCCAGCAACTGTCTTACAAAAATGAAGATGAAGGATTGTCCAAAGTCATGCGTTACGAATTGTCAAGTAAACAAATATGGTAAAATAAATATTAGAGCGGTTTATACTATTTACAGAATCTACTTATATATAACTAAATCATACCACTCTCTTTGTAATTAAAGTTCTTGCATACCTTGCAAATTCTGGCCTTGGCTTCTTCAATCTCGCACAGAAAGCCAACACTGCCGTCAACAAGGCCAATGCACCAGCTTGATGTGCAGCTGCCAAAGGTATGGGCACTAAGTAAATCAACGTACTAATTCCCAATGCAACTTGCAAAGTGACAAATCCCATTGATGCATGCATCATAGACTTTGCTGTCTTTGGAATTATCGCTTTCCTCTTGTTGACATACATGTGTGCCCCCAAAACGGCAAAGAATGTCGTTGTCGCAAAAATACGATGAATGAGTTGCACAGTGGTTGGATTTTCCAAACAGTTTCTCCATACCAAATCTGATTTATCCTGTTTACGAGCAAATACATCTGACATGAGTTCATTTTTGCTTGGAATCCAGTCGTCACCCATATGAGGGAATGTATTGTAAATCAATCCCGCATCCAACCCAGCAACCATACCACCAGACATGGCTGTGACAAATGTCAAAATTAGCAAGCCCAATGCCACTGCTCTTGTTGTTCTCAATGCTGGGTTTTGGAGTTGTCCAAGGATGGTTTCAACTGCTTGTCCTTTACCCTGTTTGATCATTTTGAGCAATTTATTCTCATTCAAAACTTCAAAAGCAGTATACAATACCGCAAGGTACATCAAGAATGCAGCTCCTAAATGGGTTGTTAATCTGTATTGTGATACCGTCGGCTTTGACTTTCTTTCAGCCAATTGTTTTTCATCCAATCCTGATTTAACCATCCACCAGCCAATTGCTCCTTGTAAACCTAATAATCCAGTTAATCCAATTACTCTTCTAGTCATTCTTGGAGTAAACTTGTTGCGAGTGTAAAAGATTACTGCAGGTACAATAAGGAAAAGACCAATACATCTTCCAACTAATCTGTGACTCCATTCCATGAAAAAGATAAACTTGAACTCTTCCAAAGTGATGTGTGAATTCAATTGTTTAAACTCTGGTGAATCTTTGTATTTTGTAAACTCCTCTATCCAATCCTGTTCATTCATTGGAGGAATTGATCCTGTAACGGGTTTCCATTCAGTGATTGAAAGACCTGACTCTGTGAGTCTTGTAAGGCCTCCCAATACCACAATACCGAAAATCAAAGTCGAAGTTCCAACTAACCACCATCCGACAGACCTTGGAGGGACAATATCAGGCTTAGACTTTGGTGAGACATGTGAGGTTTGAGCAACCGTGGATGATATAGTACTGTATGCTCTTCTGACTCCGAGAAAGTGACTATACGGAGTTGAAAACTTGATCTGACATTGTCTGACTAATGAAGTGTAATTAGAACGAGCTGGGGAAAGGGCCGAGAGCAATGTGGGGGATCTCCCTATCCCTAGCTTTGATTTTGTCAATAGCACACTAGCCCTTTGGAACATGTGTTTAATCGGATGTGGTAGAAACTGTTTATGAGAAGTTGAGTTGATGAGAAAATCATCTGATTCAAAATTACAATTTTCACACATCCATACACACATATTAAGAAGATTTAGCAGCCAAAAGAACCTCAAAATGTTGGTTGTAAAAGATTCCTTTTCAAGCACACACATCTTATGACAGTTGAAGGTAAATATACTAATCCAAACCTTCTCTGTTAGCAGCATGGATAGCTATAACCAAAACCATATTCACGCAAAGATCAACCACTACCAAGAATTCATCAAGAGAAGAAACCTCAACAATGATCCACCACGCCATCTTCAATACATAAAGCTTTCTGTTAAGGAGCCCCAATATATTTACAAACACCATGACCAAGCATATTTGAGACTCGGTGTTCCAGATCATGCTGATACTATCAGAAACCATGAGATTGGGTCTCCATTGGCTGTATTTAATAACCTGATAATATCTCGTTCATTTTACATTCTCATGACTTTGGTCCTCCTACTCATTGTTTCTGCCGTGGTTGCTTTTGTTGTAAGAGAGTTTTTGTTATTCAAAAAGGATAAAGTTGATTCAGCCATGAGCAGCGAGCTCAAGCTTGCACAGTGGCCTTCAAGTGGTCATAATCATAAAGTACAAAAGATTCCTAGTGATAGAGATGACTTGTTAAGTTTAGAGAAAGTTATTCAAAGTGTTGTTCCTCCAGCTCTTTTAAAAGATGAATCAGGACTTACCAAGTTTGCCGATGACACAACTTCTTCTGGGAATCGACAATGGGGATTACAACAGAAATATAATCTTACAAGTGCCGCTTTAAGTTTGGATGCCACTGGCTCTGAAAGAAGAGAAAACGACCACATTAGTGGTTTCAGTGACAAGTCAATTAGCAAGTATGCCAAGAACTTACTGCCATTAGCTTCATCCTTCCATGATGGTAAAATTCGTTACACCATAGCTGATTTACACAATCTCAACACAAACAAACTAAACCTGGAAGCTATTCGAAAGTCACCCGAGGGAGTGACAAGAATTCCAATTTCAAAATTGGTAAAATGCCCAGTGAGTATCCCAGAAGTAAGATTTGATCATTCATGGGAAGCTAGTAAAGCTCTAATGGAAATTCTGAAAACATTGAATGAATCTGAATTGAAGACTGAAAAGATCCTTGCTGCTTTTAAGCTAGTATCAATTGCCAAACAAAGTGAGTTTTTTGAGAATCCAAATATCTTTATGAGCAACTTTAATATTTGTGTTGAAGACTTGGTCCATACCTGTATTCTTTTTGATTTATGGTCATATTGCAGTGCAACGTTATCTGTACTCCTTCTTGAGTGTATGTTGATTTATTGCTGGTCGCATGCCAGATACCATATCCAAAGTCCTGCCAAGTTGCGAATGGAACAACTGTTTACCAAATGGAATGGAAGACAACCTTCAGTCCAGTCACAGATGTGTATTCTTCACATTTTGTTCAACATCTTTTTAGGGTTCAAAGTAGTTGACTTACCAGAGGATATCACAAAGGAAAACGAGTTAAAATTAGGCCTCGTTATTCGAGAGCTCATTAAAAAGAGTGCTTGTAATGATTACAACCAAATTTTGCCCATGATTGCCAGAGCTTCAGAAGCTGCATCCAATGGAAGATCCAAGTTGTTTTTCTACGAAATGACAAAGCTTTTGGTTTCAAATCATAAAAACTGTTGTATAGATGTTTATCTTAAAGATTCCAATTTTGAATTGAAAGCGTTGCTAAAGAAAGGGTTGTTAAGCCCTGAGCTGGATCCTATCCATAAAAGATCAAAAGAGATACTTGGTATTATTCTTGAGTGTGGAAAAGAAGCGGAGATTTGGCAATTGGAGGTATTGAATAGTGAATGCCCAACACCTTCTATCTTGCCTTTATCAAGTGAGTACACTGAACGTCTCTTTGTTCAGGAGAAAAGGAGTTGAAGATAGCTGCTTGGAGAGTAAACTATCTACTTTCATGTAGCTATCACTTGGATCCTTTTGTCCATGGAGTTGTTTTTGTTGCAAAATCCATGTGAAAAATTATGAATAGTTTTGTGTAACCAGCTGTTCAATTTATACTCGGTTCAATAAAAAACCTTGTGAAACATGTGAAATCGTCCAATGCCGAAATTGCAAAGTACTTATCCACCGTGGAGCGAGCTAATGGGAACAATTTACGCCTGGTAAACGTAGGAAGGTATTGACTACATACTGTTCAGTCCTAACCTCTCCCACCTCGTAAATTGTGTTCTAATCAGTTCGAAAGAATTATCACAAGAAGAAATAATGTCATTTTCTTTATTATTTTTTATTATTGTTGCTGCGGAGAAATACACAAGAAATGCAAAAAATAGAGACAGTTTAATATGTCGATAAAAGGTTATTCAATCATTTGTATTCAAAATGAGTTAATATACAGAGCAAGGCCAGCTTAAGTTAACTTAATTCCTACCTTGAGATGTGGTTGACAAAATGCTCTCTATAAGAGAGGTGCATTAACTCCGGTAAACTCCATTCGTATTCTGTAAGTGAGAAATTTCTCTGTTGTTTGTCTTTTTTTGTCAGTTGAAAAATCTCACTCGTGGTCTTAATCTTTTGTGCACAATCCTTTCTCCAACATTTATATCTACTATTATAAATAACTAATCAAAAAGAAGGTTTCCAATTATATCACTCCTTTTTTCTTTCTTCCTTTCTTTTCTTTATCAGTAATACCCGACTTCAATCACCAAGCTACTACTATTTACAAAATGTCAGGACTTGAAATAGCTGCTGCAGCAATTCTTGGTAGTCAATTATTGGAAGCCAAATACTTGATCAAAGATGACGTCAAATTAGCAGGTAAAGTTGTTTCCAACGCCTTGCCTTATTTGTGGAAATCACTGAGAGGTAAAGCTTCCTACTGGTACTACTTTGAAGAATCTGCAAGAAAATACAAGGATAACAAAGCTTTGGCTTTTCCAAGACCAAAAAAGAATCCTCCACCAGTCAAGACTGATGCTGAAGGGTTCAAAATTCTTGATGATCAATTTGAAGTTGAGGAATATACATACAAAGAGTTATACAACATGGTTTTGAGATTTTCCTACATTTTAAAGAACGAATATGGTGTCACTGCTGATCAAACTATTGGGGTTGATTGTATGAATAAACCATTATTCATTGTCTTGTGGTTAGCATTGTGGAATATCGGTGCTTTACCAGCTTTCTTGAACTTCAACACCAAGGATAAACCATTGGTTCATTGTCTTCAAATAGCTGATGTTTCCCAGGTTTTTATTGATCCTGATTGTGCTGGCCCAATAAGAGACACTGAACAACATATAAATGAGGAATTGCCAAATGTCAAGTTGCACTATCTTGACGAATATGCCTTGTTTGACAGATTACAATCAAAGTCCACCCCACAATACAGAGCTAAAGATGAAACTAGAAGACCACAAGATACTGATTCCAACGCTTGTGCTTTGATTTACACTTCAGGTACCACTGGTTTGCCAAAAGCTGGTATCATGTCTTGGAGAAAAGCATTTATGGCTTCTCAGTTTTTCGGATTTATTATGAAAGTTAAAGACGATTCAAATGTGTTGACTGCTATGCCATTGTATCATTCAACTGCCGCTATGTTGGGTGTTTGTCCAACTTTGTTAAACGGTGGCTGTGTATCGATTGCACAAAAGTTTTCAGCAACTTCATTCTGGACTCAAGCTAGATTAGTTGGAGCCACACATATCCAATATGTGGGAGAAGTTTGTCGTTATTTGTTGAACTCGGCTCCTCATCCAGACCAACAAAGACACAATGTGACAATTGCTTATGGTAATGGTTTAAGACGTGATATCTGGTCTGAATTTAAAAACAGATTCCATATCCAAGGTGTTGGTGAATTCTATGCTGCCACCGAGTCACCAATTGCTACTACAAATCTTCAATTCGGAGAGTATGGAAAAGGCGCTTGTAGAAAGTACGGTTCGTTGCTTACATTGTTACTTAACACACAACAAAAGTTGGTGAAAATGGACCCAGAGGATGAAAATGAAATGTGGAAGAATCCAAAGACTGGATTTTATGAAGAGGCCAACTATAACCAACCAGGTGAATTGTTAATGAGAATTATCAACCCACAAGATGTTAATAAATCCTTCCAAGGTTATTATGGTAACAAGAAAGCCACTAGCAGTAAAATCATGTTTGATGTTTTCAAAAAGGGCGATGCTTGGTACAGATCCGGTGATTTATTGAAAATGGATGAAGATGGTTTATTCTATTTCGTTGATAGATTGGGAGACACTTTCCGTTGGAAGTCGGAAAATGTTTCTGCTTCAGAAGTTGAAAATGAATTGATGGGTTCAAATGCCATTAAACAATCGGTTGTTGTTGGTGTTCAAGTACCAAATCACGAAGGTAGAGCTTGTTTTGCTGTTATTGAACCAAAGGATGAATTGGATCACTCACAAGTTTTGAAACTGATTTACGAACATTCGCAGAAATCATTGCCTACTTATGCACAACCTGCTTTTATCAAGATTGGTTCAATTGAAGCTTCGCATAATCACAAAGTTCCAAAGAACCAATTCAAGAAACAAAAGTTGCCAAAGGGAGATAATGGTGATGAGCTTATTTATTGGTTGAATGGTAACCAGTACGCTGAATTGACTGAAGCTGACTGGGCTCAAATTTGTGCTGGTAAAGCCAAGTTGTAAAGATGTTTAGATCTGTATTACCTTTTTTTACTTCTATATATCTGATTACATTTTAGATTTTTTAAAATAAACAGTATTTTTTTTTTTATATATTATCACTTAGTCCTCCTACTTAACCTAGTTTTTGTTTGAAAGAGCAACTACACCTGGCAATTCCTTACCTTCCAACAATTCCAAAGAAGCACCACCACCAGTGGAAACGTGAGACAACTTGTCAACAGCATTGTATTTCTTAGCAACAGTTGCAGTATCACCACCACCAATGATAACAATGTTTCCATTTTCAGCTGATTTAACAGCAGCATCCAACAAGTTCTTGGTACCTCCGGCAAAGTTGTCAAATTCAAAGACACCTGGTGGACCGTTCCAAACAATAGTCTTGGCTTTGGCAACAGCATCATCAAACAATTTTCTTGATTTTGGACCGCAATCGAGACCCATCCAGTTTTCTGGAATACCTTCCTTATCATTAGCTTCACCAACCTTGGCGTCCTTATCAAACTTGTCAGCAGTGACAAAGTCGACTGGCAAGATGATTTCAACATTGTTCTTCTTGGCCTTGGCAACCAAATCATTGACATTCTTGGCTCCATCTTCATCGAAAAGAGAGTTACCAATGGACATGTTGTCCAAAACCTTCTTAAAAGTGAAGGCCATACCACCACCAATGATCAATAAATCAACCTTGTCCAACAAGTTGTCAATCAACTTGATCTTGTCGGAAACCTTGGCACCACCCAAGATAGCCAAGAATGGTCTGGCTGGGTTCTCCAAAGCTTTAGCAAAGTATTCCAATTCCTTGGACATCAAGAAACCAGCAGCTCTTTGTGGAACTTCGACACCAACCATTGAGGAGTGGGCTCTGTGAGCGGTTCCAAAAGCATCATTAATGTAGACATCAGCTAATGAAGACAATTGATGTCTGAATTTCTTTACAGCTTCTGGATCAGCTTTAACCTTTTTACCATCCTTGTCCTTGTGGGAACCTTCTTCCTCAGCATAGAAACGTAAGTTTTCCAATAAAAAGATTTCACCATTAGAAGCTGAATTGACTGCTTTTTCAACTTCTGGACCAACACAATCATCCAAAAAGGTTACTTTTTTACCCAACAATTTCTCCAATTCAGCAGCAACTGGTTTAAGAGAAAACTTGTCATTCTTTTGACCATTTGGTCTTCCCAAGTGGGAAGCTAAAACAACAGCCTTTGGCTTATGCTCTTCAACGTATTTGATAGTTGGCAAAGCAGCAACAATTCTTTGGTTGTTGGTGATTGTCTTTCCATCTAATGGGACATTGAAATCAACTCTGATAAAAACTCTCTTACCAGCGACATCCAAGTCTTTAACGGATAATTTGTTAGATAATGACATGTTTGTAATTGATATATATAGTGATACTCTTTTAGCAATTGAAGTTATAACTTGAATCAATTGAAAAAAGGGAAAAAAGAAAGGGAAATATTTGCAAATTGGGAAATTTTCAACAGTTTAAATATAGTTCGGGAAAAAATAAAAGGGATTGTTTCACCAAAACCCAAAAAATTGGATTGCGCAAACCCGCCTCTTTCTCCCTCGGATGTTTTCACAAAATCTCCGTTAAAAAATTTAGAGACGTGCGGACAAGTTTCAATCTACGACGTCATCCGATTACAGGGACTTACCTAAAGATTGATGCATCGGGTCATTGTACCACGATATAGCAGCAATGGAAAACCATATTGTTTTTGAACTGGATCTGGAAAAACATGTGACACAAAAATTTGTTAGTGTTCCCCGGGTTTCAAAAATCCGTTGCATAACCACTTTTATTTTTGGATTTAATGAGGCATTGGAAAGTGAATTGACCTGCAAGATTCACATATGGATTGAATAAAAGGAAAGACTACATCCATCTAGAATTATATTAAGTGGTTACTCACTTAGGCTCGCTTTTAACATTTGTCTCTCTTACGTCATTGCATCGAGGTCAATGTCGTGTCGCAATATTTCCTGGCCAAACCTTTTTTTTTTTTTTTCTGGAAGCCATCAGAAGCTTCTCGAATATAGCAAAGACAGGATACAGTTACATAACCCATTGAGCTTATAAATACCCACCAGAAAGGAAGAAGATTTTACCAATCTACCGTAGAATCACTTAATACCTAAATCATGGACAAATTATTGCACTGGTCTATTGCACAACAAGCTGGTGATAAAGAAGCATTGGCTAAAATCGGTGAGCCTGATCCAAAATTATTAAATCAGCTATTTGGAGGACCAGATGAAGTTGCTCTAATGAAGGAGAGCATTGCAGTTGCTCACAATCCTAAAGTAGAAACCAAAGATAAGGAAATTGCGTTGGATAATTTTGAAATGTTGATTGAAAATATGGATAATGCAAATAACATAGAGAACTTGGGTTTATGGCATCCAATTGTGGATTTGTTGAAAAATGAAGTGCCTGATGATTTGAGGATAATTGTGTGTGGTATTATAGGTACTGCTGTACAGAATAACCCCAAATCACAAGAAGATTTTGCCAAAACTAATGGATTGCAAGAGTTGGTCAAACTTGCTGGAGATGGACAAAAGAAAGCCTTACAAAACAAATCACTTTATGCAATTTCCTCATACATTAGAAACTATAAACCTGGATATAAACAATTTGATGAGTCATCTGGATGGGATTTAATCAAACTTGATTCAAAGGATTCTAAATTCGATTTGAGAATCTTATCTCTAGTATCATCAATTTTAAGCAATGGATTAGACAATGAGATTGAAAGCCGGTTTAAAAAATCAAAGTTGGTTCACTACCTCGCCTCAGTATTGAATTTAGACTCAAATTCCAATTTAGTTGATAAATCATTAAATATAATCTCCGAGTTGCATCGTTTGAGATATGATTTTTCTGATGAAGAGACATTTGAAGTGGATAGAGGAATTCAAGTGGTTGAGGGATTGAGTGACAAGATCAATCTCGACGATCTCAACCGAGCAAAACAAGTTACAAAGAAGTAGAACCCCGTATATATTTTCAAACTTTAGACTGTATCTTTTCTATAATTCACGATTTTATTTGTTATGTTATTGCCTTATCGGGATCATCTGATGTGAAAAAGTTCAACATTGCTGAATCAACCGTAGGCGGCACGATATTCCTCCCAAGAGCATCTTTACCCAACGTACCAGAAGATCGAAATTTTGAATAAATCAGGTGCATAGATTTATAGGAGGCTTGTAAAATTTGAGCCTTGGACTGGGTCATACGTGGGAAATGTTGCATAGATTGTAGAAAAGTTGCACTGGTATCAGTACCAGATCGAACTACTCCCAAATTGGCCAACCCTTGATTTCTTTCATACTTGTCATACAATGATGATCCAATGGTATATGTGAACGAGTTCAACCACATTACCGCTTCCTGTCGAGACCGAACTGGGAAAATGTTAATCTTCAAATCCAATTGAGCTCGGTTGACCAATTTCGCAATCTCCAGTGGTTCAGGAAACTTTCCCATTCGTTCATCATCTTTCTTTCTTCGTGCTTGTTCTTCGCCATTTAACACCTGCGACCGGAATTGTCTCTGCTTGTATGACTTGATCTTGTTGATGAATTGATCATAGCCTTCAACAACAATAATTGCATGGTACATATGAGTTGCCATCTTGCACATGTCTTCAGTTGCTTCTGCGACATCTTGTCTAAGCTCATTCGATGGAAGCTTTTCTAAAAAGTCTTCCGCCAAGTAATACATGACAAATGTTTGTTGAACAACTTTCTTTGCCGCTGTCGGGATAAAGTAATCCTTCTCCTTAATGTACTCAGCCTTGACATTTCGTTTCCAGTATATTAAAGGCACATCCAGGTCAAAAGTTGAAACCTTCAGCTTGAAATCTTCATCAAATTCTTTCAACACTTCGTATGGCTTCAGGCTGATGAACAACTCCATCTCGGCGTGTATTTCCTCCTTCTTTCTGCTCACTTTATTAGCTTCTTGCAATTCTTTATAACTATATTCAAAATTGTCAATTTTTGGTAATTCGTCAAGCAAACTATCAGTTTTAGAACGCTTTGCTTTCTTTGGCACCGTCTTATCCACATCCTGAGTTGTGTTTGATCTCTTAATTGGCTTCAATGAAGATTCAATAGCTGGTCTTGTAAATCGAGAGTCAGGAACAGATTTCGATCTGCTAGCTGCATCACTTGGCAATACCTTCAGTTTCAAGTTGGAGGTAGCACTCTTGTTCTCCTTTTGGATCAGCAACGACTTGGTCGCCCTGGCACCTTTCTTGGTAGCCCCAGCACCACCGAGCAAAACATCAAGGTCGTCTTCTTCATCTTCAGAACTCAGCCACAGAACAAATGCCGGCATATCAGGTAGATCGAAATGGTCACCTATACGAGACCCTTTCGTCTCTGAAGGTTTAGGGTTAGCCTTGGTCGGCTCTTTCGATTCCACAATCGGAGGTGGTTTGGATTCAACCTTTGTGAACGAAAAAGATGAGTCTGCAATCGAATCTGAAGCATCCTTCACTTCCACCCTAGGCATTACCTGTATTGGCGATGATATCAAGGACGAGTCAATTGCACTTTCATTCTTGATATTCTGAGTAGGCTCCACGGGTTTGTCTTCCTCGTCATCATCACTATCAATTATAATTATAGAACTTTCCGGCGCTACCTGAGGAGCAGGTGGAGGTGGCATTGCTTTTGGTGGCTCTTCATCTGAATTGTCATCTGATAGCTCTATAACGACTGCATTTCTGGTCTGGGCTGTTGATGATTTAGCTCCTGAGGAAGTTAGCGCCTTATCGTGACTAGCCACAGGGTTGGGTAGCTGCTTATTTGTGACTTGGGTATTGCTGGTTTCCGGAGGTGGAATAGGTTCTTGTGAGGGAGTCGTCGTAGTGCTGACTTCAGAACCAGTCTTTTGTGTAACAGGCTTCATAATTGGTTCTGCACTCTTGGCTTGGTTTGAAAAGGATCGATCGTGGGAGTGCGGAGCACTGCTCATCACTACCGATGGAGCTGACACGACAGTTTCCTTCTTACTACTTTGTTTTAGTATTTCATTATCGGCCCTCGAGATTGTGCTACCTATATCTGGTTTCTTCTCAGGCATACTTGGCTTTTGTTCACAACCTGCATTTCTCTTCTTTGCTTTTGGGTTCTCACTCCAAGTTCCAATTGTACTTTCGACATCAGCCATTGACATCTTGAACTTCCTCTTCGGAGGCTTTTGGTTTGCTGCAGGAGGAGCCGAGCTTTTGATTGATGAGTTTATAGACCTATTAGCATTTGTAGGAAACGGACTACTCGGTAGTTCATTAATTGCGCTGTGGGCTACAGTCCTGTGATGTGTAGGTGTGGAATTAGGTAGTTCTTGAACTCGAGGTGAAGAAAAGCTTCCCACGCTTGGGCTTGAATTATATCTCTTTGCGTAATTGCTTCCCTGCTGATGAGAAGTATTGTGACTCGGTGTACTTGTGCCACTGCTAACAAATAACTGCGGTTCACGCCCGTAACCAGTTGCTATATTCAAGCTTTGATTAACGATACTTTGTATGGAGCTTCCTATAGGGGCGCTTTGTTGAATCCTGCTTGAGGGTTGACTTTGGATCGGTGCCTGAGTAGTACTACGGGAATTTGCACCATTTGTTGGTTGATTTCGAGACAGTGACAGCGTTCTCTTGACGTAGTATTTGTGAATATGTATGTTAACAATAGGCGAGCTTGAAGATTGGCTATACTGTTGTTGGTTAAACTGCGGCTGATGTGGGGCTGGAACGCTTGCGCGAGCGTCATCCAGAGAAATTTGTATTGGTGCTGGGTATTGCTGATTCCAGTTGTGTTGATGGATGTAAGGAGATGATGAACTCGCTGGGGGTACATTCAGATATGATGGAGCTCGTGTATAATCGTTGGGTGGGTACGGCACATTGTTTGACCAGTTGGCATATGGCGGATAGCCGTTTGTTTGTGCAAAATTATTTGATGGTACCACCTGTAGCTGTTCATTTAGGGGTACGTTTGCACCATTGTAGGGTGGAGATTGATTGACTCCTTGTTGAGGAGCACCAGACGTGTTTGAAAAAGTCTCTGGGTTTTGGTTCGGGTGCATTCCATCCATTATTCAACTATCTCAAACCGGCTTCTTTTAGCCCACAGTAGTGGCTTAATTCTCAAAGCTGTTGTGTTTATGCACTTGGTTAGTGAGATGGAGACCCTTTCCGAATCTTGGAAATAATGATTTCGGTATATAACGCGTTTTTTTTTTTTGGTGAAGAAAAATGTGAAGCCTTTAAGGGGATTTAAAGAGTGGAAATTGATACAGAAAAGTCAGTCTACCTTACTATCATATCACTACTTCTTCTTAACCCGCAAAGACTGGATGGTGTAACTTTTTCATTACCCTATGGATGGATAAAGCTTGTAGTGTCCTTTTATAGTGTAATCGAAGTCTGTATTGCTACCACCTCTCTCGCTTCAACAGTTTTCAAATTTCGGTTAGAATTGACAACCAAGAGTACTGGTCCACTCCATCCGAAAACAAAATGTCAAGGAGAAGATTATCGTATAGTATCCCGCAATCTGAGGCTGCAAAGGATGAAGCAGTCACAGGACTTAAAGAGATCTACAGTACCATAAGATACGATTGGCCTCGTATATTGGAAGACGATGCCAACCCGATTGAGTTGGCCGTTGCATTATTGGATGATAGTTCAGTGGGGTTGGCACATAGATATAACGAGTTCCAACGACTCAAAAAATCAACTGAAGGAGCTTTACGACGTGTTGTTCATGAACATTACGAATTGTTCAATAATAGTATAGGATCGTATCATATGTTATTGTCCACTTTGGATAAGTCGCAACAAGACTCGGAAAGTATCAGGAACTTTCTTCGCACATCCAATAAAGAGATGCATGATAGGAGTGCAGTGTTGGCAGAGATGTCTGAAACTTCAGCGAGATATGCCGAACTGATTGATATCATTGATGCCATGCAAGAATTGAATAAGATCCCGGATCAAGTTGAGCAATTGACCAATGAGAAGAAACTTCACGAGGTGTATGATATTATTTCCAACGGTTACAAGACCGCTGAGCGTTATAGTTTATGGTCGTTACCTGCAATGGGTGACATAAAGTCCTACCTCGAACAACAATCAAACAAGTTGTATGATATGATTATTGATGAGTTACAGAATGAAATATATCTGAAAAACAACAGCTCAATATCAAACACTGGAGTTTCCTTATGGCAGTCAATTATCGAATCTACCAGCCCACAAATGGCATCTTTTAAAGCTTTGTTGAAGCTGGAGAATTTGGAACAGTATGTACACAATTCTGCCAACTTGGATATTTTGGAAGTCGTTGATTATTTAACTGCTCCCGTTAGTGAATTTTTAACTCTGCAATTGTCTGAGTTGCATGAAGATAGTTTGAAGAATGATGGAGCAATCGACTACACTACATTCTTAAAAATGAATTCGTCAAATGAAAGTTTCTATTACATGTATATGCTTTTGGTGACTGCATTCAAATTAGGTAGACTACATCAAGTGGTGGAGACATTAATTGAATCTAACCAGCTGGAGTTACATGGCTTAGTTAATAGAGTGACTGAGGAGGTGAAGCTGAGGAATGGATATGCAATTTCCAAACTAAACAAGATCCAAAGTTTCGAGCAAGACTCATTACTCGATGTGATGGCACACAACAACTTTAGTGATTCTGCTGTTGTTATTCTTCAAGAGTTATTTGGGTCAGTCACTATAAGGTGTTTACTAGCATTTCAAAAGCACAAAATTGTTGACGAAATTGCGTCAGTTGTAGGTCCTGCTAGAAGTGCCAAGTCAGCTACAGCAACTGCTTATTCAAAAAATGTGTTGCGCGTGTGGGACTCTACGAAAAAGGAACTACTGAATTTGATAATAAGCTATATTTATGATGATGGTCCACTTGATTCAGGAATCAGTTTAGTTGATAAGCCAGATCATCGAAAAGTTGGCAAAATATCAAAACAACGGAAACTATTCCGATTTGAAGATGTTGATTGGAGCACAACCAAGTCGGCACAAGAGCTTCATGACGCAATTGGCGATATTTTCCCTGGTTTCCACATTGATGATACAAATGATAAGGAACTTCTCACTATGGAAACACCCTATTTTGAAGACGAATCTTTCAATACACAAGTTGAAGTGTTAACACCCAAGAATTTATTCAATATGAGAATTGTATTGGAACCATTGTTGGTATTTGTTGAAGGGTCTCATCGAATCTTTTCCAATTTCCAAGGTGTCAAGAATAGTACCGAGAGTTTTGCATTTCAATTTTTCAGTGATTTTATGAAGTCTTCCTTTTTGACTTATTTTAGAGCTGCAATTGATATGGTTTTCAGCGATCAAGTGGGTGGGTCATATATTAGTACCCACATAAGACCAAATGAACCATCCGGTTTGAAACTTGATGTTATTACGATGAATCAAAATAGCGACTTGGAATTACTTGAGATATCTCGAGTTGATAATGAATCAAGTATTGTGATTTATGAAAATGCATTAAATTTCAAAAAATTGTTTATGGAGCTTTGTCTCATTTTGAATACTTCATTAACCTATAGAGAAGATATTTCCGATACGGTTTTACAAACGTTGCAAAGTTTTGTTGGCGAGTATGGCAAACTATTTAAAGATTTGTTGTCCTCGGGAGGTTCACTGGGTAGACCAGCTCTGCAAATTAGCAAATGGATGTCATTGGAAGCATTGACAACAGTTAGTGGGACGGTTATACTTAATGGGAAAACCGATCCTGATTTCGTCAATTTCGTTGCTTCTGAGAATGGAATGTTGCTAAATGAAATTCAAAATTCTGTAATCAACAAGGATAATCTATTGGATAGTGAAACTTTCTCACATGTTGTGTATTTGTTATTGACAACATCATGGATTTTGACGTGGTTAGTTTTGGTGCAAAAGTTGTCTAATTATGGTGTTGATGAAAATGGAGTTGACACTGTTGTGGTATCTCCAGTGGAGAAACTAAGATATAATTGGTCATTTTTAGAAAATGGTCGTCCTTCAATTGATACTACTGCCAACACATCAGATATTACTAGAAATAATATTCTTTTGGCTTTAAATCAGGAAAAGATGGTTGCATTCGATGAAGTGATTGCCTCTTTCCAAGCTATTCATGATCAAACTTTATTAGCTTTGAGATATGAATTGAGAAGTAAAGCCATTTACTATTTAACACTATCATTCAATGTGATGGATTGGGTACCGACCACTGAGCCGGGAGATGCTGACCCATATGTTGTTTCATTCAACCAAGAAATATTCACCATTGATACTAAATTGACCAAATCATTGAAAGATGAAGATAAAGAAAGTATTTTTATTGGTTTTAGTCAATTTCTCAATAATGCAATGATTCAAGGTTCATTTAAAGTTAGGAAAATCAACAATAATGGAATTAAACGAGTATTGTTGAATATTTCTACTTTACAACAAATTTTACGAAGTTTATCGGCAGCTCCACAAACCATTGATTTCAACAAGTCTTTATTGTATTTTGAAATGTTTACTTTGAATGAGTTTAGTTTGTTGAATCGAATCAAGTCGAAAAGGTCAGAGTATACTAAACTGCAATATCATAATCTTGCTCGGTTGATTTATAGTGAGAAATTAGCTGATGGTAATGGTTCCCAATTCAACAAGGACAAGTATAATGACTTGATTAAAAAGATAGATGAAACAATAGAGTAAGTAGCATATTTCAATTAACTTTTTTTTTGTCATTACCTTATTTCTTTCTATATACTAGCAACAGTTTCTTGGTGGTGTACGCTTTATTCTAAACTTTTCCATCAACCTCTCACTAACAAATCTTCCTACACCTGATCCAATAACAACAGCAAAGAAATATGTCAATGTAAATGTCATTGCTGCCAACATCAATGTGTATCCAAACAAATCAGGTACAACGCATAAAACCAATCGTATAGCATCTCTCATTATGGTACTAGCCATGGGTAATTTCGATTTGGATGGATGTGGTTCTTGTGATTGTACATTAACAGCCTCATTAGAAACATGTTTGTCTAGACTGTCATCGTCAATACTTCTTCCACCAGCCACGCCTGCTACTGCTTGCGCTGAAGTTGAAGGTTGTAAATTTGCACTATGATTAACAACACCAGCTTCAAATTCACTATACTTATCATTCTGCCATACAACTTCCTCCAAATAGTTTCGAATAAATTCCAAAAACCTAGCAAAAAAAGCAGCAACGAAAAGCAAGACAAATATACCAAATGCTTCACCTTTGTTTGATGCTGTTAACCCTTTGAAAATTACTGGATAATCTTGAAACTCTCTAGTAAAGTACATGTGCATACTAGCCATATCGCTCATACCACCCATGTCTCCCATGCTACTACTACTGCTATTGTTATCACTTGATCCAGTGTGGTTCATGGCATGAGTCATTGTTTCCATAGCCATACTCATAGTTGTAGTGGCCATTGATCCCATCATATCCATGGAAGATGAGCCCATGTTATTCATATCGTGCCTTTTGTACATTACTGTGTGGTTTTATGTGATGCTGATTATTTTGTTATGCTAAAGGGGGGTATATAAGTTTTGATTAAGGAAGGAATATCTGTGTGTTATATATTGATAAAACGAATGAGCTGAGCTGAGTTGTGGTGTCGTGTGGTGTCTGATAGATGAGTTATTAAGTTTATTCCTATTCAATGCAGTTGATATTTGCTCAAAATAAGAAGAAGAATTAGACTTTCGTTATTAAGTAGTTCATCATCATACGTTATATGGTGTCAATTGAAAAATTACAGATGGTTCGGGTTTTGTGTGATAATCTGGTGATAATTTTTGAGCAGTTTTATCACTTCCTAATGTGGAAGTCTGTGAGGCTCACTGCGCAATTTCTCTACTTCCCAATTAGGACATCAAATCCGACTTTGGCTGAACTTTCAAATTCAACCAATCAGCGTTTGAGTAGCAAAAAGGTACTGATCAAAGTATGATAAGAAATATTGCTCATTGTGTGAATAAATTGCGCATTTTCTTTCCATAAGTCAATTGCTTCTTAGTTTGCGCTTACGGTATGCCGAAATAGGCTACTCATAGAAACATATTTGCTCAATTTTTTCCCTTTCTTTGGTATTTCGAGAGTCGCAGTAGCAATTTCTTATTCTAACTGTTGTAGATTGCGTGAACGGTTTTGTGTCCTGATGCTTGCCAATTCATGAGGCCAGATTAAGGGAAGTCTACTTGGTAGGGGAATCATATACTTCTTCTAAACACTTAACTCATAAATAATGACCTCCCCTGCCTTCTCAGGTAAATAATGATCAAGTCTCCGGCTGTCCATAATGCGTATTAGTCACCTACCAATAGAGCTTATTGAAAAAATTCTCCTCAGTGGAGGTGTATTTGTAACGGTGCCACAAGATATTAGACATCAATGGTATAATTACAAAGTTCATTTTCTTAAATGAATTGTATGCACTAAAGAATCTCGATTGTGATATCTATGTGCGGTTTGATAGAACTTTGCCTGTCCCCAGTACAAGCGAGTATACGGTTTTGGATCACAGTGATGTTTTCACTTCAAATAATGAAGACTTATGGGTAATCTACCCATATTTTGAAGTTTGGTTTGGCTCCTCTGTGGCCGAAAGTAAGTGGAGACCTTATCTTTTCTTGTATCCATTTTTGGTGAAAGTTGAAAGCATTCTCAAAACACATGAAAGTGGCACCTTACTTTGGCTGAACTCTTTCTACACTCCTTTCATCTTCGTATGATAATATAAATAAATAGTAAAGTATATAAACTTAATAAAAACACCAGTGGATAAAAAGTTTCCCCCACCTCTAAAAGCTATACAACAAATCCTTGACTTGATACTCTTCATTAGCTTCATCAATCTCTTGCCAATTTCCAACATAATCATCACCTCTAACCACACCAGGCAAAGTCTTACCATTGGCTTGTCTACGCCAAATCTTTTTAGCTTCTTCATCAGTGCCCAAATCTCTATATTCAAACTTGACTCCATTGGCTTGCAAAATCGTAGCTAACCTATTAGTTCGTGGAATAATTTGAGCACCACCAGCTAATGAAGTGAAGATGTAGATGGGTTGTGACTCAAGATGTTTACGAATTTCTTCGGGGGAAATGTCTTCCAAATCGTCAAACTCATCTGTGGTTGAAGTTTCATTTCTTGGCTTTGTTGATGTTGATTCAGTTGCAACTTCTGCTGGAGTTTTTTCAGCTGTCTCATTATCCGGCTCAGCTTTGGCTGCTGCCACCTCAATATCCTTTGAAGGTTTGACATCCTTAGTAGTCCCTTCATCTGCTGTAATTGCTTCAGCGACGGAAGCACCTGAAGTAGCGGATGTGTCTGCCTCTCTGGCCACTTCACTTGAGGTAGCATCTGCCGAAGGGTCTCCTTTACCTGCTTCAGCAGTTGGTTCAATTTCCTCCTCTACAGCCTTGCTGGATTCATCCGCAGGTTCTTCTTCTTTTGATGCTGCCGCCTCGTTCTTTGCTTTGGATTCACCAACACTCTTTAAAGGCTTCTCCTCTGTTTCGGTAGCTTCCTTTGGTTCAATATCCTCAACATCCTTCTTAGCATCTAACTCATCAGCATTCTTTTCTGTCGCCTCAACTTCTTCCTCTTTCAATTCCTCTGGTCCATCCGCGTTGAGAGTGCCCTCTAACAATTGGTTCGATGAGTCCAGGTCTTTCTCTCCAGCCTTGGTCCCATCTTGGCTCTTTTCCGACTGTTCTTCTAGTTCACCTTCACCTTCAGCTACTTCTTCTTTTGACTTGGAACTCTCGATATCCTTGGAAACTGGCTCTGCCGTCTCAGAGGCATCCTTTTTAGATGTAGCATCTTCGGTAATTTCAGTTGCTTTGTCATCCTTTGAATCCTCTTCAGCCACAGTCGCTATTTCATCAGCGCCACCAACAATCAAGTTTGGTTTGTTTTTCTCGGCTGACTCCAATTCAGCTTGCTCATCTTTCGGAATCTTTCCCTTCTCCTCTTCTTTTTCCTCGATTTCATTTTCTTCGCGTCCTTCTTCTTCTTCCTGTTCAAGCTTTTCCAAATCAGCTGGCCCGTCGGTATTGAGTGATCCTTGAATCAAATTATCTTCCGGCTTCTTCTTACTCGATTCCAAATGTTCAGAATTATCTTCCTTTGATTGCTCTGATGTGGATTCCTTCTCTGTTGATACATTAGATGATACACCTTCTCTCAACTCACTTTCTTCAACGCGTTCCATAGGATCACTACTGGTCAAAGCACCTTCTTCCTTTAAGGCGGTAGTATCAGCATCATCTTTCTCATTTCCTTCCGCTTCTGTTTTCTTGGCATCTTTTTCGATCACTTCTTTAGTGGAAGATCCTTTTTCAACTTCATCGGTATCTCCAACTGAATTCGATAAAGCTTCATCATCGACTTTTTTGTCATCCTTTTCAGCTTCAACCAAGTTAACCTCTTTCTTGGTGTCATCCTTCAGAGCTGTCTTTGGTGTCTCATCTGCCTTGTTAGATGAATCAGCTCCATCATCAACAACCTTCTTGATCCCTTTTGTGGAACTAGAAGATGGCACATCTTCAACTTTATCCTTCGTTGAAGACTTCTTTTCACTAACTTCCCCTTTACCTTTCAAATTTAATTTCTCATCCTCTTGAGGCTCACTTTTCTCGCCTTTCTCTTCTAGGCCAACTGGCTCGCTCTGACCTTGCAAAATCTCTTCCATCAAGCTATCTAGCTGATCAATTGATGCATATGGATCATCAGTCACCAACGCACCTTCCTCCATCAACCCATCCACATTAGAATCATTCTTCTCATCCAATGGATGGCTTGAGCTAGATCTGATGAACCTTGCATTGGGCTTGTATTTGACAGGAGAGCGTGGATTGTCGACATCGAAATTAGTGTAATCCCCTGTTGTCACCAAGGATGGTTCTCTGCTAATTGGATTTGATTCGTATTCAGGAACAAACGGGTCATTCCCTGATTGAGCTTTCCTAGCCTCAGCAGCGGCAATGGTATCTCCCAAAGTAGGTCTAGCAGCTCTACCTCTATCTTCTTCTTCCTCGGTCTCCTTTACTTCGTCGTTTGAAAAAGATGGTGGCAACTCATACTTGGAAGGCTCATCTCCATGTACATTCTTGTAGGAATCTCCTCTAGCCAAATGACGAGATGACGTCGTTGAGGATGACGATGATGAGCGTGCAGCTATCCGTGAGGCAGGATTTGCTGATCTTGATCTCGATCTTGGCCTATCGGTGTGGAAAGGTTGCAAGCTGCTCTCTAATCTCTGCTGTTGTGCAGAGGATAACGTGGTTTGGGGTTTGGGTCTAGGTTGTGACGACGCCTTCTTCTTTTCCTCCTCTTCCAACGACAGCTTTGAACGAGGCAACTTTTCCAAATCATACGATTGAACATGGCTAACAAATTCACTGTGGTCAGTAATATTTTGCTCCAATTGATAGTCTGACAAATTAGGGGTGGAATAGTCATCTTGCTTGTAAAATGATGAAGCAGCATTTTTAGAGGCAGCTGACTTTGATCCAGTTTCTACTGGCTCTTGCTTGTCCTCCTTTTTAGCTGTTCTTCCCCTCAACGGTTCATCTTGTTCAATTGCTTCGTCAATCTTTTTTTGAACATCGTCAGAAGTTGCATCATCTTTCTCTGTGTCATCCTCTTCATCCCCCTCGTCAATTTCCTTATCCAACTTGCTGGTATACTTTGCTTCATTCTTGACGGTACCATCGCCGTCTAAAAATTTATCAAAGTCCTCTTCTGAACCCAACAATGCCCCTTCGTTAATCAAATCATCTAAAGAAGCAGTAACTGACAGCTTCAAATTGGTTGATCTGGTTCTCGATTTTGATCTCGATTCTGCTCTTGATGAAACATATTTTTCTGGATGAATATAATTCTTGTGTGGTGAGTCATCGGCAGATCTTAAGGAAGAGCCAACTAATGAAGGTGAATCTGATCTTTCAGCTCCTGCCAAACGTTCTTCGAAATCCATGGTTGAGTATAGTTTGAATTGTGGTGAGTGGGGTATCAAATGTTTGCGATATTTAATCGTTGTTCACAAAACTGCGAGAATTTTTAATTCGTGTGATTTCTCACCCCTTCTCCTTTGTTATCTTTTATGGTCCAACGGAATTGTAATTTACAGAGCTAGAGCTATGCTACACTTTATTAGTTTGTCTCAATTACTCTATTAAATACTCATATTAGATATATATACACACTAAACGAAAACAAACTTGTTTCCTAACCCACTCAATGGTTAGCGTACTTAGATCTTGCTCTCAACTTAGGTCCATTCAAATAGAAAAACACAGGAATAAGTATCATACCACAACACAAGAATGCCAACAATGATGACCCCCAGCCCACAGGGTAATTATGAATACTCAAATTAACAAACAAAGCTCTTCCAAAAAGTGGGAAGCAACCAGCAACAACACTTCTGAAGAATGCATTTGATGAGAATACCGAGGCCAAGTATTCAACTTTGAAACTAGCAGCCATGTAATTAAACAATGTTTGGAAAATGATAAATGCACCTATTGCAAAGATAGCGGTTCCAATTAATGGTGGGAACCAATGAATATTGGGAGATGAAGTCCAACCGAAAATAAACAATCCTACTGGCATCAAACAAGCCCCAAGAATCGATGGTGGTAAAAAGATTTCTGGAGTGACTTTATCGTATTGACCAGCAAGCAATGGCTTTGTGAAAACTCTGTATACATAAGGAATGTATATGGCTCCACCAAAGAAGATACCAATCACAACTGAAAGATAAGTGACACCCATTTCAACCAATGTGAAGTGCTTAGTTTCTTGAAACACGATAGGAACAGCTTCAAAGAACAAATAAAGAATACTGTAGACCAAAGCAATGTAAATTCCAATCAATAAAACCACAGGTTCAGTAATGGTGATTTCAAAAGGACGCCAAAACAATCTTCTAATAACTTGACTCTTTGGAGTTGAGCCATGATCTAATTCAGCTTGAGATACAATTTTATCATTTCCAGTCAACCTTCTCAACCTCTCTGCCTTTTGACGTAACAACTTAGGAGCATAAGTCTCAGGTAAAGTCCATCCAAGAATCAAAAAACAAGATGAGATTAAAGCCATAAACCAAAAGGTCCAACGCCAACTTTCGTATCCATTATGACCACCTCTTTGCACCAAGACTGCACCAATTAATGGACCAAGACTAGGTCCACATACAGCACCCAATGACCAAGTGGCCAACCCAACGACAAAGTATGGTAAAGTAATAAAATCACCAAAGGAAGCACCACCAGTACTCAAAGCTGGACTAGCAAAGAAACCAGCAATTAATCTCAACACCGACATTCCAGCAAGACTAGTTGACAAAGCAGTTGGAATTTGCATCATACAGAAAATGAATAAGGTGACAATGTACAATGGAGTTCTACCAATTCTTGAATCTTCACTCAAGGGACTGAAGAATATAGGTCCAATACCATATCCAATAACAAACATAGTCAATGGCAAAACGGCCTTGGTTTCATTAATGTTGAACTTTGTCATAATATCTTGAACACCAGGGGTATAAATTGCTGATCCCATATATACCGACACAGTTAAAAATGCAATTTGAAATGCCATAATCGCTTTGAGGTAGAATGGCCAATTGTATGGATTTTCTGGATCATCATCACCATCCCATGTCACTATAATGTAATCCGACTGTGAATCATCTTTGGAGTTTGACTCAGCGGTTGCTTTGGTCTCTTCAGATGCGCTATCAGCTTTCTGTTGCTTCTCCTTCTCAGCATCCTCATCATTCATTGACTCATTAGCTGAGGCTATAATATCATTGTAGTTGTGGCTGTTTCTATTCTCTTCCCCTGCTTCACCTTCTCTCTTTGGAAACTCATACTCTGGTCTCTTATCGTTGTTTACCAAATATTTTTCAGGAATAACGTAATCAGGTAATTCATCACGATGTAAGAATATTTTCCTACCTGAAATTCGATATAAAAAGTGGCCCACGAATGATTCAGTTATAAATTGCTTCATTTTGGAGACTATTGAAGTATGTGTTGTTTTATTGAACTAGTATGAGGGAAAGGATTGGCCAAATTGTAGCTAGGAGGACATTTCAAGAGATATTTATAATTCCAATGAATTGCTGTGAAACATTGCGTTAACTCCTTCTTAAGTGCGACGCCAGTATTGTTTCCACGCAAAAACCCACTCAGTCTGTTGGTATATCTTCTTTTGTGATTCGTAATACTACTCTTTACATGTTTATGCCTTTCAAGTACGGCTCCGAACTATAGTAGTGATGACTCAAAAGGGGCCAGTATACCGATGACAAACAATAACAAAAAGATACTTCTAGAACACAAAAAAAGAGACTCATTATGAACCTCTACCGCATTGGGAAGTTACCCGAAGTGCTACCACTTCTTTTGTCCCATCTTTTGTTAGTAGTTCGGCCGAAAACACATAAATTACCTAAAACCCGAATTTTCTAACCTTTTGTTTTCGCTAACTTTACATGCAGTAATCGAACGGCTGAAGGGGATAAATTTTACGGCGTATGCGGAGATTAGAAAAAGAAATTGATAATTACACTTCTTTAGTGACCATATTTGCGATCTTCGCTGCCGAAGTAGAAAAATGAGTCTAGTTAGTAATCCGAATGAGGGGTAATCAGTTTGGTCCTGAAGTTAGGTGCAATTTCAGGGGACAAAGCAAGACCGTTTTTTAGACCCGCATGGATTAGATCGGACTTTAGGGCTCGGTAGAGTCTGCAAATATTCAGATTATCACGTGCAAGGAATTTGATTGAAACTGCTAGGAGCATTGTCTCTTTTCTCACTTTCTCCTGAAACTATTTAGAGACAATGCATGTAGTAAGTCACTACAACATGGCTAATTCGTCATCAATTTATTCGGGAAAAGAGAAGTGGAAAAAGGTAGCGACTCTTAGCGAAGCCGACTCCACATTCGCAGTTCAATTTTTGGCCGACAAGAATTATATTGATACGATTGGGGTTCACACATGTCGAAAGGCGTAGTCAGTAGACTTTCATTCTGAAAGTCTGGTGTTAGTAGTGGATCCGTATCATAGTCTGGTCAACGATGATCTCTTTCGTTGAACCCACGTTGCCGGTTTTGGTTGACTGTTTTGATTGGTAGAGATTTTTCATAGTTATCATTGTCGCCGTGCGCCAAGGAATTATCGGATTAGTAGCTATATTAATAAAGAGCACAATCAACCTGTAGTGCCTCCTAGATTTCACGAAAGAACTAGCTAAGCTGTTCACTCATGGAATGTGATAGAAATTCCATGGCGCTACCATGAGATATCCAAAGCAGTGATATTGTAAAGTAAGATCATGACAATCAGAGGTTACGCCTGCTGGATATTGTCTTTTCGGTCACCCCTATCAGACACAATATACAGTGTCTACACCTTCTGAGGCCCTCGCTTCCTTCTCCTTCTTAACCCGGAGTCATTTCCCCAATTTTGAACAAATTGCACTACTCTGGCACGTTTTCTCGCCACCAAAAAAGAAAATTTTGTATAAAAGAGAAAGAGAAAAACTTTACCACTTGTACATCTCCATAGAACCACATCATAAACAAGAATTAATCATGCCTAGACAAAGAAGATCTGCTCCAGCTCCAAGACAACAAACTAGATCAGCACATACTGCCGCTGCTGCTCCAGCTCCTCATCACAGCCAATACCCAGCTGCTCATCCAGCTCAACCTCAAGCACAAAGACAACCTGGTTTGTTTGGACAAATGGCATCCACTGCTGCTGGTGTTGCTGTTGGTTCAACTATTGGTCACACTTTGGGTGCTGGTATCACCGGAATGTTTGGCGGAAGATCCGAAGCACCAGCTGAACAACAACAAACTCAACAACAAGATCTTGCTCCATACCAACAACAAAATTCATATGCTACTCAAGAACAAGTAAGACATTGTGATGCTGACGCTAGAAACTTTACTAGATGTTTGGAAGAAAATGATGGAAACATGCAAACATGTGGATACTACTTGCAACAATTGAAAGCATGTCAAGAAGCTGCCAAACAATATTAAAAAAAAACAAACCTTGTGAATAGAGTATATAAAAATTTTTGAATTTGATATTTATTTAATAACTATATATCCCTAGTTGTAGTCTCTATTGTTTGGCTGACTTGGCGGAAGAATCGTAGTACCAGTATCCAGCTCCGCCTAAACCTAAAAGTCCCAATACTGCAATGACGCTTGAGCTTCCTGAAGATGACGAGGATTCTTGTTGACCATGGTGATGCAAATTGTCATGTTCAATATCATCAACAACTCGTGTTTGTTTACCAACCAGCTCAGTCTTGTGATCAATCTCACTTTCACCCATGTTGACAATGTCAGCTTGGTTGATATCTGGATTAACTGATGATTGAACATACTGATCATGATTAGCTGCTTTCTTCGGCTTGGATGAATTGGACACATTCGGCTTGGAAGAGTCAATTGGATTGCTTCCTCTATCTTCTCGGAGAACATGCTCGGCACCTACTGATTCACCACCGTGCAATACCTTTGCATCATTGGCTTCAACCTTGACTGATGAATTGGACTCCTTGGCAAATAACTCACGTTCAACAGCTTTGGCCTTTTCTTGTGCAATGTCTTGCTTAACTGCCTCTTTTGTCACCGGTGGAACCTTTGGTTGAGAAGTCTTTGGAATAAAATCATACTTAAACTCCCATTCATTAATTGATGTTTGTGAAGGCAATTTGTATGCATCGATAGTTGAACGATCTCCCTTAGCAAGTCTGGTTGCTGATTGGTGAATAAACCTTCTGGCTAAGAAGCTTCCATTGGAAGCGCCTCTGATTGACTGTTTAAGCATAATGAATAGTTGGTAAAGTGTAGAAATAGCCTAGCCCTGAATACTTAAAACGTTCTCAAGAATAGCGATGTTCGGAGTGGATAAATGGAATTTCTCCCGTTTTTCAATTTTTTCTGCTTTTTGCCCAAAAGACGTCACAATTTTAATTGGAATCCAACAAGAAATGACACAAAAAACCATCCGGCAAATTGGTAGCTTTTTTTTTAAGCCGATGTGGGGGGCATTATCATCTGGGGGAAAGGCATGCAAAGCACAAGAACTTCGGCTTCAGGTCAAGAATTGGGGTTGTCCAAGGATCTTGGATGGCGGAGGGACCAGCAATCTAACGCAAGGGTTTTGAACGAACGGGCAGGGCAAAATTGGTAAAAACTGAAATGTGAGGCAACGCCGAGAACAAACTCCACGATAATGGAGGAAAACATAGACCCGTCAGAAGAGTAAAACCTACTGGCCAATACATTTGTAATCAATAAATTATAATATATTAAAGTATCTGTAACTTATCCTAACCAATGCATGCTCATCAGTCTTTCTTTGTCTCCGGTGATGCTTCTCTCGCTACTTCAGCTTGATCAAAATCCTCTCTTCTCTTTTCATCGAAGTTGTTGTCAATTATAGAAGGCAAATGCGTGTAGTACACTTCCTTTTCCAAAACGTCCTCTTCAACTGTGTTTGATCTCCTAAAAACACGGCAAATGGCAAGACAAACAATGAACAACCCAATGATACCACCAGCGACACAATATAACATGTTGGGGGCTATTGCTTCAAAATCATCCCCACAAGAGACTCTAGTCGCTGTATCAGATATTATGCTTTCAGAAATA
Source organism: Lodderomyces metapsilosis (assembly GCF_017655625.1). NCBI lineage: Eukaryota > Fungi > Ascomycota > Pichiomycetes > Serinales > Debaryomycetaceae > Lodderomyces > Lodderomyces metapsilosis. The sequence goes on along the minus strand of NW_027138160.1, from coordinate 183,667 downwards.
AACGTCATTGTTGGCATACCCTCAGATATCTCTCTCTCTACGATAGTACTCAGTGTCAAAGTGGTGGGGAATGGATTAGATGTCACTTGATCTTGGTCACGTTTATCACGTGTTGTGGTTGCACTAGCAGAATCAGTTTTTGTCTTTTTGGCTCTCTTAGATATTGATTTATGACTTTTAGTCTTGGTCTTCTTGTGTTTCTTATCTTTTGTTGAAGAGCTGCTGCTGCTACTACTACTGCTGGCAGTGGTGGTTGTAGTCGTAGTATGATGACGGTTACCATTTCCTGCAATAGGACGTGTTCCCTTAGGATTCTTGGGGCTTTTAGGCTTTGAGCCTCCGCTAGAATGACCTCCACTGGCATGGCTTCCACTTGAATGACCGCCCCCAGAATGTCCCCCTCCTCCTCCACGACGTGGTTCTAAATCGACTGACATGCTTTAGCTTGATGAATGTGTGGTAACTGTTTAATGTGTACCTCTGTGCAACTCTTTGATTCTGAAATAATTCGGCAGATGAGAGGTGGATCCTTAGACTTATATATGTGGTGTCGGCATTTTGAAAATTTTTGCAGCGGTTGTTGATGCTGTCATGATAAATTCAGAAAAGCCGCGCCCCAATTTTAGTGGATTAAAAAAAAAATCATCACTAAGTGTAATGAGAGAGTTTCAATTTCTTGAACTTAATCCGTTCGTCCTCCGCTGAAGGTTACCCACCTTGTGACTTTGGGGTTAACTCCTACTTTCTCTCTTGCTCTCTTTCCACCGCAGGAACTCAAGCACTGAGATTCGGTTAATATAGATCTTCGCGGTTTCAAGTATCAAGCTACAGAGCCACCACGAAATTATCTCCAAGCTAACCTGACTGACAATTGATATCACTTATTTTCTTTTTGTACACGGAATTAGGGGCTTGGCAGAAAATAAACTTTTGCGCTTTCGCGCGGTTTTATTATCGAGGCTTGACAAAATTTTGCAGCATGGTGATCAATACAATCGCATGCGACCATCAGCACAGCCCAACCTCTTGCGTGGCAGTCATATGCACACATAGAGTTGCATAGGTCATTATTGTGCTTGAGAGTAGGCTGTGAAACAGTAACACAAGTAGCTTAACAAATTGTAACTAGACCTATGATAATCTACATTTTCAATATTAATAGGAAATTCAAACTTACTAAACAAACTATATACAGAATCAAACTATATACAGAATCAAACTAATACTTTACGCAAACGTAAATACAAGCTGAGGTGGCTCAACATCCGTCAATAGACGTCTCTCAAACTTCAATCTTTCTGTCATTTGCCTCTTCCATTTCTGCTTCTGGCAAAGAGACATAACGAACTGATCTCTCGTCTTTGTTCTTGTGCGAGCGGAACAAAGACACTAACTTGTAAGCAACAAACATGAGAGCCAAAACACCCAATAAACCACCAGCTATACATTCCAGAGATTGAGGATAAGCACGAGTAGCACCTTTACCTTCACCAACGCATGGCTTACTTGCCTTAAAATCAACAGCTTCAGTCATAACTGATTCTGGGGCTCTAGTGGTTTGAGCCATGCCAATTGCACCCAAGTCTCTAGCAGCAATTGTCTTTGTAGTCAAAGTAGGAGCAATTGTTGGTCTCAATTGTTCTTTATGTTGATCAGTTCTGGTGTTACTATGGTGGTTGTTATGATCATGTTCATCATCTGAATCATCACTATGATCGGACTCGTGGTCATGAAATCTTGTTGTCTTTGACTTTGGAGATTGTGTTTTAGTCTTCTTTGCTTTTGAAGTCTTTGATGTCTTTGCATGTTTCCTATGGTGATCATCGTCAGAGTCAGAGTCATCAGAATCATGACTATGAACTCTTGTTGTCTTTGACTTGGGGGATTGTGTCTTAGTCTTCTTTGCCTTTGAAGTCTTTGATGTCTTTGCATGTTTCCTATGATGATCATCATCGTCAGAATCATCGTCACTATGGTCAGACGGATGGTGGACCCTAGTTGTTTTTGACTTTTGAGATTGAGTTTTAGTCTTACCCTTGGTCTTTGTTGTTCTTGATGTCTAATAAACTTTAATAGTGGCAGACTCCTACAAAATCTAAGTAAAAACTATGTTTATGCAGCAATTACTGCTAATTTCTATTAAAACAAAAATCTAAAAAAATCTAAAAGTCAACTGCCCCCCCCCTTTTCATTGTTGGCTGCGCAGTTCGTCACCTTTCTCCTTGGTGCTCTCCCTTCGCCTCGTTCCCCTTTTCTACTTCATCCTCGGCGCCACTTTCCCCATTCAAAAGATCTTCAAGGTACATACTAGGAGGGCGCAATGTTGTTTGAACACTTCCAGTAAAAGTCCCAGTCGTACCAAATCTATCACTATCTGTATCTTTATTGGCACCGTCATTCATAACACAAGAAGATGATGATGCATCGGTTGCTGAGTCCAAATATGGTGCAAATGGCTTCAAAAGTGATGCAGACGAGGAATTGTTATATTTATGCAAGTACACTGTTGATGAAGAATTTCGTTTATCTTGATATAATGGTAATGATAAGCTGTCATACTCCAAACTAGGATTGTTAAACATTGATTTACGAAATTGTTGCTTATCACTAAGAATGTGGTTCTGTAAGGATCTTCCCTGAGATAAAGTCGAGGAAGTAGATGACAAGTCAAGTTGTGATGATGATGATCCAACACGTTTATGAGGAAATGAATATTGTTCCGACATTGCAGTTAAACCTGGTGTGGAATAGTATGTTTCTTTCTCCATTCGAGCTTTTGATGAGTAGATGTAATGGTTGATGATTGGATATAATGTTAATGCAAGTAATAGGGCTCCGAGTATGGCGCCAACAATAATAAATACCAAACTTGTGGGTAGTGTCGGTACATGAATGTATGGGTTATTCAGGCTAGGTATGGCGGTGATTGTGGTTGAGATCGATGAAGACGAGCTGCTGGTTTCCGCAAGTGAAGGCATTTCAGTACCAGAGCTGGTGTCACCATTATCAGTTTCCTCCTCACGAATAACGAGTGATGGCATAAGTGTGATCATTGTTGAATGAGTTGATTGTACGGTCAGTGATGCAACTAAATTATCAACCCATGATGAGCTTGAGGAATACGTTTGACTCGTGGGCAGCGGTACGTTGACTTCGAAGCTCGGAGTAGCTGATAGGCTATAATGCTTATGGTGCATATGACGCGTTTGGAGCTTGTCAGGTATAGTGCCCATAATATATCAACTGTTCTTAACAACCTCGAAACTGAATCTCTTGACCATATGACAAGAAAAAAAAGAAAGAACAAAGATTGTAGAAGAAAGAATTTCTCTTATTCTTATTGAAAGCAATGCGTTTCATTAAAATTTTAAAACATGCACCGGTAATCAATTCACTAAATTCGGAAAGGGTTATGAGAAAAGAAGCAAAGAGTGTACAAAGAAGAGTAAACAATGAACACACACGCCCATCGATCTGTTTTTTGTTTTAAATTTTGTCGTATATCGAGGTAATCCTTTTGTTGCTATGGTTTTGTTCTACTTTTTCATCACCAACGTGTGGTTATTTGCAACACTAAAAGGGTCTTTAAGTAATTGCGCGTCAAAAAAAAAAATGAAGAAAAATTAAAGTCAACAAAATATTAAAAGAGCAAGTGAAATCAAATCTCAAAAGCTTTACAGAAGCTTCCATAGAAGTCTATAGCCGCATTTGTATACACTAACGCTGACAAGCATACCCGATAGCTTCATTTAGCTATAACTCTTCAATTCTGAACACTAGATACAATCTCGTGACCTTTTTGTGTGATCAGCGAAAAGAAAAAAGAAAAAAAGTAAATCTTACACACGCGTTCTGTGTAGGTAACCCTTTCAGGAAAAATTCATTTGAAAAAAAGCTACATCTCCGTGGAATATAATTTAAAGCCTTGCATTACATTGTGCTAAACTATACCAAACAGTGCTACTAGGAATTTCTAGAACCGCCAGTTCTCATCGGCTGATTCAATGGCCCACTTAAACTTTTCTCTCAAAGTCTTAGTAAACAACTTTTCAATCGGCACATCAAATTTCTTCGAAAACATAACTGTCAACCTAGGATCAATATAATTCATCTTTGAAGTTCCTAAGGAGACTTCAGAATTATCTTCTTTATCCTTCAATTGTAAAGATGTTGAAACTATTCGATTTTCAAGTGCTTCAATTTGTTGATAACATTTTTCAATCGTCATCTTTGCTGGAAGTTCAGGTTTACCTGTCTTCAATTCCTTCTTGTATTCCTTCTCCAACTCATTTATCTTGTCTAATTTATCCTTGATATCCTTCTTGGTCAACAAAGGTTTCTTTTCAATTTTCAATTTTTCATTTTCACGTTCCATTCTCTTCATAACTTGTTGCCTTTGTCGTTCAATAATCGCATGGTGAATATGTTCGATATCCTCCTTAACCAAATCATCCAATTCTTCAAAATATTTAGGATCTTTCTTCTTCAATTTGGGATCCAATTGAAGTAGCATCTTTTTCGTACGAATCTTTTGCCACGTCAATTCTTTCAACTTATCACTGATCTTCTGTACCGAGTTACCATGGTTTTTACTCACCGTACGCTGATGGTTACACAAGATGGCCACGGTTCTATTAGCGGCATTGAATTTGACAACTTTTTCAGCAACAGTACCTTCATTAGTAATCAAATCCAATTGATCTTGCATCGTCTTGGATGCATTATAAGTACGGAAAACTTTTGCAGTTAATCCCTTCATATAGTTTTGCAATTGTTTGTTAACCATACTAGGGTTAATTCGATCAAATAAATTGTCACCCGGCTGTTTGGGATCCTTTTTGAAAATACGCAAGTTTTTAAAAACTTGTTTGGAAACTTCAACTTCTTGATAGAAACGGATGGAATCTTTACCAAGGAAATCAAAAATTACCGTGTTTGGTGGTTTCAAAGTAATATGTTCAAATCGAAGTGAACAACATCCAACGGTATCAGCTTCATCTTCGCCCTTTTCACCACCAGCTCTCAATGCATACACATCAATAAGATACATTGCTGTTGCCATTTGACGATCTTGCATTTTCTCCAGCTTCAACATCTTGGTATAATCTGCCCTAATTGCATCAACATATTTACGCAATTCCCTTGCCGTTTCAAACTTTTTGAAATCAGATTGTCCCTTGACCGATGAATTGGCAGCAAATCGCACATATTTAAAACTATCAGCAATATTTTCCTTCCACATGGCTAGCCAAGTGACTTCATTATCATGTCTCACTTCTGCCCACTTGTGACCTGGTGGTGGATCAGGTACTTTAGCATGAGCACTCAAGTTCAATGTCACTTGTTCTGGATAAACTCTTCTTTTCAACTTACCAGTTTTTGGATGAGCACCACGGCCACGGAATAATCCTGGAGGTTCAATACGAAAGTTCCCCACCAATTCTTTTCTTCCATTAAGTAAACAAGTCTTGTAAGGCTCTTCAATCTTTTCTTTTTCCTCCCTCAACCTCTTTTTCTCGTCTCTACTCATGGCTTTCTTTTCTTCTCGTTTTTGTTCAAAATATGCATACATTTTACTGAAATCTAATTTATTGAAATCAGTAATTTCAACACCACACCCACCACATTCTTTCAAAACTTGTTGGAAATCTTGGAAAAAATTCTTTTGGAAAACTGGATTCTTTGCATGATCGGTTTCAAGCATTGCTCCGAAAAACCCAGCAACTTCTTCAGCTTCAATGGGTAAATTGATTGGCTTACCATCATAATATAGTTTGACATGAGATGGTAATGGTTCATAAGGTGGAGGAAACATTACTCCATTATGTTCCAATGACTGCCATTTGATTTCACCATCGTTGTCTCCTGATTGTTGTTCCCACCATTTGTATGTATCATCATCTTCAGTTGCTGGAGTTTCACTCTTGATGGATGTTTCCTTTTTAGCTCTCGCTTCACTTTTGATTGAAGGTTCCTTCTTAGCTCTTGTGGAGGCTAGTTTGATCTCAGCCTTGACTTTTGTAGTAGTCTTAGCCTTGGGTTCGGATTTCACTTTAGGCGTTGATTTCTTTGTAGTTGCCGTCTTTTTCGTAGCCTTTGTCTCTTTCTTGACAGCTGGTTTTGCCTTTACTGTTCCATTATTAGTCTTTGCCTTTTTAGACAACGGTACATCATCTTCATCGTAATCGTCATCGTCATCATCATCATTGTCCTCTTCATCGTCATCAGTGTTGTCTGATTCCACAGTCACTCTCTTCCTACTTCTCTTGGTTAATGGAACATCATCCTCTTCGTCATGGTCTATCTCATCTGAAGTTGGTGAAGTGGATACAGATTGTGATTCAATAGGTAGTTGGCTAAGAGCAGTTTCATCATCAGAAGAACTCATTGCGACTCAATGGATTGAATGATCTTAAATAGCAAGGGTAAAGCAATATACAGTAAGGGCTAAGGGCTTTTTTTTATAGATGGATAAGTGGGTTTGTCTTTGCTAAAGTGATGGATTCTTTCTGATTTGATTGTTGATTTCGTTATTTTTGCTGTCTTCAAATTTTCCGCGATGTTTGTGAGAGAGAGAACAACACACGAGAAGAAAAAAGAAAAAAGACAAAATGCACATTCATACAATTGGTATGCACAGTTTTTGATCCTTTTAAAGTTTTATCATAAAAGATACGAAATGTATTACATCACTGGAAGCTTCATCTATGTTACCATGTAGTTCGTCTCTAATAGTGGTACACTTTATCTGCACCTAAGGGTATAGCAATAAATTTGATAAAATTTTGGTATGATTTTGCAACCAAATAAGTGACGATAATGTGCTTTTGACGAAAACTCACCACAACAAATTAGCATACAAATATTTTCTTTATATCTAATTCAACTTAGAAACAAATTGCTTTCGAAACAGCCTAAACTACTGTAGTCTCAAATACGTTCGGCTTTGCTTACAGTGAAGAGAGCGATCGCCTAAAGTAAAAAGGTAAAGTCGTGTATGATATTACAATTTTGTTTCCAGTGTCGTGTCGCGTTTTTGTTTCCGACATGAAGCGTCCCACAGACAGACAAAGGATGTTGAAGCTCCATCCAAGTCTATAAAAGATCAACATCTCAATCAACTCTCAAATGATATAGTATTGCCTAGCTAGAACTAGCTGAGTACTTCTCTTAGGATACACTGTTGAATAATAAAGGCCTGAATGTGCTTTACCTCCCGAAACAGTCGCTAATTTGATCAATTGAAGGAGTCATTTCCCCAATTCAACAGGACTTTTCACGACCCAAAGACATCAAACTTCTGCACTGTGTGAAGCAAAGAACAAGAGTTGTTTTAAGCGAGAAGATAGAATTTCGGTGCCTAAGCCGCTAAATTCTTTGTGCCCTTCGATGCCATTACAAAGAGTGCCAAAAAAAAAAAAGTTGAAATTTGCCGTCCCTTCCTGTCTCCCATGCGGGAATTTCCAGATCAATTTATGGAGTAGCTACTTTAACTTCAATGACACACTGTTTTCCACCCCACCTTGAGCGGCATGTATATTATTTCTTCCTATTCCTCAAATGGCACAAGATATAGCACACTCTGTCAAAAAAAGGCACAATAGGATTCAAATACGGCATTATGATTGCAAAGACCAAAAAGAAAAAATTTCTTTTTCACACTCAGATGCCGTACACCCACAAAAACAAAACTCAAAATTATTATTATATAACCAAATCGCCGTACAAGAAATATATACCTTTCTCAAAGCTTTGATGCAACAAAGAAAATCGCCTCATCTTCTCTCTTTCACTTGCCTTTAACTACCATTAAATTACTAACAATCTCTCTAGTGCTAGATGGTTGTTAGTGTTACGTTATCTCTACATCGCGGTTGCACATTTTTAGATTACCTCATTTAATTTTGATCCCGCTATCTAATCAATTGTTATTTTTGTGTGTGGGGATGAGATAGAGAGAGATGACCGTAAAGCCAATATAGGGGAGAGGGTTGTAAAAATTATTACAAGAACCCCTCTCATTCAAACACCCACATCGACATACAGAATCATACTTTCAAAATCTCTTTAATAGCTCTCTTATCTCAAATAGAGTTTTCAAATTCGTCGTACGACATTAGTAGGCCCACCGCCGGCCGATGCTCAGTAATCATGTAAGTAAAAAAATGTTTTTTTTTTTATTTATTTTTCTTAGACGGCGGTTAATGCAAAAAATTGCAATTTAATTTGTTGCTTATCAGAAACAAATGTAAGGTCCAAGCAAAAAAAAAAAAGAAATTTTTTTCAAAGTAATTTAACTGCCCGATATAAATATACTCAACAATAAGCCTCCTCTCATCTCTCTTCTACTTCACTTTCTTTATCTTTCTGTTTGTTTGTTTTTTTTTTTCCTTTATTGTTTCAACATTATTGTTCCTCAGGTCTCCTACCCATCGTCAAACTTGTACTTATATATATATAACTTGCATTTGCTGAAAAAAAAAAAACATATTCTTAAAACGTTTTTTTGCATTTCCATATTTTCATTCTTCACTTAAACAATGAGTCACTACGATCTAGAGAAAGGTGGGTCGTCCTCCTCAGGAGCAAACTCAGTCCACAATACAGCAGCACAAGCACACCCATCGCTTTCAAACCACATAACTCCATCACAATCAACTGCATTCAGCAGTAAGGAAAAACACCAAGAAAAGAATTTCATCCAAGATGAAGACGAATTATTTCTTCGTGAAGACGAATCAGATGACAATGAGGGATCCGTCAACGAAGTCAAACGTGGGTTGAAAGCACGTCATGTGTCAATGATTGCCCTCGGTGGAACCATTGGTACTGGTCTTTTCATTTCAACAGGAAGCACACTAGCTGATGCCGGCCCGGTATTATCACTCATTTCATTCTTGTTTATGACGACAATTGCTTTTTCGGTGACGCAATCCTTGGGAGAAATGGCAACGTTGATCCCTGTGTCTGGATCATTTGCCCAGTTTGTCACTCGATGGATTTCGAAATCGGCTGGTGCGGCAAATGGATGGTTGTATTGGTTCAGTTGGGCAATTACATTTGCCCTTGAATTATCCGTCATTGGCCAAGTTATTCAGTACTGGACCGACGCTGTACCCTTAGCAGCATGGATTAGTATTTTCTTTGTCATTATTACCGTGTTCAACTTTTTCCCCGTGAAGTTCTATGGTGAAGTTGAGTTTTGGGTCGCTTCAATTAAAGTCCTTGCTGTTTTTGGATGGATCATTTATGCATTATGTATGGTTTGTGGAGCTGGTAAGACGGGTCCCGTGGGGTTCAGGTACTGGAGAAACGGGTACGCTTGGGGACCTGGGATCTTGGTTAAAGATACCGCAACAAGTAGGTTTCTTGGCTGGTTGTCCTCGTTGATCAATGCCGCATTTACGTTTCAAGGTACTGAATTGACTGGTATATCCGCTGGTGAGTCTGCCAATCCTCGTCGTACTGTGCCTAGAGCCATCAAGAAGGTCTTGTTTCGTATTTTGATTTTTTACGTCTTGTGCATGTTTTTCATTGGGTTGTTGGTTCCTTATAATGATCCAAAATTATCTGGTGGTAGTTACACTTCAAACTCACCATTTATTATCGCCATGAATAATTCAGGTACTAAAGTATTGCCCCACATTTTCAATGCTGTGATTGTGACAACCATCATATCGGCTGCAAACTCCAATGTGTATTGTGGATCACGTATTGTTTATGGATTAGCTGAAGCAGGAGTCGCCCCCAAGTTTTTCCTCAAGACGAATCGTGGTGGTGTACCTTACTTGGCAGTATCACTAACTGCAGCATTTGGAGCATTGGGTTACTTGGCGGTGTCAAATAGTGGAGAAAATGCCTTTAATTGGCTACTTAACATTTCCTCCACTGCTGGATTAATCTGTTGGGGATTCATTTCCGCAAGTCACATTCGATTCATTAAGGTTTTGAAGAAAAGGGGAATTAGTCGTGACTCATTACCATATAAAGCAATGTTTATGCCATATGCTGCATACTATGCCGTGTTTTTCATTTTTTTAATCACATTAGTTCAAGGATTCCAGTCATTTTTCAATGGGTTCAGCGTGACTGATTTCTTCACTGCATATATCTCGGTTATTTTCTTTGTGGCATTGTGGATTGGATTTCAGATTTTCTTCCATCGGTTTAGTACATCTTGGAGGGATTATTTTGTTCCTTTGGATGAATGTGATATTGATTCTGGAGTTAGGGAGGTTGATGAGATGGAGTGGGAGCTGACTGAGCCTACGAACTTGTGGGAGAAGTTTTGGGATATCGTTGCGTAAGCAGGACAGAAGAGTGTCTTATTATAATAATGTTTATTGTAGATTAGAAGTTTAATTTTAACGATTAGAGAAAGAGCTTAGGAGGAGTAACTGTAGGAGCTTAAGAGAAGTTCGTTTTATTGATTTAATTCAATTCAATTTATTGGTCAAAGGTATAAATTATATATGTATATAAAAAAAAAAAAAAGGAAAAATACAAATTCAAACACATTGTATTTAAAACGACTAATCATAAATGATAGTGTTTAACAACAAATACAAAAACTCAAAATCAATTGAGGAAAGGAAAAAACTGGTTGTGAGAATAAGCATCGTCCAAAAAAGTAGAAAAAGGAAAGAAACAAACAACGTAGTTTTGGAAGATCAGTACTGAAACAAGATTAGACATAGTCAATCTGTATGGCTCTAGTACAAGACATAGTTGCCTTTACCCTGGGTAACACCAACAGTACATCCATCTTTACCATTTCCATTGTATTTTCCGTCTTCGTAAACACACAGTCCACTAACGTTTGATGATCCATCAGCAGCAACAATCTTGACATTGAAGTTCAAGGAGTCGTAGTTGTTTGGGTTTGGAATCAATGACAAGTAAGCGACACCGTTGGAATAACCAGCACCAAAGTTCAATGGGGCCCAGTTACCAATACCAGAGCCTGAAGTTCCCCAAACACAACCGTCTTGGTATGAGACACCGGCATTGTTGACATAGTATTGAGCAGAAGTGGCTCCTCCTTTCCATTTGTAGTAAGTGTCTTGGTCAACAACAGTGATAACAGAAGTGGCACCAGCATCAACAACGGTTGGGATAACCATATTTTCAGTACCTGGGTAATCAGTTCTGCAAATGGCAACCGACTTGTCAATCTTGCTGACAACTTGAGCTTTGTCAGCACCCCATTCACACAAGTAGTTGGATCTTGAGTTGGTCTTGTATAATTTACCATTCTTACACAACAATCCACCAACGGAAACACCATTGGATGGTTGGCTGTCTGGCCATTGAGTCTTGGACATACCACTTTGGCATGCGTATGAACAATAAGAACCTTCTTTACAGCTTCCACCGGTTGAGGTGTCACTGTTGTAGATACCTGACCAACCGCCGAATCCCAAGTGGTCTAAAGCAATAACACCTTGTCCTGAAGGGAAGTCGTCACATGAGTACTCACCATCGGGGAATTCTTGAGATGGGTTCTGGAAAGCAGATAAATCTCCATCGATACCGTTGCTACTGCTGCTGCTGCTGCTGCTGCTGCCGCCAGTTGCAGAAGCATCATCAGAGGTGGTGATGGTTCCACTTGGCATTGGACTAGCAGTTGGTTCGTTTGAAGTCAATGAATCGTTTTGAACAATGGTGGTGGTGGATGAAATGTCCAGTGAAGTAGCACCAGTGTTTTGGGAATCACCAGTAGATTGAGTAGTGGTGACAGCGGTGGTGGTGACTGGGTTACCTTTAGCGTCAACAGTGACAGTAACATAAGCGTATTCGTAAACAACAGCTCTCTTGTGTTTGTGGTGACCGTGGAAAACTGGTTCCTCACAGTCTTGTTCTGCATCTCTCTTGGCAGCTGGAACAACAGCGTGGTTTTTGTAGCCTGAGTTGTTGGAAATGGCTGGCATTGGGACAGCAAATGCCGAAGCGGCAAAAGCTAAAACTAAAGTGTTGGAAAACTTCATTGTAGTAGCTTGAAGGAGGAGTAGTAGTAGTAGTAGTAGTTTAATGAAAGTATTAAGTCAGTTGTTATTAACGAGTTGTAGTGGGTATACTTTTAAAAAAATGAGTGTGGTGTGGTGGTGTGTTGGGATACTAAATATAAAATCTCTTTAAAAGGTAATAAAAGGAATGACTTGAGGTTAGATATAGATGTTAGTATATTAAACACACGGGTGGGTGGTTAAGTTGTTAGATTAACAGATGATATTTGGTAGTTTGTGTTTGATGGTGGAAAGAAAAAAAGTGATATGGTTTTGGTTGTAAAAATTTTTTTCTGTATTGAACTTTGGTGGTTTGATGATGGTTTGACGATTTAAAAATAGTAATAATAAATAATAATAAACTTATTATGTTTAGTGTGTAGTAATGTATGTATGTGTTGTGTGATTATTTTATTTTGAAAGGAGTCTTGCGTCTATCACAAAACCAAGCCAACAGAAACATCAAACGAAATTCACGACACACGCACACACTTAATAAACAAAAAAAAAAATAACAATAAAACTGCGACATTGAGTAGTTGTCTTAATTATTGGTGTATGGACGTAATGTCGTAACAATTTGTAATGTAAATGTAATGTGATGTAATGTAATGTTATTGTTTAGTGTATGGTGTGTTATTGTTTAGTGTGGTTTTTTTATCGTGTCATTTTTTGTTTTGTTATTGTTTGTTTCTCTCTGTCTCTCGTTTAATGATAATAATTATTTTTTGCGCGTCTTTGTACTCCTATTTGCAAACACCAGCCATGCACCACCACCACAAACACACATATGTATATGGACACGTAAAAGTTAGAAAATCATATATGTCTCTTTCTCTCACAGGAAAACCGATGCTGTACAATCTTTGCACAATGAACCGCCTTATAATATCAAAATGATTTCATCTCTCTGTTTCTCCTATTCAAAGTGGTGTGTGTGTGTGTATCTCTTATAATAATCAAAATTATAATCTGTTGAAATCTTGGTATTCTTGTGGGGTAGTGTATACGTGTTCAAAAAAAAAAAAATAATAAATATGTGTGTGTAAGTCTATGTGTATGTTTTGTATTGGATATGTTTTTATTCCTGTAGTAACAGACTGGAATTCTTCTTTAAGCCACAAATTTAGTGTAATTGTTCTGAAACTCCCCTTCCACTATTGGACCATTTGATTTTCTTCTGTCGATCTCTATTCTCTTAGCGTGTTGTTGGTGGCTTTGTATTGTATTTCTCTGTGTGTACGAATACGTATGTCGTGTCTTAATGGCTGGTTCTTTTTACTCCTTTCATGAAACAATTTTGTCACACCAAAAAAAAATTGATTTTCTCTCTCTCTCTCTCTCTCTCTCTCTCTCTCTCTCTCTCTCACTGTTGATCTTTTTTTTTTTTTCACAACCAAACAAATCTGTTTATCTAACAAAAGATTTTAAAAAAAAATAGACGCGTGTCTAATACATACCTTAAAGTTGGTTTTGCTAGGTGTTGTTATGATTTAACACTCTTCTGGTGATATTAATAACTGTAATGAATGACTAGTGGTGAGTAAATATATAACGAATGTGTGTGTGTCTATATGCAGAAACTCCAAAAAGAAAAAAAATCAAATTCCAATCTCTAACGAGATTTTGGAGATCTAGACTGATAGCTATATATATATATATATTAGATCTATAGCAATGCAAATGTAGTTTGGTGTAAATGTCAAGTTACTTCCTATTATGTATCTACAAGCAAGTAATCCAGTATCTTTTTACTTCAAAAGGTGTGTATATATAAGCCTTGCCATTGTCTTTTTAAAAAAAAACCTAGCGCTGCTGGTGACTCTTACCCTATCAAACTACCTTCTACATTGTTCTTCTTGACTTCTTCAATACCTCAGATACTGAGTTTGGTATTTTTTTTTTTGGTTCCTTTTTTGCTGGCTCAATATGAAAAGTTAGGAAAGAGTTATATGCAGGACCTAACTAAATTTCTTTTCATTTTTTTTTTTTGCAACGGTTTTTCTATGCATAGAAACTGATTGCCTTAACCGAAAGCTATTACAGAAGATATAGAATTCTACATGGTTTAGTAATGGAGTAAGCATGATGAGTAAATATCTTGGAAGGGGCATAAAGTATTGATTCCAAGGACAAACGCTTTCAAGAACAACTTAAGCTTTTTCTCTTCTGCTTATAGTCAATTGCCCGTTCTATGAACTTCGATAAAAAGACAAGCGCAGGGTAACCAATCCGTTAAAGGGAGAATCTCTGTGACATAGTACTACCTTGTGTGATTTTTAATAAAGTGATATTAAATGGTGATACTTAAAAAAAGAATCTCGACTGTCTATGGTTCACCAAAGTTTGTATCTACGATCTTTGGTATAATAAATACTCTGATCACTCATACTGGATGAGGTTTTACACATAAGTGGTTAGCGGTGTAACAATCAATCAAAGCATTTTGGGAGTATAAAACTTATTTACCCATCCTAGTCTATATCTGCGGCTCAACTAACAATATAGCAAGTTCATGAATTACATTCGTTTTTAGTAGCTGAGGTTTACAATAGACTGTCGTCGTCTATTTATCCATTATATCAGCTACCTCGGCCGTGCTTCTCCTCCCACTTATTAAATTTCCTTGATTCATCTGTTGACTTGGCAAAAAAAAGAGTTCATGCTAACTTCTATATATACAATACAATATGCTGCATGGTACTTTTTCTCTTCTAATTACCATTACGGATTACTTGTGCTGTCATCGTCATCATTTAGGCTTTGCAGGGTATACTACATAGTAAATGAAAGCAGTATCCACATCCACTACTCTTTCTGTACATAATTAAGCTTTGAAGGGTTGTTAGCAGACATGTAATCCTAACGATACTTTTACCTCGAATTACACATTACAAATTGAGAAAGACCCCACGTGGATCGCAATAGCTGGCATTTCCTATCCATTACTATCATCCACTTCAAAACAAAAGACCAATCTCGTTAAAATGATCTGAAATTTGGTTTCGGAAAGAAAAAAAAAGAAAAAAACGGAGGTGAATCTAAGCGAACTGACGAGTATTCGTATGTAGAAAATCTGAAAATGCACAAAGAATTTTCCCCTGTGAGGAAAAAATAAGCGACGAAAAGAGGCTCATAACCACAGCCCTTTCCACTCCACCCCCCCTCTTGCCAACACCATCAACAATAAGACTCGCTCAGCCTGAAAAAAAAAAAAAAAAAAAAAAAGGAAAATAAGGAGTCTCTTTCTTTTGAGGCGACTTGGTGCATTCGCCTCAGTTCTGAGTATGCATTCCATGCATAAACCCTATTGTTCTCCAGAAACTAAATAACTTTCAACCCTTATCCACCTTCTTAGAATAAGAGAGAAAGTTTAAAAAAAAAAAAAAAAAGTATCAGCACCTCACTGCCCTCCTTTTGTTTGTTTTCGGGGCAACTGTTTGAGTTTCTCCTTTACATACCATAGTTCTTCCGAACGATAGGAACAATAAAATACATTGCTATGTAGGAGAATTTGGTGATGGAAGAATCGTCTATTGACGGAGATAAACCGTATGTAGGACGGCGTTAAGCATATGCAAAGTGAAGGGACTCTCAAAACGGCATTTCACACAGGACAGAAGAACTCCTACCAGGCTTCAAATGTGTTGCAAGAGCACGTAGATTGAGGGGCGTATTGTTTGCATGTATCCACTATATTTATTTATAGATGTTGTGTAGTGACAAAACTCTCCACCACTTGTGTAAAGCTACGTCATTCTTGGCATTTACAAATGAACCCCAGTAACAGTTTGCTACGCTCAGGGATGCGCTATTGCTTTTGTCGTGAACAATGGCGCGACAATTGTTTTTTCTGTCCTCCTTTACATTCCCACCCTTTCTTGTACCATTACTTTTAATTGTATTGCCAACTGTAGTTGTTTCGAGGATGAGAGCTCTCCTCCTTTGCGACGCTTTACCTTGTGCCCTCAATTGCCCAAAGCTGTCCTTTGCTAAAGTGACTTGGATTTCGGTGATTGCTTTTTTCACAGCTCTGGTTTTGTGAATGTAGAGAAGGAAAAACGAAGGGGAAAAGAGAAAATTTCTTTTTTTTTTTTGATTTTTGTTAAAGTATTCTTGGCGCGAATTGTAATTAACCCAAAAAAAAAAAATAGTAAAGAATCTAAAATTTATCTCACTAAAAGGAAATTTAAACTCGTAAATGCATACGGTGTTAAACTATTTAGGCTGTAGCTTTTCCTAATTGAGCCACTATTATATCAGGTTGTGTATCAGCTTAAAATAAGTAGGTGAAAAAATGTTTAAACGTGAAGTTTCGCATACAAGGTGAAAAGGAGAAGAATAAAGTTTTAAAGGGTTTTGTTTTCTAAAAAACTTTAAATTAGCATCAATTGCAACAACACCCCTTGAAAAATGAGAATGTAAGCAGTAGATATAAATCACACAATTTTTTATCTCCCGCTTCTCCCCGCCCGGGTCTTTATCCTCCACTCTTGGTAAACACCCCCAAAAAAAAAAATACTTCTACTACTCTCTGCCACAAAAACAAATCCGTAGTTTGTTGGAATATCTCATCTCATCTCACAAAAGAAGAAAGTCATAGGACCTTCTAAGCGGATTAATGAAATGAACTACACACAAAGATAAGAGGCTTTGAAAGAAAAAAAAAAAAAAAGAGGTTTCTTTTTAGTTTTTTTTTTTGTTGGATCTATTGTTTTTGTAATCCATTGTTTTTTTTTTTCTTTTTTTTTTTCTCATTACTAAATTTTTACAAATTTGATCTTAGGGTAATGTTTACTCGGGTAAAAGCAACACAAGATTAAAAAGGTATGGTGGGGACAGAAACAGCAGTCAATCTTCAAAGTGTAAATAGAGAGTCCGGCCAACTGTACTCGGCCCAAAAAGACATCTATAGTATTCGTTCATGGTTACGAAAATTAGTGATCGACCAACAATGCACTAAAAATTGGTGCAGCTACATAACCGGATTTACGAAAAAGAAGGTGCAATCAGCTCGCCCCAAGTTATATTTAGCATCAATATGGACCCATTGTCAAAGTGTGCCCAGAGAATACTTCTTTCATTCTTTTTTTTTTTTTTTCTTAACTGAGGAGTTTATTGAGGCGCCTTGACGTCACTACGGACCCATTGTCAATTAGACAAGCTACTCCGCGGACCCTTCTAGGAAAAGAGTGAGCTAATGTTTTCCATTGTTTCTGTGTAGGCTGCTGCCATACAGGCTCAAAGGGTGCCCAAGCAACAAAACTGATCATGGGTTTTTTTGTATATTGTAGCATCCTTAGGTTCCGAGAATGAAGCCAACTTGGTGAAACGATGCTTATAAAAGTGTTCTCATTTGTAGATGGTGAAACGATGCGTTCAAAAGTGTTGCCCATTTGAAAATAGCGAGACTTTCTTACATTTGTAGCGAAATTATGACGTATATTGTCACTGGATATTACGTAGGATCAGTATTTTTCCGCTATTGTTTTGTCATCATGTACTATTGTTGCGTAACTTCATTCCTCTTTGAAGGTTTTGTCTGGATTGGGAAATTGCGCAACTAAAAAATAAATCTTTTCTCTCTCTCATTTTTGTGTTACGATGCGATGATAGAACAACTGAGGGAGTTCCAGAAGAAATCTCAAATGTAAAGCAGACGATTCTGGAACAACCATTCTTGGCGTCTGACATACCACTCTAAAAGAGTTTAAAGTAAGCAACTGACTATAACTCCGCACTTGCCTAAATCCACGCTTTCTCTACAGTTTTTTTTGTGAGTTCTAGAATGTTGTGTATAATCTAAAAATTGTTTTTTCTTTCTTTTGTTCAGCTGTAAGATCTAAAGTGTGCATGAGAAGCATAAGTGAAATGGGGCCATATTCATCAAGCACAAGTGTATTTGGACCCGCGTGTTGCCGCCCGTGTTGATAGGCTGAAACAATCTTGACTCAGGGGAAAGCGGATCGCTTCCTTATCATCCGCAGCTATTTTTTAAAAAAAACCAACAATTTCATATAGTGTAAAGTTTTGGTCCCGGTATATCGCATCCATGAACCTCATCTTTTTTCATGAGATTACAATCTCTTTGTACATCTCAATTGCGGTTATGAGCGAGCAAATTTACTGAGCCGAATATAACACAACCACCGTCAAACGTTCATACTGCCCAAGAAAAAAAAGGGTAAAGATACACGAAACGCACGAGTCATGATGAAACTGGACCTCCCCTATACACTAAAAAAAAAGGTGTTATCATCACACATGCACATTCTTTTTTTTAGCTCGTTAGACATTTGAAAAAAAAGAAACTGTCGGTGGTTACTATGCTTTGCATTGTGATGTAATAGAAGTTTGCATATAAAGTAGCACAAACTGCTGCCACAGAATAACATTATTATATTTTAAGTTAAGCGCCACAAAAAAAAGGACAAAAAAAGCCCAAAAATAAGAAATTTACATAGATCTTTGGAAACAATACAATACAATACAAAAAAAAAAAAGAAACACTCAGAGAAGGAAAATTCAAAAGTACGATGAGAAAGAGAAGGGAGAAAAATGGGACAGAAACAAAAAAAAAAAAAAGAAAATTGTTGAATGAAATTAGTATAAGGGAAAACTCAAAAACTACTTTGTGTTTTTTGCTTCTCCTAGATAAAAGAAATTGTAAAAATAATAAAAAATAATTTTTGTTTGAACAATGGGTGATTTCTGTTATGCAGGCATTACTTTTTTCTGTAAGGTTTAGGTTTGGCATATTATTCAATATAAAGTTACCAAAGTATCCGTCAAATTTTCATGTTTCCTCTTCTTTTTTCTTTTTTCAAAACACAAACATAACTAAGGAGCAGATCATATACACTCGTTGCAAGAAGACTGTCGTGGGTTTTTCAATCAACTACCGTTCCTTTTTCCTCCTATCATCCCCAAACAAGCTCCCTAAGGCACAAATTTAGTAACTTTTTTTTTTTTTTTTCTTTTTGGGCGCTAAACAAAGTTTCAGGAACCCCCACCCCCAAAAAAATTATTCCAAAACAAAAAGGAATTGTGTTGGAGATAGTATTACCAATTGGAAGATTGTTACAGTCATTGAAGGTCATATTTCAACTAGAAGGGTGAAAGCTGTCTGCGAATCAAGCTACTTGGACTCTTATTGAATCAAAGTAGCAACAATAACCACAACAACAATAAAGTCTTTACGCTTTGTATAACCATTCGGCCAAGTATACTATTGGATTTTCCGAATACAGATACCTCGACATATTCTGTAAATGGGGCTGAACCTTGATCTACTTACATCAACAAAAGAGGTCAATATTTTGGAAAGAAGCCTTACAAATAAGGTATGTCAAAGAAAGATATTGAAGGTGAGCATCATATACCTGAACCAAACGTACAAGAAGTAACTGCTATTGAACATCCGTCTGGTCACCGTGAGATTTATCAATTTCAACCAGTGGGCACCATGACTACTTTACAACAGCAACTACAACAGTATCCACCACATCTATATTCCCAATACGTTCAAACACAGCAACCACATCCACAACAAGTGCAGCAATTGCAAATGCAAACACAACAACGATTTACCCCTGTATTGCAAGACACACCATCGCCATCAATGTCTCATCTGCAATTAGCATCGTATCATTTGCTACTGCAACCACAAGCATCATTTGACCAGCAACATCCACAATATCAACAACAATCTGTGGTACCTGGTGTTCCCGTAAATGCAACATCATCATCAACTGGACATATTGATGCCATGAATCAACAACATAGTTTCAGTTTTCAGCATTCTAACGAAGCTTTACATGATCAAACAAGCGCTGGTTCGTTGCCCACGACACAACAGTATCAAACTATTGAAGGAGATAGAGAAGTTTCATCTTCTTCAACAACATCAAATTTGCAAAAGGATTTACAAGCCGCCAACTACGTTACTACAACAACCGGTAGAAGCTCAGTATCATCAGTTTCAAACCCAAGCTTGTCTTCAGTTGCTGGGATGCAACGACCGCCTTATACAAATTCAGAGACAGTGTATGTACAACTGCAACCACCTGCCAGTAATCACTACGAAGGACAGCAATTGGTGCAAGTTCCCGCACATTCAATGCCACCTCCAACTCATTTTCAAGTTATGCATCTGCAACTGATGCCACTGTTGGTCCCATATCCACAGCAACCACAAGATCCGCAACAACAACAACAACAACAACAACAGCAGCAGCAACAGCAGCAGCAGCAGCCAGCAGCATACGTGCATGCCTCAATGCCTGCGCAACCAGCAACCATGCCATTGGCATCAGCAGCTGTACCAACTTTACAACCTTACCACCACCACCACCACCCAGAGACTCTTGAGTACCCCGACATGACTACATTTGTCAACTCAAACATCAACTCCATTCCCATCCCATTAGTAGAGGCTCGATTTGTTGATCATCGGATATGTGAAATTTGCGGCAAGAGAATAACAAGAGACATGTCTCGACATATGCGTACCCATCAATCGGAATCACGATTCACTTGTGAGTTCCCTAAGCAGCAGTGTCGTCATAAACTGGGTAAATTCAATCGGCCATACGATTACAAGAAACATTTACTTAATCGTCATTACAACTTTGATGATCCAGAGGTGAAGAAGTTGCACAATTTGAGCGATAAATTGTCTCATTGGGGTACGTGTCCTTGTGGGATGCGATTTACGGGAGAGGCGTGGTTGGAGGAGCATATTCTTACATCTGACCCAGCAAAGAGGTGCCCAATGCTAATTCCAAAGTGAAGTCAACATGAATAAATGATCGGAAAAAGTCTTTTTCTCTATGGAGATATCGAATGTATCGTTTATCACACCTCATATGACTATTATCATCTCAAACTAAAACTCTATTACTTGCAAAAACGCGTTACTGTAGGACAAAATAGACCCCTTTTTTTCCAAAATAAAAATAAACAATAATGTACATCAAAAATAATTTCTAAAATCTAAAGTTTAGATTCTCACTAAACAACGCATATCGTTATGAAACAAGGGCAAATGAACAAAAAGATTTAAGTTCATAACCAATGCATGTGTGAGCCTCGATTGTGACGTGTCCTTTCCTATTCTTTTATTTTTAGAAACTTGATCCATTGTTGAATGTCTTGAGGGCTGATATATGCATGAAACGGGAGTACATGTTGCATTCCCGAGTGAAAGCATAAAATAAAAAAGATAAAAGAAATAAAAAAAAGGGGGTTGGGAGAAGTGTTTAATCAAAAAGTAATGGTATGCAGTCCTGTCTATTTTGTGTTTAGCTAGTGTTTGTTCTTGTTTCACTTCAGTACGTCGATGTTTCAGAATTGCAGGAGGGGTAAGCTCGGCTAAAATTGTGATGGCTAGACTACTATGGGCCGAGGAGGTAAGGAGATTGACGTTTGAGGCGATTTATACTTTTTTGAAGCGCTACTGTTTCTTTTGTGTGTGGGATAACCTTTTTTAAGTGAACATTAAGCGATTGTATCACAAAACTTTATGTCAGCCAATAGTGGACAATTGTCGTACCGGTGGAGCTGAAATTGGGTGACAACCAGAAGCTACGGAATAGGTAATGTTCTACATAGCTAGCTTCTCTTTCGTAGCAAGAGCTATTGCGATTGTAGACAATGCTTGAATGAGAGATAGAATCTCTACAACTGGTATTAATTACAAACAATATACAAATTTTACATTTATTCACTGAACACTCAGAAGTTTTTCAGACAAAAGATAAACCGATTGACACCTACCACCTTCAAAATTTATCATTTTCACCATGAAAGCAATAATCATTCGTGAAGATGATTGCAAAACAATTGGGGTTGCATGGTAACTTCTTTCCTATCACAGACCATCACGAAAGTAACGGAAAAGCGGAACGATCCATACAATCTCGAAAACCTAAAGCTGAGATGTATCGCACTGTTCTCTGGGTGTTGCAAAAAAAGGGCCATTGCACATTATAATCACGGGCACAACAGGTCCAGTAATTACCCTAAGCAACTGCAAGCATTTCCACCCATTAAATTGCACTCACCAATTGGCTAAGATTCCATATCTTGGAAGCTCTGCCATTCGGGTAGCACTATCACACAGCAGGAATTTTAAAAGACTTCGAAGAGAACAATTCTCCTTTTGAACACATGGAAGGCTGGAACAAATTGAGTAACCCATCTTCTCATAACCTTTTTTTTTGATGTAAAGAATCATATTTTTTTTTTTGTAGTTTGCTCTGATTACCTAATCTTATCACGTGATATTTTGTAATTCTTTTACAATCCTAAGGCGTTTGAATTGGCTGAAGAGCGAGTCTGATATGATAGACCAATTTATATACTCAGATCGTGGAAGAGAGAGACTCAAGTAAGGATGATTTAGTCGTCGCATCGTCTTCAATCGCCAGTAGCATGAACAACCTCGCGGAAGTCCGAACAACTGCTTTGCAAACAGTACTAGGCAATACTCACCGCCATCAATTATCCTCCTTGGTCATACAAGTCCTATTATGCAACTTGATGCACCTTCGAAAATTATTTTTTTTGTAATGAAAACTCACAAGCCACTTTGCGGGGAAGGTGGTGGTGTTGAATAGGAGGAGTTGTCCTGGTGAGTTGTGAGCTCTCGAGTCGATTGAAAAAAGGGCATTGAGCGCTATGTATGTTCTCTCATCAATAGTGCTCCATATCGTGCCAAAAGCGTACCGTAGCAATAGAGTTTAGTCTACGTCATTTGTGCTCGGTTCGGAACTCGATAATAATTTGCCGAGAATTTAGCAATTGCCAATTCGAGGTTTAATTTATTTATTGTATGAGGTGACAACATTTACAAAAGTACGTGGCCACAGATGCAAGATTGGCAATGCCCATGGCAGCCTTCTCTAAGGCCTTGGTGGTGGCTACTGTTGATGCATGGAAGGTCAATGATTTGTCTTGAGGTAGTTTGAAGCGAGGTTATGCGAATTTTTACAAAAATAGTTCAAATAGATTGACATGCTACATATGCATGCAACTAAATGAGATGGAGCTTATAGGCTTAAAGAAAAAAAAGTATCTCGGATGATGTGAGGGATATTTTAGAGTTTTAACATCTCATCACACATAGTCCGATCTCAAAGGATCTATGAAGATTTTGTAGATCTTTCAATTGCATAACGCCGAACTGAAAAGGTTCACGTAGATCGCCGTCATCCATTCCTCCATTGGACAAGCTCATCCAATAAGCCTGAAGTAGGAAATTATTACTTAGAGTAGATGGATCTTAATAGAGCAAAGAAATTTATTAAAAGCGGAACAAAAGAAGAAGAAGAAGAAAAAAAAAAAATTAGTTTAGACGAAAGAAAAGAAGAAGTAGACTTTTGTAATTCATAATTGAGATTATATATTCATCATCATTCTTTTATATAACCTATCAAACTTTATCTTCATAGACCATCGCAAGTGATATCACTATACTAGACTATTATCATCACCTTTTATCAAACACTTTTCCACATTAATTCATTAAACACAAAAGGAGAAAACTTACGTATGTGCTAATACCAAAAAAAATGACCTTGAACGAAATTGATCATAATTCGTCGCCTAATCCACAGTTCAGCAAATCAAATTACCATTCACAGTTATCCAAGTCCTTATTCCGACATTACAACAAGTCAGCACAAGCTTTGCAAAAGAGTGGAAGTCAAACGCCAGATTTTGTTTACCAAGAGCCAAAGTTATTGAACCAGCAGGACTATGCGGAACCCAACCTAGAGCATAGCGGAGATGATGGTGGATATTTTGTGGATAAAGGAGCTATTTCTGTGCCATCTTCGAGGATTGAAACATTTTACACTGACAAGTCGATGGAAGAAGAGGTTCACAATATTATGCAAAACTATGAAGTCTTTCACGGTTACGAGCAAGGAGTGGATACAACAATTCCGCAACCAGGAACCGACAACTATGGCTTGTCTTCGAACCACCAGTACCAGCAGCCTCAGCCTGTTTTCCAAGACCAACTACATCGAGGTTACCAAAATGTAGCAACTAAGCCTCCTCAGTTCCAGCAATACAGCGGCAATTATGGGCATCCAGAACATCAACTTATTCAGCCTCAATACCCTGTCCCACAACAGCAGCGACTATATCAGGAGCCACCATTGAGCAATCCCCAGCATTCCTATCCAAGACGAGTCCCTCAACAGTACGAGGATGTGCAGTCTTCACTACCTTCGAGTCACAACACCCACCCTGTGACTTCCCAGGCTGTACAATACAACATCCCTCATAAACAAACCAGCTTTCAATATCCTCCGCAGCACAATGGAATCTCATCCTCTCCACAAGATTCTCAACTGAGTGTTCCAACAAACAATTATGGCTTATCATCTCTGGGGGAGACACCATTTGAACCCAAAGCCAGAGCCAAACGAGGACGACCAAGAAAAAAGCCTGGCTTTCATCTCAAGTTGGATGGAGTTAACAAGAAGGTGAATTTGCCAAACAGACTTGTCTCGTCGTCTCATTCCGACTCTGGAACAGATTATTGGAACAGAACGCCTGGTGGAGTTAATAATCACGGTCTACTGCGACTCTCCATGACGCTAACTCGTGAAGACCTTGATGTTAAAAGAGATATGGAGTTGAATGAAGGTAGCATGTATGGATCTGTCCCCGGTTTTGACTTGACACCATCTGTCGAACCACCGGTGAAGAGCTACTTTGAATTGGACAACACACCTGGTATTGATACATTTGCAAATGGAAGTTACTTTTCTCCAGCTACAAGGCTCGATGGTGGAGTCAATAATTTCAATCAATCCTTTGAGATGTATTTAAACCGAGAGGATAACTTCCTCAACGCACAACGTGAGGAAATAGATACAAACGTTATGGCGTTTCCAATTCCTGAGTTTCGAGAGAATGATATTAGTGAAGGGCAACAACAAGAGCCAATGAAGGAAGAGTTTACCCCATTAGGTATATCAGTTGATCCTTATGTGTCCCAAAATGATTCTTCTCCAGGAAGAGCCTCTGGGGCTGAAATTGACAACTATTCCCAATCTACATATTCTGCTGAAGTGCCTCAGTTCAACATTGACCAATACATAAATTCAGATGAAGATCAAGAGGTTTACCCAACTGTGAACCAAACGTTATCAAATCACAGCTCGCCCCATAGTGCAGTCTCGGTCGGATCTGAAGTACATAAACAAGAGTCTAGTGCAGGGAAAGCACCTACACCTTCGAAAAGGAAAGCAAGTAAAGGAGCTCATTGTCCCGTGTGTGACAAGTTTATTAGTCGTGATTTAACTCGTCATATGCGAATCCATAATGAAGTTGGTCGATTTCAATGTGTTTACCCAAGAGAAATGTGCAATCACAAGACGCAGAATTTCAACCGACCTTACGATTACAAGAAACATTTATTGCATCTGCACTTCAAATTTGATGATGCAAAGGGTAAAACTGCGCACACATTGGGGGATAAATTGCCAATGACTGGTGAGTGTGTGGCTTGTGGTGCACGATACCTTGCTAGTGAATGGTTGAGTGAACATGTCTTGACCAAGAATGAGGAACAGAGATGTGCGTATGTTGATGCAAAGACTCTGATTGAACAGTCGTGAGAGGAGACAAGACTTGCATAATTGTATGGCGTATATAGATTCTATTTCGTATAATTTGTGTTAATTCAGCTTTGATCTAACTTGTGTTATTATCCGCTCTTCTTTTTTTTCACCACAAAAGTATTCAAATACCTCTAGCTCTTACAATAGCGCAAGAAAGATCAATTCATACCACATGGGATGTCGAGAATACAGCATATTGCACCAATACGACAACTGCTACACAAGCAGATACAGTTGGGCTCTTTAGGGCGAGGGCTGCCCCTTGTAAATCTACACCCACTATGTCTCCAACACCAATGGTTTCCTCAGCAGCAATCTTGGGGTCCTACACAACTCCTCCCGCCACTGCCCCCACTTCCGCCACTACGTGTCAAACCATGCACCATGTTTAGAAAAGTACCATATCTTCGCAACGAGAATAACAACGATATCTCCCCAGAAGATAAACTTGATCTTGAACGAAAAATCAACCTCCTGAATTTGATCGATAAACTTAAATCGCAAATCCCCAATATACTAGAACACAACCTATCAAAGGACTTGATCTCGAGCAATATCTACCTTCGAATTTGTCCTTCCCAGTTTGATGAAAACTATTTACCGAAATTACACGGCACAATTGCCTACAATAGTGCTTGTAAAGCCATAACTATATTCATCACTTCAATCATCCTTAGTCCCCAAGTAAAGCTCCACATATCAAGCATCAAAACCTCGCGGAAACCCGACCCGCAAGCAATGTTCAGCACAACCATGAAGGTGTATGTTCGATGGAGCACGTGCATGCCAAATTGTGAACATTTGGGAGTACAATCAACATCAAATGCCCATTTCGGATCACATAAATGGTCATCTGAAGATACAAAGAAGTTGATGGGGACTAATGTAACATTATCGGGGTTGATTGGTAAATTGACTGGTGCTGTGATAGGTGTCACAAAGGAAAAGCAAAAGGATTTGGAAAGAGTCATTTCGGGGGTGTTTATATTTGAATTGAATGAGGATTATAATCAGATCTTGGTGCATACGGTTGAGAATATGAATATTATTGAGAGGTTTGAAGAAGAGCCTGGTAATGTATTGAGAGTTTGTTGATAAGAGGAGTATTTTGTAAATAGAGCGGCTTAAAGCCGTGATTAGTGTTATATAGTAATCTAAAAAGGTAAAAGTTTCGTAATTCATGGTGGTAGGACCGCTTCTATCCAGTAAAGTCGGCCCCAAAATGCATCTTCAAAGCTGTCTGTATCGCAATCAACTTGTACAAGATTACCAATTGTAGCAATATCACAATCAAAGCAAGCACGTAGCCAGGGTGTAGCACTCTCGCAATTAAAGATTCAGTAGTAGGTGGTGCTTTAGCAATGGCTTTGGTCTCGACCCTCTTTTCATCACTCTTCTTTTTCTTTTTCTTGGGTACAACTTCACTTGGTCCATCAACACGGTCAACATTTCTATCAACCTCTTCCTTCAACTCCTTTACCAATTCATTCAAAGTTGTTGTTGATCCACTTATTGACAGTTTTTCAATCACTGATTTCATCCACGATTTACCTGTCCATTCAACATAAAGACTAATTAATAGCTTAGTAGTATTCAGTTCATCCCAACTGAAAACGTATCGTGCCTTTACCACAAATGCATTTCCCAGTGGAACATCGGGAGTTTGGGTCGTGATAGTGACAATAGCATAATCAGCAAGGTTCATGTGTTCAATGGTTTCGGTAACTTCGCATCTTGTCGACTTTGGGCCAATAGCATAGCCTAGTTTACGACGATAAGTGTATTCTCTAGTCAACAACGTCGGATCTTCAAGAGATGGGCTAAAATCGTTAAATTCTGAAATTTCCAGTCCATCATGACGCTTTAAAAAGTCAAGTTGGAAATCTGTGTTTGGTCCAAACAATATAGCGAAAACGACACCTAATGGTGCATCAATCCTTGTTTCAATCAAATCAACTTCTTGTGGGAACCGCGTATACTTTGCTGTAGTCGGTGCATGAGTATCAGGACCAAGGTTTTTGTATTTGGAGTCTGGTTTTAATTTTGCAATTTTCGTGCGTTTTGTAGTGACATCAATTGCGGGTAATAGTTTTCCATTCTGGGACCCTTTAGACTCATCTTCGTCACTAGTATCATCATAATCTGTATCATCCTGGCGCATTGGAGTAGATTCATCATCGCCATCAATTGACATGATGTACGATTGTACTCTGGGTGAAGTAACATCAGCAAATGATGCAGAATCGGTATGGCTTGTCTCCGGAGAGTCAAACAGTGGCTCTTGGTTTACTCTACCTGTTTTTCCCTTCCAAACAGTAGTCATTAGATCATAAGTCTGGTCTCGAGATAAAAAGCTGGCAAATGTGTGTACAGTTCCGTCCTCAGTCTCGATGATAATCCCATTAGGAAACAACCCAGCGGTTGATCGCTTCTCAAATTTTACAATATCTTCAAACTTGAGGGCCAAATTCGTGACCCAACCAAGCAAGTTCGAGTTGAAGCAAAGATAACTTTCACTAACGTATGCTCTTCCTTGTAGTAAGATTTCCCGGCTCAATGCACAAGAGAAATCATCCAATAACCGATCCGTTAAATCAAGTGAGTTGAATAATTGATGGAAATCAACGTTTCTCTTTATGGTGGCGTACCTGTATTTTGAATCCTTATAAAACTCGTCCACGTATAAACGAGTGTCAAACTTGCTTGAAGGCGGTGGCGTGGACAACAGCGATGTAGGGTCAAATGAATCAAATGTGCTCTCACTAACGGTTCTCTTTGATTTTCGGTATGTGATAATCTTTGGCGATCCTAATTTCCGGTCAAGATCATTTGAGTTGTTTGAAGTTGGCGAAGTTGTTTGATTATTTGCGTCAATATCCTGGAGATTTTTAAGAAAGCGTGGTTTATCTTTCGCTTCCTGTTCGTTTCCAGACTGCTTGGTGCTTGAGTCTTTTGATATAACAGAACTAGCGTCCTCTTTTGTTGTTAATGGATTCAATGGCGTTTTATTAAATGTATTTGTCAATGATATGGATGATCTGACTCCATTTGCACCTACTTCTGAGTTTTCTGCTTGTCTGAGTTTATTGATTATATCAACCTGTTGAGCAATCTGTCGCAGCTGTTGCTCGTCTGAGTTTTCCCTGTTTAATCTTGTTGGTCTTGAGCTCGTAGCTTGTGGTTGCTGCAAGGATTGCTCTAGTGGGAGAGAATCCGTTGAAGGGGGGAAAGAGTAGTCCCAAGCGTCTTCCCCATCATCTATTGGATCAATATTTGGCATAACTAGTAGTGATTGATGTGTTTAGTGATTAAAAAGGTGTTTTATGTATAAGAAAAGGAAATGAATCTATCTTATACGATTGATTCCCTTATATGGAAGTAAATAAATATTTATTATACGATTGCCAAACGAGAGAACAAAGAACAAAATAAAATAAACTCCGACGTCAAAATTTCTACACAGATATGACTTTATAAATAACGGAACACAGTGTTTATTCGACAAACCTATATGCAATGCTCCCTATATGATTGTTTTTCTTTTGTTTTTTGATAGACCCATAATAAATTACTTTGATTATACAATATAAAAAAAAAAAAAATTGTGTGTTGTTTAGAATTGAATAAAATGCAAGTCATTCATTGACCATAAAATGTGTGTTGTGTGGGTTCTTCTTGCCCATTTATTGGTTCTCTGGACGCAATTTTCTAACTTCCTTACCAACTTTCCAGATCTCCATGTTTCTGATAGTTTGTAATTCTTCTTCCAATCTTTCTCTGTAGTCTGGTTGGGAGTTAAAGTCAAGAGATCTCTTGGTTTCAGTACCATTTCTAACAGACTCGTACAAGTCTTCAAAGACTGGTTTCAAAGCATCCTTGAATCTTGGGTACCAGTCCAAAGCACCTCTTCTAGCGGTGGTGGAACAAGCATCGTACATGTAGTCCATACCGTATTTACCAATCAATGGGTACAATGATTGGGTAGCTTCTTCAACAGTTTCATTGAAAGCTTCAGATGGAGTGTGTCCGTTTTCTCTCAAGACTTCGTATTGAGCCAAAAACATACCGTGGATACCACCCATAAGACAACCTCTTTCACCGTACAAGTCTGAGTTGACTTCTCTTTCAAAAGTGGTTTGGTAAACGTAACCAGAACCAACAGCAATGGCCATGGCAATAGCCTTTTCTTCAGCTTTACCAGTAACATCGTTCCAAACAGCATATGAGGAGTTGATACCTCTTCCTTCCTTGAACAATGATCTAACAGTTCTACCTGAACCTTTTGGTGCAGCCAAGATAACATCAATGTTCTTTGGTGGTTCAACATGGGTCAAGTCCTTGAAAACTGGTGAGAAACCGTGTGAAAAGTACAAGGTCTTACCTTCAGTCAACAAAGGTTTAATAGTGTTCCAAGTTTCAGATTGAGCAGCATCTGACAACAAGTTCATAATAATGGTACCTTTTTCAACAGCTTCGTTAACGTCAAACAAGTTTTCACCTGGAACCCAACCATCTTCAACAGCAGCTTTCCAAGAAGTACCGTTCTTACGAACACCAAGAATAACATTCAAACCATTGTCTCTCAAGTTCAAACCTTGTCCGTAACCTTGAGAACCGTAACCAATCAAAGCCAAGGTATCATTCTTGAAGTAGTCCAACAATTTTTCCTTTGGCCAATCAGCTCTTTCGTGGACAACTTCTTCAGTGCCACCAAAGTTGATGGTCTTGACACCACGTACAGCCATCATTGGCATGGAAGCCTTAGCAATAGTGGAAGTTCTTGTAGCATTAGCCAACAATGAGAAAGTTCTTTTAGACAAAGTGGCCTTTGAAGTGGCTAATCTAGCCATACGAATAGAATTGGTTCTGAATGACATCTTTTTTTTGAGTAAGTGTAGTGTTTAATTGATATCCAATGAAAAATAGTCCAAATGAAAGAAAAGGGAGAGGGATTATAGGGGCTTTTATAATGTTGAAAAAAGGAAAATTTTTTCTTTCTTCGTTGAAAGTGGAAAAAAGTGAAAAATTTATTATGATTCATCATGCATATACTGCATACAAACCCCCACAGGCTTTTTTTTTATCTTTTGTTTTGTTTTTTTCAGGCCCTGTATCGGAGACAGCCTTTAGTGGAATATACCAAAACTGGATCACCGGAAAAGGTAATGAGTCAAAACCATCTACGTAGCAAAGGATGACTCGATGGTGTGAGTACTCTTACACAAAGGTTTATCTTATGTAGTGCCTGTGTAGGACCCGTCAACGGGGAGTGAATCATCAATGTCAATTGAAATTGGTGGATGGGAAACTCATGAAGCGATGTAGTAGGGCATCAATTGTCGCTTGCCAAACCATTCTTATCCTATGTTTGACATAGCTCGTGCAGATAGATTCGTCTTGTGAAAATCATTGAAAGCAATGACATGATCCAACAGGTGTTATGCTTCCAACATATACAGCCGCTTTCCCCCGTGCCGCTGCAAAAGCGCAAAATCTACAAAATTACTTTACAAATTAAAAACAATTAAAGCTATACAATTATACCACATCATCTACTTGGTGCTCTTCAACAAGTGCTCAATCTTTGGAGCAATGTCGGCTGGTTTGGCCAATGAACTAAACCTTTCAACAACATTTCCATTTTGATCAACCAAGAATTTCTCAAAATTCCACTTGATTCTAGTCAACCCCAATAAACCTGACTTTTGACTCTTCAAGTATTGATAAACTGGTGAAGCATTGTCACCATTGACATCAATCTTGGCTAAGACAGGGAAAGTAACACCATAATTCAATTTACAGAATGAACCAATCTCTTCATTAGAACCTGGCTCTTGATTACCAAATTGGTTGCATGGGAATCCCAAAATTTGAACTGGTTTACCTTCAAATTGTTTATTCAATTTCTCAAGTCCTTCGTATTGAGGGGTGAATCCACACTTTGAAGCAACATTGACGATAAGAACAACTTTACCCTTCAATTCTGAGAATGGGTATGGGTTTCCTTTACTGTCGAGTGGAGTTAAGTCGTAAAATTTAGACATGATTCGTTTGATACTAGTACGGTAACTCAATGTGTGTTGTATTTAAGGGGAAGGCAAAAAAAAAGAGATCAAGGGATGAATGAATGACGGGGGATAAACAATATTTAAATAGTGGTTGCTACCATTTTCACATTAGTCAGATGATCCCTTGTTTTTTTTTAAAAAAGCTCACTTACTACCTACTCATCTCACTACCCTCAGAAGATAATTGAGTTATGATGTCATCACTCATCTATAGCTATATTGTAAACGCTTCTAGGCTGTGTTTCCACTTATTAGTAATCATCACTGCTGAAGAACAGTAAGAGTCTAGCCCCCCCGGACAAGATTATTTACAGCCGCAAACCGCAAACTTTAAATCCTTTTTCTTTCTCTTTGTGCGATCGTATAATTTAGCCTCGGCTCAATTCATTTATGTACAAGAGGTTGCTGCTGTAACAGCACTATGCACAGCCTATACAAACTCAACAACGTAGTAGTTTTGTTTCCCCGTTCTTAACAACATCAACTTCCCATCTACTAAATGATGGTCTTTGTCAAATAATACAACATCTTCAGGATCTTCCAATTGATCCCTGTCCAAGCCCAAGTACACACCTCCAGACTTGATCAATCTTCTTATCTCACTCTTTGACTTACCAGTGATATTCGCAATTAATGTACTCAATTTTATGTCATCGCATTGGTCTAAACGATGCTTGTACAAGATACCTGACCTTTTGAAATTCTCAATTAACTTATCAGCAGTAACATGGTCATTGAATGGTTGATCTGGTGTTGGGAATAAGAACCCAGTGATGTATGCTATTTCGTCACCAACTCCAACTCCGTGTATCAAATCCACTACTTCTCTAGCCAATACTCTTTGAGCGATACGCAAGCCTGGGTCACCTTGATGCTTTGGAATCAATTCACCTTCAATCACATTCAATGGAAGCAATGTAAACACTTTGAGTAATTTACTAACCATGTCATCTGGTACATTGATGAAAAATTGGTATAATTGATAAGGGGTGGTCAAACTTGGGTCAATAAAAACGGCATTTCCGGCTGATTTTCCAAACTTTTCTCCAGATGGGGTTGTCAATAATGGTACAGTGACCCCAAAAGCTTCCTTTGTCTTTTCATCCGGCTTTTTCAATCGCGAGATAAGATCAATCCCGGCGGTAATATTACCCCATTGGTCATTTCCTCCTACTTGAATATTAACACCTTCTGTTTTAAACAAATGGTAAAAATCATATGCTTGAAGAATTTGATAAGTGAATTCGTTAAACCCAATACCGCCACCCTCTAATCTTGACAGAATTGAATCTCTTGCCAACATTGCACTAACTCTAATATGGCGTCCATAGTTTGCTAAAAAGTCCAACATTTTCACATCTTTCCACCACGTTTCATTATTAACACTATTACTTTTACCAACGGTTTCACCCATTGGAAATTGTCTTGATTTAGCATATTCAATACCATTGGACAAGAATGAAGTGATTTGGTTCTGGATTTTGCCAACGTTGTTCTCAACTTCACTCACCTTTAATGCAGTTCTCTCAGATGATCTCCCACTAGGGTCACCAACCTGACCTGTAGCTCCTCCTACCAATCCATAAACATCACTTCCACTGATTTTGAAATGTAGTAGCACCATCAATGGTAATAGATTACCTAAATGCAAACTTTGTGCTGTTGGATCGGCGCCACAGTAAAGTTTAAACTTTGAATTGTTCTCTCTAGTGGTTATACTGTACAATTTGTCATCAGTCAATGATTCAATCAAATGTCTGGATTGTAAGTAGCTGATTAACGATGTATCTTGGCTGGTCTCTGGTGTGACATCCTTTCCTTGAGTCAATTCGTATACAGTTGGTATCACGGTCACTGTATCTCTAGGTAACGTCGTTGACGAGTTGAGTCTAATTTGCCGACGCAATGGCTGTCTTAGTGTCACTTTCAACATCTGTTGGTGAATGGACTCAAAACGTCGGAAGTTTTCATATTTTTTTTCTTTGCTTTTTCGCGCATCTCTTTTATTTTGCAAAGTGGTATATAGAGGGTAAGATGAACCACAACCAGCCAAATGGTGCCAACCAGGATGTTTCCAAAAAGAGAAAGAGAAAGAGAAGCAAGGGCTCTAAGGTGAAGTCTGTGGAGGATGAATCTCCACCTGCGGTAGAGGAACCGGTCCACTCCCAAAACAAGAAGATTAAATTTAGTGATCTCGATGAGGCTGCAACAGAGAGTACTGTGTCTGTGCCGAAGATAGAGGTAAAAGACCAAATTGAGTCTGTAGCTCCTCCTATAAAACATGAATCTCCGCTCAAGAAGTCCCCTAAAACCAAACCTACCGTGGTCAAATACGTTGACGATGAAAATGATTCAGATTCGGATGCAAACGATTTCAACTTTCAACGATCTTCACAACAACTATCTGAAAGAGCCAAGGAGCTTCTCAAAGTACGACAAAACTTGCCAATTTACCACCACAAGGACAAGATTACCCTGTTTGTATCCGATAACCAAGTCACTATCATAATTGGTGAAACTGGTTCAGGTAAATCTACACAAATACCACAATTTTTGATGCCTGAAAATAAGAAAACTATAGCCGTGACTCAGCCAAGAAGAGTCGCAGCAGCTTCGTTGGCAGCCAGAGTCTGTGAAGAATACGGATGTAAGTTGGGCTCCGATGTCGGTTACCAAGTTCGATTCACCAACAAGAGCAGTCACAGAACCAAATTGAAGTATCTCACTGATGGTATGCTTTTGAGAGAGATTATGTTGGATAGGGAGTTGAAGAAATATAGTACAATCATTTTGGATGAAGCGCATGAAAGAACAATCTTGACTGATTTGATTATGGGGTTTTTGAAGTCGTTGTTAAATTCTGGTACTCGCAAAGATCTCAAAGTGATTGTTATGTCAGCAACATTGAATGCAGAGCTCTTCAGCCACTTCTTCAACAATGCACCTATTCTATACGTTGAAGGTAAAATGTATCCAGTGGCTCAAATGTACGTTGGTGATGAGAGTAACGAGGACATTGTTGATTGTGTTATCCGTTCAATAATAAAGGTCAACATGACAGAGCCAGAGGGTGATATTTTATGCTTTTTAGCGGGGCAGGAAGAGATTGACAACTGTGTGAAAACGTTGGAACAATTAGCACCACTGCTACCTCGTGAAGCACCACTTATTGTTCCTTTGCCCTTATATGCAGCCTTGAGTCCCCACCAACAACTGAAAATTTTCGAAAAATTGCCCAAAGGTCGCAGAAAGGTGATTTTGGCTACAAATATTGCCGAGACTTCGATAACGGTCCCTGGTGTTAAATATGTCATTGATTCTGGATTGAGAAAGGTTAAAATTTGGAAACATAACCTAGGACTATCAACTTTACTCACTACTCCAATTTCACAAGCTTCTGCTAGACAACGAGCTGGAAGAGCTGGGAGAGAAAGCGCAGGAAAAGTATTTCGATTGTACCAGGAAAGTGAGTACATGAATTTGCCGAAACAACAAGAGTCTGAGATCAAAAGAAATGACATCATTTTGCCCATATTGACATTGAAGAAATTGGGTATAGATGATTTGTTGAACTGGACATGGCTTGAAGATCCGGGGCAGGAACTGATTCTTAGTGCATTGAATACATTGTACACATTAGGTGCGTTGAATGATGCAGGAAAGATTACAAGTTTGGGGTATAAAATGAGTGTTTTACCTTTACCACCTCAATTGTCGGTTGTCTTAATTAGTGCCGCCGAAATGGGTTGTTTAGCTCCTGTCATTGACATTGTTTCCTGTTTATCTGTTGATAACTTGATACTAAATGTTTCGGGTGAGTTAAGAGACGAAATCAACTTTAAGCGTCGGTCATACTGCCCCAAAGGAAACACCCACGGTGATTTGATTGCATTGTATGAGTTTTATCAGACATTTCAATCATTGGGGAAAGAATGGTGTCAGGAAATGATGTTCAGTTATAAAGGATTCAAAAACGTGCTTAAAATAAAAAATCAGTTAAAAGAGTACATGATGGCTACTGTTAAACAAGATGATAGTATTCAGAATGTCGAAAAGGATAACAAAATGGCAAAGCTTCGTGCTCAATTTGAAGAACGTGATGAAGTTTTGGACATCCCCGCCATTCTAAAATCTTTTTTAAAAGGGTTCATTTCAAATACAGCTGTGGGTATGCCAGATAGATCATTTAGAACTTTCAATTCGGGGCAGCTCATCAGCATACATCCGTCGTCGGTATTATTTGGGAAATCTAACCTAGATGCGATTATGTATATTGAATATGTATTCACTACAAAAGGATACGCTAGAAATTGTTCAGCAATTGAAATGTCATGGCTTCAGGAGGTAGCCCCACATGTGATTGGTGGTAGCAAAGTCAACATTAATTAAGTTTTCAAAACATCCTTGACGGCATCAATGACAGTATTGAATATCTTGCTATTTCCAGCTATAACACCCTTGGATTCCAAGTATCTACCTTTACTGAAATCCAATGGAGTGCCATGTATATCACCCACTTTACCACCAGCTTCATAAATCAACACATTTCCTGCTGCATGGTCCCAGATTTTCTCTCTATAGGTATCATCTATAGGTAAACGTAAATAGATGTCAGCTTGACCACTGGCTAATAGACAGTACTTGACTTGTGAGTCTAAATTGATTGTTTGAGTGGAAACAGTACTTTGATCAAATCCAATCTTATCCTTGATTTGAGCTTGAGTTGAGTGAGAAGAGTGACCCTTTTCGACTCCTTCCACTACTTTCAAATCTTTAGGTGAGTCACGAGTGGACATGTTTATACGTTGTTGTCGATCTAATGGTTTAAACCCAGGGGTGAACAAATCTGAGTAATATGAGCCTTGACCTGTAATTGCCAGGTACAATCCACCAACAGTTCCATGATGTTTTTCATTTGACTCGATGTACTGGGACAAGTTTGGACATCCAATAACTCCAAGAACAATTTTACCTTGGTCGATAAGTGCTAAACACACAGCAAATTGATCGCCTCTGAGAAACCCCTTTGTACCATCAATAGGGTCTAAAGCCCAAAATCTCCCCTTTGAGCCACCTTTTGAGTTCCCATAATCGATGCTTTTGAAAACAGATTCCTCGTTGGATAGGGTTCCAATTATGTCATCATATTCGCTAGTCTCTTGTTGCACTTTAGTAATCAAGCTCAATACATCCGACGAAAGCTTGGAATTGTCTTGTAAATCTTGCGAATCTTCTTCGCCAACAATTTCGTCGTCAGAGAAGTTCAACTTTATAGCGTTGTTAATGATTGCTTGACTGGCGAAATCTCCAATAGTCACTGGTGACTTGTCCTCTTTGGTGATTGTTCCAGATTGGGAGATTGAATCACTCAATTGCTTGGTTAATATTGAAGCTCTCTTGACTGCAAGAGTGGCAATTTGAAGCTCTTTATAGTATGGAGAAGCTGAGGACGACATTGTAAGCCAGCGTATAAAATTGAGTCTCTTTAAGGATACTAGAGCTATCACGATGACTGTAGAGAAGATAACTACTTTGCTTCTGTGCACCATTTTGGGTGCTGTTGTTGAAAAAAATCGAGGAAAAAATCATACAGATGACACAAATGCATCTTTCAACCAAGGTCACCACCATCACATCCATCTGCTGATGTATGTCACCCTTTTCTCCTTGCTAAAACAACCATATTCTTAATCCACTCATGCACAAAGCCCTTCTAGCTTTGTTCATATTGTGTACAGTGTGTTGGGTCATCCAACTACTACCTGTTATTTCAGTCCCGCTCACATCCCACAGGGGAAACATTTATCTTTCCCATTTCAAGAATTTTAAGTTTGGCGTCTTTGGTATTTGTGATATGGAGACAGGCAAGTGTAGCAGTCCTAAAATAGGATACCCATCGTCAAATAGTTCATTTTTCGACTATTCTGATGAGGCCAGTACAAATTCTAGTGGGGTTGTCCTACCGTCTTATGTTAGATATACCATTTCAAAGTTGTTGGTAGTTCATGTTGTTGCATTTTGCTTTTCGAGTTTGCTATTGATTGTGATTGCTTTGTTGTATGCGTTGAAAACTTGGGATATGATAAACGAACGAAAGGAACGTCATAATCGAAAGGAAGAGTTGAATCATTTGAGAAATGAAAGGCGAGAAGAAGAGCATGATTCAGATGATGAGGGCGAGGGAAATGTGGATACCGCTGAGGTGCACAAAGAACGAGACTTGAGCCCATATTTAAACGCAATGTTGATCCTTACTATATTTTCTGTTTTAACAACATTGTTAGCATTTTTAGCTGACATTTTGTTATTCGTTCCTAGGTTGAGTTACTTGGGTTGGGTGCAATTATTGCCAATCGTGTCAATGGCATTAATCACTTCAATGTTGTGCTTTATAAAAAGGTCTATATCGAGCAGAAAGTTTTTTGAAAACTATGAGTATGCCAATGATGAGATGAAGGTATTGAGAAGTAGAGCTATGGAACAATCATGGAACGACAGCTCCAGTGATGATGGATTTGTTGTGTATACTGATGGATTTTACACCAGAAATGAAGGAGACGGTAATGACACAAGGGATAGGATCCATTCTACTAGCTCATTCAGAAGTGGCAATCACAGGCCTAGTGAAGATTATTCGGTTAATTCTAGTAGGGAGTCTATTGAACTTGATAACCTACGATTGAGGTAGTTTATTTACAATCTATTAATAACAGTTACGACTTCGGGATCGTTATTGTAGTCTCTGATTAATCTTTCTTTAAGCTCTGAGCTCAATTTCACGTCGTTCTTTGTTAAGAATCGCACGAATTGGGTGGTAGTTAATTCTGATGTGGTTAACAAGCGTAACTTGGAGTAAAGTTGATCCTGCTTATCTTGGAGCATGCCTGGGGTCTTTTTTAGTAGCGTTACAAACTTTATCAACTCATTAACGTTGGTGACAGTTTGTATGAGGAGATTGAATGTGGTTTCATTCATCTTGTGGTGATGAATAGCCGACTTCAAGAATGACAATTCTTTCAAAGTGGTAACTGGGTCGTTCCATTTGTAGTTTGAAATGTATTTGTCAAAAGTTCTCTCAGATGGGCAGACTGATTCATCTATGAGATCCTTGATGATAGTTGTAGCAAGTTCTGTATTACAGTCGATCAAAGAGTGAGCGAGTTTGTCTTTGACGTCATTCTCCAATGCTTGCAATACTTTCGGGTGCGAGCTGACAATGGCAGTTACCAAATGGTCCACAGTCGACCCGCTTACAGGAAACTTTTCACTCAACAATACCACCAGAGAGAGCAAATCCTTTAATCCCTGAAATGTGAAAAACTGCACTTTTGATGGAATGAAAGACATGTACTCTTCAAGAGCCGAAATGCTATCAACAGCACTCAAAGTCACATTGGAAGCCGACTCAACAGTAAACAAGTTTTTGACTTCCGATGGTTGAACGTTGCCCTTCTTGATCGAAGTTGAATTTTTAATGGCCCTCGACTTGTGGAAAAATTCCTCCAAAGAGGTGTCTTTTAAAAGGCTGAAGTACTTGGTATCAACTGCCGGGGAGGTGAATGTAACAGGTTCAATCTCTTTCAAATCTTTGATCTGCTTGTTGTATACATCTTTCCAACTGAGGAGTATACTCGAGTAAGGAAAGACTGGATTCTCATTCCCTTCACTTCTGATAACGTTGTCCTTGTCACCATATAGATGCTTGTTCTTAGATAACATGGTAATCAAAACATCATTGGTATTCAATTTAGTCACTAGATCAGCAACTTCTTCAGGATTCACAATTTCATGGTGAATTTTATCGATGGTGGAAAAATCTGGCCTATCCGGTATAGCATCATAATTCTCCTTTGGACTTAACTTTTCAGACTCAAAGATATGCTTATTCTCATTTGGAGTAAACAGGATCGTCGAGTACCTCTTTGGTATCTGTCGTATTAGTCTTCTGGTAAGCATTTGAAGTTGGCTTCTTGGTTGAAAATTTTTTGATGTTTCGAAAGCGAAATTTAAATCTTACACAAGATTGACTGGACCAATATGTTCAACTTCACCACCGGCAAATCCCTTGACAAGCATGTGTTATTGATGTTGTAGTATGTTTGCTGATCAGATTCTTATGATGCCCCGCTGTGTCTAAACTTGGAGTGATTGATGTTTCAAAACTGTTTCAGGTGACATTCCTATAAAACAAGATCAATCTCCATGCAATAAATGTATTTTGCACCTAGTATGGCTAATGAAGCTTGCTGTGACTTTCTTGTTGAGTCATGCTATTGCGGGAGAGCTCTTAGAGAAATCAAATTACTTGGATACTTTCCCTGCCCTTGAAGTTTGGAAAGATGATTGCAGTAGGCAAGCTTTACTGTTGATACTACCACAATGTTTAGATGGACTTGAGACAATGACTTCGTCTCAGCAAAAAGAAGTAGCTTTGGAGTTGTCAATTTGCGAGTTGGAAAATGTCAAAATAGAATATCCATTAGACTGTGATCCACAAATAAGGTTGAGAAACATTGACAAGTGCATTCAATCGTTGGAGAAGTCGCCTCAGTTTTGGACTAGCTATAGTGGGAATTATAGAAATGTGAGAGAAGTGTGCCACCAAGTTAGCTTGCCATTGAAGAAGGAGCAAATCGTGGAGGTCTATGAAAATGTCACCAATCTTTTCCAACATGTGCTACATGATTTAGCTGCTTCTCAAGTAAGCAATGAGAAGATGCAAAGTGATGTAAAGGACAGGTTTGATACAATGATGCATGTTGTTGATGAAGTGATGAAGCAGCGACAGCAGTCAGTAGACAGAGTCAACCTGACTTTCAATGTATTCTACGAGAATTTTGAATTGTCGCTCAACAATGCTCTTGTTATAATAGGACAGTCTTATCAAGGGGTAAACACCAACTTGAATGAAGTGGAGCAACATATTAACTACTTCACAAAAGAGTTGTACCGTATTAATGACTTGATTCGTGAAAATGAAAGCAAATTGGATCGTCAGCAGAGAGAGTTACAAGAAAGGAATGATGTCCTTTTGGATCAACAGGATAAAGCGTTAGACAATGTCAAGGGCATCAATGAGTTTATGTTCGGATTGCAAAGCTCAGCTAGACAACACTTCGACTCTATGGATAGTGAATTGCAACATTCCGTATTCAAAATACACTCAATTAACGGACTACTAGATCACAATTTTGATAACTTGCAGAAACAGAGACAATTCATAAAACAAAACTCTTTGGCTATATTAGGCGATATTTCAGAAGCATTTGTTTTTTATTTGAATTCATCTGGTCAAGAGATATTGGAATCGTTTGAGAGTTCATTGAACGAGTCCTTTGGTGTATTGGAAGACAGAATAGAGAAGGCAGCAGTGTCAATGGAACGACTCGATTCAAGAGTGGGCGTTTTTATAAATGTTGCCAATAATGCAACTGAATATATTGTCAATGTCATTCCCAATTTTACCTATGGTGTTTTGAATCTCGCATCCGAAGGTTATACCTCAGTAGTTACTGCATTTTCCCAAACTTACAAAATCCTTTTATGTCTAGCAGTGATTGTTGCATTCTTGATGACAAAACATTTTGTTCGACTTGTGTGGAAAATGGTGAGAAAATCATTCGTGATGGTAATACCGTTGACTTTAGGAGTAGTTGCTGCTATGATTACGCTACAACTTGTATTGGTATTTAGTCGATTAAATGTAAGTTGAGTCTCGGACTTTTTTTTTTTGTAACGCGGGGTAAACATGCAATCAACAAATCTGGATCAAACCTACAATGAGCGCA
Source organism: Lodderomyces metapsilosis (assembly GCF_017655625.1). Classification (NCBI taxonomy): domain Eukaryota; kingdom Fungi; phylum Ascomycota; class Pichiomycetes; order Serinales; family Debaryomycetaceae; genus Lodderomyces; species Lodderomyces metapsilosis. Next base: position 142,166 of record NW_027138160.1, on the reverse strand, counting down.
ATATGTTCAGCAGTCTACTAAGAACCTTATTCCTCATAGCATTTGCTCATGCTGAGCAAGTTTATTTCAACTTACCGGAAAACAATGTGCATTCAATAGACCCCGAAATATTCTCCAACTTGTACACTTATGCCCATTTGATTGATATATCATATTGCATATCTGAAGTTCATGGAATTGATCCCCCTTTCAAGTGTGATTTAAACTGTGAAAAGCGTTTCCCCAACATGACCTTAGTCCATCAATGGTACTTTCCAGATTCCGTGACTGGATATATCGCTAGCACATACGACAACATATTCAACTATGAAAAGCACAGAAAGACTGTGGTTGTATCACTTAGGGGTACAAGATCAATATTTGATACCTATGCCGATATGAAAGTAGATATGACAAGGTATTCCAATCCAGGAATACACTTGCCTTTATGTGGAGATGGATGCAGAGTGCATGATGGCTTTTACAAGTACTTTACAACTACTTTAAATAATATCAATGATTACATTGTTAACGAAATTGGTGATGAGGATTATGAGTTGATCATAGTAGGGCATTCTTTAGGAGGAAGTATTGCGTTGCTACTAGGCTTGTACTATCTCGATATGGGATATGATAAATTGACTTTAGTTACCATGGGGCAACCGCTCACTGGCAATTATGACTTTGTAAACTGGGCAGATGGTGTATTGGGCAGTCAGACTAAACTCAAACACAATGAATTTGAGAGAAAGTTTCTACGTGTGGTGCATAAAAACGACATAATCACTACAATACCAAGAAGTCGTAATCCATTTATTCAGTATCATCAATTTGATAACCAAATTTACTTAAATTGCTCAACAACAAGGCCCCGGATGGAGGAAGTCGTTGATTGTATTGTTGGTGCAAATCAGAATTGCATTGCACATGATTTCCCTTATTTTGCATCGGACAAGCATGACTATTTGCAAGCACATATCACGTATTTTAGAAGAATGGGTCTTTGTGGGATAGTGAGATAGTTATCGGCTAAATCCAAACTTTGGCTGGTCCTCGTCCTCGTCGTCATCTTCATCGTCAAGATCACCATTGTCATTTGGTTGATTTCGGTGTCCTCCACTATTAGTATATGCTTGACTAGGAACAAAAGATTGTGTTGCTGACTCCTCTTCTGAATCGTCATCCATCACAAACAAAGTCGGCTCATATCCGCGAACGTCACTCATTACACCATTGAAGTCCTCATCCATGGTGGTTTGTTTTTGCTTTGGTTTAGGTAGCAAGAGGTTTGTAGTATCTTCAATAACCATATCAATATGCGGACGCAAAACTTGTCTCTTGGCTGGTACGCTTTTAACAAACTTTTTAAAATTCTTGCCTTCAGTTTTTACATTATCCTTGTTGACATTCTTTCTTCTCCTGATAGGCACATCAACAACTTCGACAATCGCCAAATTTGACAAGTTTTCAAAAACTTCATCAGATTCTTCTGGTATTCCCATTTCCTTCTCCCATAACTCTCTTGATTTTTCTCTGTTTTGCATCACAGCGTCAGCAAATGATACTTGGGGAACAAATTTGGGGATCTTGGGTGCTTTGTGAGATGTGAACGGCTCGCCTCGCCTTTTTCTGGGATTCTCTAGGGATTCAATTTTAGGCTCAGGAGATGCCGATCGTTTCTCTACTTTGGGAGATGAGCTTTTAACTTGCTCGTTTTGCTTTGGCCCATGTGGCTTAGGTGTCAATTTACCTATGCTTGGCTTTTCTTTCTCCTTTGGGATCTCTTCTTGACTCTCAACAGGTATTGATGTGGCACTGGGTGAAAAGAAGTGAAGTTTGTCCACTTTTTCATACCTTCGTCGTTTTCTAGTTCCAGATTGTGTTTCTGTAGACGCTCTCTTTTGTGACTGTTCACAAGCCCTGTTCAAAGGTACAGAATCTAAAGTTTTAGACACAACTTTATTCCAAAGATCTGCTTCATGCACTGATTGGAACCCAAATACATTAAACGAATTGATTAAAATGAATTGGTCTGTACCCACACACGAGAGTATCTTGTCCTCACTCTTTTCCACTACCGTCGTGTCCAACCACTCCATTGGTTCAAACGAAATCAACTTTGTATCAAGAAGTTCTCTTCTCGGCTCGGGAAGATATGCACTGTTTTCATTGGGTAAATATAAAGAATAATCACACTTGAGTAACCACTTGTCCACACTGTTTGGCTTTCGAAGAACTGTCTTGGCCCAGTAGTCATTAACTATAGGTATACCTCTTACCACTGCATTTTTGAAATGCGCCAGATTTGGTATAGCTTGGGTTGTGTAAAAATGAGTTGCTTGCAGTAGATCATCAACAAATGTAAAATCCACTCCAGATCGCTTCAATTCTTTGATAGTGTCATCCTCAGTGTCTATAAATAGCTTCACCTCTATCCATTCAATACTAATAGGAGTATCCTTCATCTCCAAATCTGAATCAGGCTCAACCTTGATGGTAATGTTTGGGCTATTGGTGTAATCAATCTCTTTTGGACTCTCTCCTTTACTTAGTCGTAGTATAGCTCCACTCACATTTGTCTTGGCTCGCGATTGAATGCAAAGATGCAATGGTGTTTTTGTCGACGATGGTCCCGTCACAAGTTCCATCAACTCTCTGGCTGATTTACGCGAATTAAACACGAAATCCACCTGATCATTTCGACCTACTTTATAATTCTTTTCGGGAAATAGTATGCGATGTTCTAAAGTTGTTAGTAACTGGTCATAAAGATGCTCCTAGGTTAGTACTTACCGCCATGGGGATCTCCCTCGTGGTGCACGATCCACATTGCATTAGAGAAGAAAGTGAGAGAGGTAATTTTTTTCAAGACGTTCTGGATGCGTGAAAAAGTGCAATCGCTCAGATTTATATATCATTCTACTTTCTAGACTTACTTACCTTTCCCACGGACTTCTTCTTCTTCTCTCCTAACTTCTTACCAATTACCTTGGCAACGGTCTCGGCGTCTCCTAACTCTAACAATCCCTTCTCGAATGCGGAAAGTTCATCACCCTTGGATGTTTCGGCCTCCTCCTCCTCAACTAGTATATCATCTTCGTCATACAATTTATCTGTATAATACAATGGTAATGCTGGGGATGTCGATGTTTTCAACATAATTGATTTGATGGTGTTGAGATCGAAACTGGATGCAACAGCATTGATGTTCTTGTTTAAATCATCAAGCGAGAAATCAACAGAACCAACTTTTATAGATACAGTTGTTCCTTGTGGAGGCAAATAACTCGTACTTGACAAGTTCTTTTCCAACTGGTTTGACAAAGTCGTCAATGATAATTCCTTATTGTTTGCTGAAGTGGTGACTCTCACGGGAAGTGGGTATTTGCTTGATTGGTAAAAAATCTTACCCAATGAATTTGGCATGGTGTTCAAAACAGCGTCATCGACAAAAAACAAATCAAAACTGGATTGCAACTCACGTCTCTTTTCAAATGGTTTATATTCTGTTTTTATTGATTGTAAAGGTAAAATTTGTGAAATTGTGGGCAAGTTTGCTTCTTCGATCTTTTCAATTTCTTGATCGGTTTTAACAAGTTGATCACGAATGATTAAGCAGGACTTCAAAGATTTATCGTTTATTGATTTCGCCAATTTAATGGTCTTTGGTTTGAATTGAGGTTTTGAGCTGAAAAACTTTTTCGATTCAACAATAAGAGTCAATGTAGAATCCTCTTCATCATCAAACAACTGGGACTTTCCAGATTGGTGTTGAGATTCTTCTTTGTTACTCTTTTCCCTGGACATGAAACCTTTAAGCTCTGAAATTGCTTTGTCTGTAATCTTCTGACTTATTACAACATCTTGTTTTGGTGTTGCCTCAGCTTTTGGTTTTAAGTCTTTCTTGGTGGCCTTTTTCGGTTTGGTAACCTTGCTTGGTTCCTTGACCTTGTTCGCTAATGGCGAGGCTGGTCCTTTCGATCTTGTTCTGGCCATGATGTCTTAGTCCCTAAAGATGAGATGAGATGGAAAAAATTCGGCTTCATCTCGAAGAAGGAAAAAAAAAAAAAGAGATGTTGTGTGTGACCTGCATATAAGATTTCGCTGATTTTGCAGCCAAGACAAGCTACACGAAAGAGAGCTAGCGCTATACTTTAAAGCTAGAGTATGGAATGGCTATATGATAGCTGTTTGGCCTACTTAGCTACTAGATTTTTAAAAGAACTAGCTTTGTTGTGTACTTCTGTCTCGGGGCTCATGGTTCTATATCGCAACCCGCACAGCTCTTTGGATCGATATTGCCACTACTGCTACATAGGTTGTACAAGTTCCTGTGAAGCTGATGGAAGTATTCAATTTATCTCTTGTTGTGACTCTTCAGACTACACCACTTGGGCGAACCCAATACATACACAATCATGAGCTCCTATAATGTTTCCTACCCAAACTGCCTATAGTATAGACAGAATAGGTTTCGAATGTATTTTTCAACTGGTCAAAAATTGCTTTTGACGTATTCAGACCGACCCTTCCAATTGTTAGTTCGGTTGAGATCAAGGTAAAGGACTCTCTTTTTCCAGGCAGAAATTGCCATAGAAGTTCTAAAATGTTGGTATGAGGAACATGGATGGACAAATTCTTGATGGTATCAAAGTTGAGCAATTTAATGATAGCCTCAATGTCAATGAAGCTTTGTGGGCCATCATACTCTAGAGAGAACGTTTTCATGCGACTAAACTTTTTAAAGCATAACCTATCAATAATCTCGTTTGATTTTTCTGGTATGATTCTTATACTCAAGAACTCTGGATCCATAGAAGAACATATCCTCAAAAATTCTTTTAGTCCCAGTGTATACAAAAACACAAATATACTTTTCAGTGCTTTAAAAACATCGTCCCTAGCGAAACTGTATCCAAGTTTTGCAATACAGGATTCGATACTTGATTTCTGTGAATCTACCAATGGCCAATTTGATCGCATCTTTGGGAGCCTCGTATCAGATATCCGCGAACCAGTGCCATAAAGCTGACTCCAATTATCAATGCAGAAAGGATACGAGAATAGGTAAAGTCCCCACGTTCCAACTAACATCTCTGCGCCCGGCCATACTTGAGCATACGATATGACTTCTGAAACATGCCAATTTAAACTTTGCAAGACATCTTCGTAGTGAAATACAAGGTACTTGGATCTTTTTGGTTGCAAATGTTTGGCTCCGAAATTGATGTAAAATTCAAACTCGAAAGCTTTAATTCTCTCCAATTCTATTTGATAGAGATGATTTAGCACGACTGAGCACTTTAAATAACTGTAGCAGTAGTATCTAATATCAGGATGTAAATTCCTAAATGGAAGGTCTTGATTAAAGATTCTGTCGAGTATTTCAACAGGCAAGTCAATCAACTGCATTGAATAGGACTTAAGAGGATTTCACTGAGTCGTCTTGTAAACATTATAAAGATGAAAGAGAAATAGATGGGAATTATAGAAATTTGCATAGGTGATAACTTTAGGAAACTATAGCATATTATGTATCAGCCATTCCCACTCATAAAGGTGGCATTGCCCTGCAAATGTAATGCATTTTCAAGAAATACTGAGGATCCGAAGAGCTTCCTTAAACACCAAACCTACCCAAGCTTCTTTTCTAAGTTCTTTGTTGTTTTTTGGTTTTCCCAAACCTTGAAGTTTTATCTTTGAATCCACAATGAGAACTACAATCTCAAGCAGTAAAATGCAATTGATGAATTTACCCCTCGAAGTTCTTGACCAACTTTTCAATAATGTTAAATCACTATCTAATGTCCCGTTTGATATTCGAATTTGTTGGTATAGAACCTTAAGGTAGCCCCACCGTGTTGAAATGCTTACAACTGACCGAAATGGAGAAAATCCGGTCCAATCAACTAAATGTTTATGTAAATTTTGGACCACGAGAGCAGCTCCCACAAAGCAATAGTCGTTACCTTGTGCTCAATTACGTCGATTTTCCATCAACTTTGACTTTGGATGTTTGGAAAGTATTACCTTACCTTCAAGTATGGCCCGGCTCAGAAATTCAAGTTGGCTTTTGGGGATTATTTTTATATTCTTATCCTTATTGCATAGATACATGGAATAGCTTCAATGGTACTGAGTTGCGTGTATCTGATGTGACTACATTGAAAATGCAATCAGGATGGCCAGAATTATCAGAGTTAGAACGCAAACTAATTGACTGGCTTATTGGACTTGCTGAAGTAGCACCTCAAATCGAACTTGCTAGAAAGGACGTCTTCTCCAAACTGAAAAGTGTCTACTTGTATTTTTGTCCACAGTCGTTGACGAATTTTGCAGCAATCGATCGGGGTATTGATCCAGAATATTTATGTATAAAAATTATACCAGACGAGTCCCGAACTATCGTTCAAGAGTTGAGCAGCCACAAATATGAAAATTTGGAAAGATTTTCGTTGGAGTACTTGGGACATGAGGGCTTTGTTAATGTTGAAGCTATTGCGTCACTTTTAAATTTCAATCAAGTGAAGCTGATTTCATTAAGCGTTTCATAGGTAAACGTTCTTGAGCTTCTTTGGAGCTTGAATACAAGTTATAAATATGATTCATTCACTTTGACAACATCAGTTTTCACTTTTGGAAATGACGCACTGAAAACATCAGCAAAGATCATAGCTGAGTTGACAAGCAAATTCAAAAGATTCATCGTTTACACTGTTGATAAGGGACAAAGTTTACCGGTGAGGAGAATACCATTGACTCCCAAAAATTGATACTAATGTAGAAGAATATTTTGATGATAGATATTTTTGGGCAGTAATAAAAGGAAAATTCCATGTTTCAATTGTTAACCAGGCAAAGTATATAAAACTTCTTTTCCTTGCATTTCACTCTCGTATATGTTGCAGGGTGAGCTGTCACTAACACTACACTTAGGCGCAATAAAGTATAACTTCCTGATTAAATGCATACACGCTCTAATGCGGGTTTTCTCACTGGCTGCAAAAACAAGTATTTTGTACTCAAAAATTATCCTTCAATCTTAAGGAAGGTGCAAGAAAACTTTTACAGTCACTATTTCAGAGAAGCACACGAGAGGAGTGTTGCTTGAAGCACGAAGTGGCTTAAAGATGCCTCTCAGTCTAAGCTCTAATGTTGCTGTTTTGAGTTACTGTTCCTCAATTTTTCTCATGCACTTTGTTGACTTTGGGAAGATACTTATCACAACTCATAATCAGAGATAAATCTTTCAACAAAATATCTCAAAACCAGCACCATATATGCAATTGACAGACTTACCCAACGAGGTTCTTGATGATATCTTCCATGATATTCATTCACTCATCAATGTCCCTCCTGAAATCAGATTTCATTGGTACAAGCACTTGAAATGCTCGGTGGTATTGCGGATTCTCCAACTGACTGAAATGAAGAGGATAAAAACCAATGAGCTATGCTATTACATCAATTTTGATTCGAAAGGACCACAGGTGAAAAATAAAAGCGTCCTTCTTTTCAATTTTGAAGATGTTTTGCCCAATATCAATGGATTAACCGTGTATGTGTTGCCGTATGCACAAGTATGGCCAGGTTCAGAGATGTGTATTAGCTTTTGGAGGCTGTACTTGTTTACGTTTCCATTCTGTGTTGATAGTTGGAACCACTTTAATGGGAATGAATTACGGCTTTCCGATGTATCATCGTTGAAACCAGCTTGGCCATTTCTTTCAGACTTGCATCATGGAATTATTCAGTCATTGATTGAAGAGAATAATCTTCGAGATTATGCAAGGAGTATCTTCAAGGAAATGCGAAATGTATATCTACACTTGTCAGTCGACTCATTAATGCGGATTTCAAAGTTTGAGCAGGATATCAACCCAACTTGTTTGAATATCAAAATCTTGCCCGATGATCCCCAAACAATCATTCGCAAATTGTGTGGTCGTAAATTTTCAAACTTGGAAGAGTTTCTGCTTGAATATATGGGACCCAACAGCCATGTTGATGTCGAAGCTATACTAAGTATCTTTGATATTGACAAAATAAAGCGATTGTCATTGCATATCGCACTTTTAAATGTTGTTGAACTTATCTGGAGACTAAAGTCTCGTCGACATGAGTCGTTTACGTTGACTACATCTGTGTTGTCTTATGGGAAAACTGGACTGTGTACCTCTTCAAACATCGAGGCCCTGTTGAAAGGCAAATTCAACAAGTTTGTGGTGTACACCATGGACGAACCAAGCAGTGTGCCACAACCGCGAGTTTCACAAACATGGTATGTCCTTGGGCAGTATCAGCAGAGGAAAATCCACCGAAGCTACTACTAATAGATGACGGTCCCATTTTGTTTTAGTACTGTAGCTTGAATTATTGTAAATGAGTGGATATCTATAACACATGTAAGCGCAGGCTACATCTGTAAATCTATGGACATCCTCCTATTCTTTTAACTTTCCTATATCTTACTATATAGTAATATATAAGCATTGGTAATACCTGAACTCAACACTTCATCATCTTTAATTGGCTTCACAATGGTATCATCGATTTCCCACCATTGATTATTTTCAAAATCAAAAGTGTCACTGGTATAATGCCCAGCATCGGCACTTGAGCCATGATGATAAACAACCGAAGTCAATTGATACTGATTAGATGAGGACTTAGATGTAGATTGCTCTTGTGATAGTATTTCGCTAGGTATTGTCAATGTATGATCATATGATATATTTTTGGCTAATTTTTCAATGGCATTTTCTTGATCTTTCGAATAACTGAAACGTTTCAAATGGATGATTAAAACTTGAGGCAATTTCTCAATAAAGGTTTGCTTTTTAACTTCAACTTCTTTGTTATTGTTGCTCTTGTATGAAATCGTTTCCAATTCATTCAAATGTATAAATGCCTCTTCTATTGAATTTGAATTTGAAATGTCGAGTTGGACGTGTTGGAAAGGGTCTAATGTGATTGATTTTTGGAAACTTGATGATGATGATGATGCTTTGGGGATGGTTATTACTGATTTAAACTCTCCACCGAAAATCATATTCAATGGAGTTGGATCAACTTCGATTTTGGTGATGTTTTTCTTTTTGGTGCCAACTTCATTCCATGCATCTTCGTCGTCGTCTTGTTCTGTCTCTTCGTCATCCTTCTTTATCCTCTTGATGCAGGTTTTCACATTATATTTAAACTTGGCAACATCGTCTCGTGTATACGATTGAATCAACAGATCCACTTGCGGGGTATTTAATTTTTTCAAAGCGCCAATCATTTCCTCATTCAATGCATCGAGATAATACCCCAAAAACTCTTCGGCATCTTCTTGTTGTCCCCATCGCAAATGTTGAAAGTTTTTATGTTTGGATAACGCTGCGTAAAATGGTTCAATTGACACTGGTAATTTGTTATCACTAGGTTTAAATTCATTGAAAAGCTTGATGGTGGCGTCAATTAATGGGTTTGTAGATGCGCCTAAATCGCCAATTGATTTAGTTTCAATAAGTTTGAGTAATTTGTTGAATGGCTTGCAATAGAGTAAGGATTGCAAGATGGAATTCATAAAACAAATGTTTCCCGTGTTTGTTAATCCTTTTGGTTTGATGTTGAACACGGGGAAGTTGTTTGATAATGAGTAATTGCTATCAAACATAACTTTGAGTAGTAATATTCCCAATGGGTGTGCAGATTCCGAATCAATATCAAAAATATCAGGTGTAGATGGCTTCGATTTGATTGGAGTAGCAGTGCCTGTTGCTACTGGTTTGGTAGCTTTTGGTTTGGTGATTTTCTTTACTGGTGGGGCACTAGATTGTAAAATTGAGGCCCAGTTTGTGCTTGGTTGCGACTGTGTTTGTATAGGTTGTGGTTCATCTTTTGTATCTCTTATATCCTTACCGTTGGTGATGTATTCTTCGGTGGTGTTTATGTTGAAAACTTTGGTGTAGTTAGGACAAAGAGTCACCTTCTTTTCTTTAACTATTTTGTCTTCCAATGTGTTCAGCCTGTCAATATCGTTTATCTTTCTATTCTCCTCCGTTATGGGAAATATATTGTTGAAATTCAGTCTTGTTTCATTTATGTACAAGGGAAATTTAGCTTCCGTCTTTTTAGGCACCTTGTGTCCATTAAGTGTAGGTGCATGAACAATGTGATCCTTGTCTAATTCATCTTTAATACTAGCCTCTTTATCAGTTGGTGGTTGCACCTCCGGAGATGAAGGCTTTGATAGCGTCTTTGGGGTATCAGCTTTTTCCTCGCTCTTGTTTGCCGAGTCATTTGCATCCACAGAAGGAGTTGGGGTGTGAGTCTCCTGTTGTGATGAGAGAGGTGGTTGCAGTGGAGGATGCAGAGGTGGATTCAGATGTGCTTGTGACTGAATATGTGGATGCGAGTTTGGTGGTGGTGGTGCTACAGGAATGGGCATCTGTGGGGTATGGTGATGTGACTGTAGAGGAGCTGGTGGTTGTGGGGAAAAAGCTGGTGGAATCATGTAAGCTGCTGCTGCTGCTGGTGGAGGAGGTGGCGCTTGCTGATGATGGTGATGTGGTGGTTGTGGTTGTGATGGCGGCGGCTGTTGTGTTTGCAGGTATACATCTTGAGGGTATGGTACATACATATACATGGGATTCATCACTGGGTAAGTAAAGTTGCCATATTGCATATAGAATTGTTGTTGTTGTTGCTGCTGCTGCTGCTGCTGCTGTTGTGGCGTAAGCTGATGTTGCATTGGTGGTGGCATATATGGCTTATTCATCTGCGGTGGAAATGAAGGTTGTTGAGGATAGTGATAAGCTGGGTAATTTCGAGGCGAAAAGCTTGCTGCATCTCCACGGAACCGCAGGCGATGTCCTCCTGCTCCTCCTCCATTAGATGTAGTGTTTGACCTTGTAGATGTGGACTGTGAAGATGACGATGGGGTTGACATTAAAATGAGACAAATGCAGGGTTTATGACGGGGAGGTGGTAAGCTAGTTGAATCTAAAGTGTTATGGACAGATTAATACATGAAAATATCTTCTAAAAAAAGGGTATTGACAATATTGGAGTGGGTGGGTGTATCGTAGTCCAATGATTTATTTTAGATGAAATGAAAAAAAGAAACCGGCGATACAAAATTGTAATTGTATATGTATAAGTTTATCAAAGGGAATCAAAAGTGTATTAAGTATGAATGTAAGTCGATAGGTATACCTTGTTTTAGGTTTATCTATTAGGATTAGTAATATACAAATGGGATCTGTTTCTATTCTCTGGATTCAAATTAGAAAAATTTTCGTTTTCGTTGGTGAGAGAGAAAAAATATGAGAAAAGAAATTTTCTTTTTTTGATTTTGATTGACAGAGAGACAAAGTACTAAGAGACAGATAGATTATGGAATTAACCAATTACCAAACAAAGTTATACTAAATACCATTTCATAATATCAATAGGATTATACTCATACGTAATATTATTAATAGTTTTAAAGAGAAAAGACCACACGTAGAGTAATTGCTTACTTATTTGTATACGACTGGATATTGTTTTTAGATGCGGAAATTAGCCGCCAATATCAACCAAGGCTTACACCACTGACATTAGTAGAGTAAAAGCGACCACATTGCTCTTATCTGGAAGCTCTTGAACCATAAAGCTCTTCCTAAGGGCCTCTGAAACTAGGTGAATTTACAAGGGCAATTGCCTCATAAACGGATATACTATGAAGCTCTCTGTTGCTCGTTAGGGCTAGAATGTCCCGGACACCATCGTAATTCTCTAGTCCGATCTGTATTGTGATAGTGCCATTACATACAATCTGTCTCTCTCTTTGAAAACAGAAAGCTACATCGTATTAAACATTCCTTTCGGGGCAGCAACACCTCCATGGACCTCTCTCTCTCTCGGTCGCTCGTTCTCTCTCTCTCTCTCTCTCGCTCCGTCGATTCATCGACGCATCTGAAAAATCAACAAAACAAATCGAATACAGAACTCACACCCCATCAGTTTAAACCATGGATTGGCTACTGGAACTACCCAGTACTTTGCAAACAAAGATCACTGCTGTAACACAGCAAAATCCTGATTCGCAGCAGGTGTTTTCAGAATTGTACGAATTTTTAACTGATGTCAAACGAAGAAAAATTGGTGATGCTGCTGCTAGTACAGAGAATGGGTATGAAGAGTTAACTCCATCATCTTCGATTCATCCTGAATCTATCATATTTGAAATACAACAGGTGTCATTCTCCTCGCCCATACGTAAACGAATGAACCTTACATTTCATCTTATTGAACAAAATGGTGAGCCATTACCAGTGATGTCCATTGTCAACCCAGCCAATAACTCGCCAGAACTATCATTCATAAATCTAAAACATGCCATTAGATTATGTGTTGTTTTACCTGTATTGGGTAATTCAACAAATTCACAGAAAAAGGGTATTGCATTGTTGTGTTTCTGGATCCATGATCAATACTATACTGATTCAAACATATCTAAAGATCCCATTATATGTCAATTGAATTTGGATATGGTTAGGAAACAAATGATCAAAAACGGGAAATTACCAGCTGATTTTGAGTCTCAATTTGATTTATCACCATATAAAAACGATGTGATTTTGAACCCGATACAAGAACGTATTGTTGACTATTTGAAACGACAATTTCAATTGGTGGGGATAAATTTGGTCAATTACTTACCCTGTTCTGGTATTTTCAAAAACAAATATATTGTAAATGAAGATACAGCAGTGGCATTGACTAGTGATAACAATATCAATCCAAGAATAATCATGGTTGAATGTCACAAGGGAGCCAGAGATGGTAATTTAATCTTTTTGGAACAAAATGAGTATAACCCAGCCCACCTAATTTTTGCGTTTAAAAAGCCAATCTTGGTGTTTAAATTGTCCAAAGTTGTACGTGCTAGTTATACAAGTATCACCAAGCATACCTTTAGCTTAAATGTGGTTGTTCTTAATGATAGGGATGAAGAACGACCACTTGAGTTTAGTATGATTGATCAAGCTTATTTTCAGATTATTGACAACTTTATCAGACTTCATGGGATTAGTGATGATTCGTATAATGATGTCAATAGGGAGAAAACAGAAGGAAAGGGAGATGAAGCTGCTGCTGCTGTGGAAGTTGCTGATGACGACGATGACGAAGAGGATGCCGATTTCGATGGTAATGATGAGGGGAGCGATGTTGCAGAAGAGTATGATAGCGCAGCTGAAGGCTCATCCGAGGGAGAGGGTGAGGGTGAGGGTGAGGGTGAGGGTGAGGGTGAGCGCGAAGACGAAGGGGACGACGTCTTCACCCGATCCAAAGAAGAGTAAAGTTTTTACCGTTCAATAAATAATTTCTCTTAAATGTACTACTTATAAGGCTGGCTGTATTTATCAAACAATCTAAAGAACCTTCCTTTATCCTTAGCAGTAAACAATCTCAGTTCTTGATCTTCGAAATTTACCAAATCTTGCTTCCTTTCTCTTTGTTCTCTTAACGCAGCCAATCTTCTATTCAATAACTCTCTATTAGTTTCAATTTGTGGATCCAAGATGAAGTAATAAAGTGACCCAGTCAATGTCATCATTGTACCGTATCCAATTAATTTTTGAGTTAATTTTGGTGGGGCTCCACTGAGACCGGTTTGGAAGAGCCTAATGGCTGCTCCTGAAGCTAAGCTGAATGCGAATCCTCCTGCAGTTGGCATTGGGTGGTGTGTAGTTGTGTATATGGATTGTGTTTGGTGAGGTTGATGATTTTTTTTTTTTCTGCTCCAAATTCTCATTGGTCTAAACTTTTTTTTCTTCAGTGTAGAGAACAGACGGGGGTAGAGAGAAGAGTAGGACATGGAGACATGTGTGTACAGTAGGAGTATATATGTGCTGGACGTGGATTTTGGGGGGGTTGGAGTAGTATAGGTGAGGTGATTATGGGGTCATGGAAGTGGCACTTGAGTCAGTAGCTGTACAATACTCCTAAGAGAATCCGAAATCGAACCGTTTAAGGTTACTCTCCGAGGAAGCTCTTCCTATCGCCTTTGCCGCAAACTGCAACCCAACTGGATGGTGTAAAATATTTCTCTCTAGCGGAGTCGACTGCCTAATTGGGAAATCGAAACAATGTTTGCTTGGATTTATGACCACCTCACACAATCCAAGGTATTCTCCTTGATGGCTCAATGTATACAGCCCTTCAGTCGTATAAAGATTTGGTGTTATTTTGCAATTTGGCGGGGTTTTCTTCAAGCGCTAATTTTGAAAAATTGTGGCTGGCATTTTCCTCCAAACTTTTCTTCCTCAGCCATGATCAACTTCCTCAAGGGACATCCAACAAGGACTATTGTTCCTGTCAAGGAGATTGCAAATGCATACAACAGGGTGCTACTCGACAGCGACTACCTTTCCTATGACACTGATCCTGAAAATCAACATCCATTAGCTTATGGTACTGATCCTGGTAACTTGGACGTTAGGAAGACAATTGCCAACTGGGTCAATGACAAATACAAAGTCAAGTCAACACGCGCCGATTTGATCAATTTAACTGCCGGTGCATCTTATGGAGTCGCCAATATTTTGGCATCTACGACTACTCCACAACTTACGAAAAAGGCATTTGTTGTTACGCCAACATACTTTTTAATCAACAATGTGTTTGTTGATGCTGGGTTGGGAGATGATTTGATAGCGATAAATGAAACTTCACTGGGTGAGTATGATCTTGACTTGGCGAAACTTGAATCTGAATTACAGATACATGGTGAAACTGGTGTTGATAACATCATCAAGGATCCTCGAGGTGAACGCAAAATCTACCAATTTGTAGTGTACCTTGTTCCTGCATTTTCCAACCCCGGTGGAGTAACCTACTCCTTGAAGACGAGGGAGAAGTTGCTACAACTAGCAAGACAGTATGACATGTTACTCATTAGTGATGATGTTTATGAGTTTTTAGATTACTCGTCAACTGGTATCCCCGCACCAGTACTGAAGATTAACCAAATTGATCAAGCTACAGTAACCAACAAGTATGGAAACTACATTTCCAATGCTACATTTTCAAAGATTATTGCTCCTGGGTTACGTGTTGGCTGGCAAGAGTCAGCAACGCCACACATAGTTCAACAATTGAGTATCACTGGTGCTAATAAATCTGGAGGTACACCTTCACAATTGTCAACACTTGTCGTTGCTGATTTGATAGAGTCGGGGAAATTAGATTCCATCATTGTCAATTTCAAATCAGTTTATGCTAAAAGAGCCAAAGTGTTGAAGGAGAGTATTGAAAAGTATTTACCTGCTGGAACAGAAGTTTATGGGGGTAATGGAGGATATTTCCTTTGGGTAAAGTTACCACAACACATCAACAATCGTGCTGTGATTGAAAATTTGCCTACGAGGGGGGTGATTATCCCTTCTGGAGAAGCATTTGAAGTGCTTGGCCAACAGAATAGACAACATTGGGGAGACCATTGTGTTAGATTGAGTATCAGTTACTTGACCTCGGAGGAGATTGAAAAGGGAGTCAAGATATGGGGAGAAACTATAGCAGAACTAGGATAGGTAGTTAGTAACATAGTCTCTAAAACAGTGGCTCCTTTAATACAATCAGCGTAGATCTTGGTGTATATTGTTTGTTGTAATCTCATGTGTAATCGAGGTTAGGCGAAAACGTTATCATCAGGGTATATAGGAGCTCTCTTGTGGGAAAGAAACATACCATTTTGCTAAAGAAGAAAGTGTTAACGGAAGAGGGAAAAATTTTTCACGCCTTTGATGAGAAATTTATATCAGTGTCGTGTTTGAGTTGCGACATAGAGGTGATAATATGAGATCTCTTTGAGTTGCAACACATCACCATGAAGTGATAATATGGAACGTCTTTTGCAAGTGTCCCACACCGATTGATCTTCTATGCACTCCGTTCGTAGATCGTTGATGTATCTAAATCTCTTTTTCCCATATCAAACTTTTCCCTTTTCCCGGTTTTGCAACATCGTCTCCAACATGATTCGTGATTGGGCTATAACCTACCAGAGTCTACAACTTTCAGGTCTTTCAACACTCTCCTACATCTTTGATTTCACATTCTACTCAACAATATTAATCGTTTCAGCAGTATTAGGAAGAATGGTTCCACCAATTTATCATGAATTTCTGATATTTGATATTAGTTTACGCTACACATTCCTACCACAAGCAACAGTCCCAGTTTGGTTATTGATTCTCATTTCAGCGGGTATACCAATCCTCCAATTCCTATTATTTGCCATCTTTTTCACTTCATTATCGATAAAGCGGCGATTATGGGATTTTTTTGCTGGTTGTTTATGTCTTCTTGGTGCTCAAGCAACACAGATTTGGGCAGTGTCATTATTGAAAAATATAACTGGTCTTCCTCGTCCAGATATGATTGAGCGGTGTGAACCAATGGTGCAGAATATCCCCATTACACAATTGTCAAATGTTGCAATATGTACACAACCAAATTGGAATGTGGTGATGGAAGGGTTCAGATCGTTTCCTAGTGGACATGCACCAACGGTATTCTGTGGCATGATTATCACTTCATTGAACATGGCGGCGAAATTGCAAACTTTCGACAGGAGGAATAACTCATTCAAGGTGTTTTTGACAATTGCTCCATTATTGGGCGCTGCATTTGTTGCCGGGACTAGAGTCAGTGATAATCGTCATTTTTTGCGAGATGTGATTGCTGGATCCATATTGGGTACCTTTGTTGGTGCTTCGTTTTATCATCAGTATCATCCAAGTGTTTTCCACTTGACTAGTAGAGGAAGAGCATTTCCTCCGAGACGATTTGGAATCTCAAGATTTTTTAAAAATGTGGGTGGGTTCTGGCGTGTTGATGATGATGAGATACGTACAATTGAGAATAATGAAGCGGAAAGACGTCTTCAGGAAAGTGGTCAGGGTGCACAGGTGAAAACGTTGGCGGATAATATCAAGTTTGTAAATATGTTGTAGTTACAATATCTTTCTTGTTCTTCTTCTAGCTTGCTTGATTTTATCTGTAGTTTGCTCCACTTCTTCGTTGAATTTATCCAATATGGCATTTTGCTCTTCCACTTCGGTGCTGATAGTCTCCCCAATTTGCCTCTGTCGAGCAATAATCTTTCTTAACTCTTCCAACTCTTGATCCTGAGATTGATGAATCTGCACTTGATGTTGTAAAAGCTCCTGATTGTTCAATGGGAGTGTGTCTTCTGTCTCCTTGGTTTCGCCTCCCAATACACGTGAAAAAGTGCTCTGCTGTTGTGGCATCAACATTTCATCAATCTTTGATTGTAATTGGCTAATCATATCTCTTCTTCTTTGCGATTCTGCCTTGTCCTCAGTCGCACTAGACGTGATCAAGTCAGTTATCGATGGTTGTATGGTCTTTCTAATCTGTTCCTTCAATTTAATCACATTTAATCCTCTCTTTGACAAATCAAAAAGATCACTCTTCACCCTTCGATACAATTCATGCCAATTCTCATTATTCACCTGTGGTCGATCTTGAAATTTAAAGTTTTTTGGCAATTGTAAAAAACTGATAAATTCCCGTTCATTTTGCAACGACCGGTCATTAATCATTCCATTTAGGAACTCAGCGAGCGCCGTTTTCCTCTCTTCAATCACATTGTACTTGTTTAACCAGTTGATTCGTTTGCCTGGTAACGTGTATGGGAAATCCTTGTGGTTGATGCCCAAGTCGTGGCATAAACTGTCAACTAGTTGCTCGAAATCTGAGTACCGTTTCTTGATAGAGTAGGATCGTAGTGGTAGTTTTATATCGATTTGGTAGTACGTCGATCCATCGATATCTATTTCTGTGGGTATTCTAATTGACATTTGGTGAGTGGGGAGTTATGAGAGGGTTATTTTTCCGTCAATTTTGAAAGGCAAAGATAAACGGGAAAGATTTTAGACGACACCATAAGAGATATGACAAGGAAACGCTTACAGGTATAACTACGTTGGTGAATGCTGGACACTGAGGCGGCGAAGGCTAGTTTAACCCATAGTGCTATAAAGTGGTAAAGGTGAAAGCCGTCTCCTCCTCACCACTGCATACAAGGCAGTTCAGTAAGACAATGCTCTCGAGGACCTCTGTCACTCCTCCTCGTCGGTTAGATGATCTTCTTCCTGTGTGCTGTGTGCTGTGTGCTGTGTGCTGTGTGCTGTGCACTCATATGTAATTACTTGGGTATGTTTTTGTCATCAAAATTTTAAAATTGCTGCGAACTGTAATAGTATTGCTCTACCTACCATGTCGAAATACCAATCAATAGAATCGGATACAAATGGGAACAGTGGCAGGGAGGAAGTGGCTACGCAAGAGGAGCGTGAGCACTTGCATAGAAACAACCCTGACCCAGTTAGTCCCAGCCGCGTGCCAGAAGAAGATCGGCTTTCTTCAGACATGGAAACGCAAGCGTTGTTAGACCCAGACGATCCAATTGTATCGCCTTTGAACTTGGACAAGATAAAATTACTCAAGTATGTACAGTTGATTCTCATCATTGTCAATGTTGTGTTATTCATTGTGTTGCTATTGAGTGACTTTTTCCCCATTCCGGGATTCAACAACAGAGGCAAATCTTTTTTACAAATTGACTTGGTTTTGATAAGTTTGTTGATTAATGGATTGAATAATGTGTCGTTTGTTGTTCCTGCTTATTATGAGCGTATTGGTGGGTACATTGTCCTGGGGTTGTTGCTTATTGATTTCATTTTGGTGATTGCTATTCCTGAAACGAGACATGAACAAGGATTTTTGGGTAGTTTTTTGATCTTATGGACTGCCGTTACTTCATTGCTTAACTCGCTTATCGATTATTGGGTGGAAGAGGCTAAGCATTATCAAGAGATTAGATATACTGGACGTATTGAGAAACGGAAAACGGTTCGTGAGTTGTTTGTGATTTTTGTCAAGACTTTGTTTGAATTGTTTATATTGTGGGTGGTTTGGTGTATTAGTTTAACCATTTGGTTACGTTGCTTTGATACGCATGAAAAGCCGTGGGGTCAATTGGTTCCGGTGAATAATAACCAATTTAGAGTACATTTAGCTTGCTTTGGTGATGTTCATGATAAGAAATCTGATCAGCCAATAGTCTTGGTTGAAGGAGGTCAAATGACGTCTAGTGAGGTATTTCAAGAATGGATTGAAGAGTTGCATCATTTGGATAAAGTTGAGAGATATTGCGTTTGGGATAGACCTGGGTATGGCTTTTCAGATTCTGCTCCTCCGCCACAAAGTATTGGCATTGTTGTTGATTACCTTTCAGAAGCATTAGAATCACAAGGTATTGAAGGTCCATTTGCCGTGGTTGGATTTGATATTGGTGGGTTATACGCTCGTTTATTTGCCAGCAGACATCGAGCTAAAATCCACTCGGTCCTCTTTGTTGACTCCTGGCCAGCTGATTTATTAAAAAAGTGGCCATTTAGTGGATCTGGTAAAAAGAATGAATCTACAAAAGTGTTTAAACATTCATTGGAGGTGATGGATAACATAACTGGGCTCAAGTTATGGCTAAAAGGGTTTATCTCTCCCTTGGGTATCATCCCCAGCTTCCATTGGTTTTTCCACCCAATGAAGTTTTCCAGTAAAAGCCGAGTGTTTGGTAGAGACATGTATTACCAATCCAAATACATTCGTGCTAGATGTCAAGAACAATTAATTTCAGGAATCTTGTCCTATAATGAGATTAGAGAAGCAGATATCAATGAGTTGCAAGTTGGGGTCATTTCTTCCGATTTCATGATTAAAAAGTCGTTGAACTGGGGCAAATGGCAAAGAGAATTGACCAAGTTGAGTTCAAGGACTGCTGAATGGGTTATAGCTGAGAATAGTGATCATTTTATTTGGCGTAGTTCAAAGGGAAGAAAAGAGTTGCAGCAATTGTTGTTGCGTTTGATTGGAGAGCAGCAATATTGAACCTAGTGTGTACTCCTATTTCGTGTAACTTGAAACAAAAAAAAAATTTCTCTCTCTGTTGTTGAAAGAAAAAGTGGTGCTCTCTATTATTTTATTTCCTAATTTGAGATCTCAATCAAACACGGGTTAATCTTATCCACGGTGATCAGCTTAGAGATTGTCCCCTCACTACTGCTATGCCAGAGAGTTCATCAATCTTGACAAGAGAAAACACTCAACTATTATCAGCTACAAAATCGGGTGATAATTTAAACTCATCATCAGGATCAAGTAGCCCTCCTTCACCAGTTTCTGTTGAACCAAGTGTGACTCAGTTGCATCGTCCTCAGGAACCACAGCAACAGCAATCACAGCAGTCACAGCAATCACAGCAACCACAGCAACCACTGCAACTGCAACTGCAACTGCAACTGCAACTGCAACAACAGCAACCACAGCAACCAGTGCGGCTGTCACAACCTATGCAACTGGCTCCGCCTCAAAGACAACGAGCAAAACTGCATCAACAACCCCTGGTTTCAAGAAGGCCTTCGTTTGGTTTACATTTTTTGAGTAGTTTTGGTATGAGGTCACAGCATTCAGAAACGTCGAGTCCGCATCAGACACAATCAGCGCCACCACAACAAGCAAGAGGAATCTCACCTACATCCTCAGCACAGCCAAACACAACTTCAAACTCATCCTCAGCACAGCCAAACACAACTTCAAACACAACTTTAAACACAGCGTCAAACTCCTCTCCAAACAGAGCCTCCAACTCCTCCCCAGCACAGCCACCTGCTCGTCTTCTACTGCAAAATACAACGCTATTGATGTCAAATAGTCCCACATTGGGTAACTTGAATAGCTATGTCGACGAGGATATAAACGATGCAAATGTCACCACTTTTCATGATACACTTGAAGAGCCTCTTGAAGAGAGACCAGAGCCACAGCCAACTACGACAGCTGTATCAACATCATCGATAAATCTTGTATCTAGTGAGCCTAATCTGTCGTCACAAGATGCAAAAGTTCCCGAAGAGAAGGATAAAGATGGCACTTATTCAGTGCGGTTGACACCGCTAATTGATCACTCGTCGTCCTCCAGTGGGTTATATTTCTCCCCTATTATACGTAAAATCAAGCCAGGAGCAAAAGTTTCTATTGGCCGGTATACTGAAAAGAATAAGGCTGCTGCACATGCAGCCCAGGGGTCATCGGCACCAATAGTATTCAAATCCAAGGTTGTTTCCCGTACGCATGCATTATTAGATTGCAATGAAGAAGGGCAGTGGTTTCTCAAAGATTGCAAATCGTCACTGGGTACATTTTTGAATCATATACGACTTTCACCAGCGTCACAGGAAAGTTCATTAATGCCGGTAATTGATGGAGATATTATTCAATTGGGTATGGATTATCGTGGCGGAACAGAGGAAGTCTACCGATGTGTTAAAATGAGGTGTGAGTTTAACAAGAGTTGGCAACGGAAAGTGAATCAATTTAATTTGGAAATCCACAAGAAGTTTAGAAACTTGAGTGTTAGTGATCCAAATATACTAGCCAATGGAGCTGCAACTTCTTCAGATAACAGTGAATGTGCCATTTGTCTAATGAAGGTGGAGCCATGCCAAGCGCTATTTATAAGTCCTTGCTCTCATGCATGGCATTACAAGTGCATCAGGCCGATCATCATCAAGAGTTATCCACAGTTTTATTGTCCTAATTGTAGAACAATGTGTGATTTGGAGACTGATTTGGAAGATGAAGATGAATAGAGGAAACAGGAATAAATTGGGTTAATAAGTTACCTCTTTGGGTAGATATATTTTTGGAAACGTACGTAGGATTAAATTGGGTTAATATGTTACCTCTTTTGATAATACGTAGTTTACCCATTTGGGTTAATACATTATTTGATAATAAGATATTTTCTAATAGGCTTCATCACGGTTTTTTTATCTACAAAGGTCTTTCTAAACAGCTTTTTTGTTGATTATTATAAAATTATTAAGAACTATAAAAAATACACGTATTTCAGTTACTTACAACAACAAAGCAGCAGCACCAACCAAAGCAGCACCGACTTGCAATTTACCGGCACCGGCTTCGTATGAAGAGACAGCAGCGGATGATGATTCAGCAGCAACAGTTGACTTGGATTCAGCAGCAGATGAAGCTGGAGCAGATGATTCAGCAGCAACAGTTGACTTGGATTCAGCAGCTGATGAAGCTGGAGCAGATGAAGCTGGAGCAGAAGATGGAGCTTCGGTGGTTGACAATGGGCAGTAGGTGGTGTAGATGGTGTCAACGTCAGTGACAGTGGTCAAACCGGTGGTGACTGGAACTTCAGTACATTTGTTTTCTTCACATGAAGTGATGGTAACAACGGTGGTGGCGATGTCAGTGACAGTTGAGTTGTATGAAGCGACGGCTGAACCAGCAACGGCGGACAAGATAGCGACTTTTGAGTATTGCATTGTAGATAGATAGATTAAGCGAGTGTAAGGTTTAATGAAGAAAAAAAGAAAAAGAAAAGAGAAGTAAAAATATTTCTTAGCAGGGGGGAATGTTGAGCTTAATTTATATTCTTTTGATGGCAAAGGGAAAGGGAAAAAAAATTTTCTTCTAAGAATAACAAATGTTACTGGGAAGAATGTCCATTGCTGCGCAGTTAAGCCATTTCTGTGTATCTCATTTTTTTTAGTCATACAGAAATTACTTTTTGCCGCCTTAATAGCCTCGAGATTTTGTGATATGTTCCTATTGTTTAGTGCTTGGTGAAGACACTACCCTATGCATTGTAATGTGTTTATGTACAGTACGTGGTAGTGTAAGGTGCACAATGTTTTCTATTTTGGGAAATGAGATAGCCCAATCTGGAAAGTGAAGTATTCTTTTTTTTTTTTTAGCAACTGAAGAAAATAAACAAACAAATAAACACAATAGGACATTCACTCGAATTTTTGAAAAAAAAGAAATTCTAACAATCTCTCATGCCATTCGTGTTTCGTATTAGTCACACACACTTTTGTTTTCCCCCTATTGAAAGAATGGTTATTATACTCTCGCTACAGAAAAAAAAGCTTATTGTTAAAGGAAGAGCATCGATTACCAAATAAGGTAATGTTGGGATGACTTTTACAGTTGTTGGGATAAGTTTTACAGTTGTTGACCCCCCCCCCCTTCTCACCTACCCTGCCTTTCCTCTTCCCTAGATTATTTTCTTTGCTTTCAGTTTTTCCGTCTTACAAATTGCATAAATTTTATTCGTACTTCGGGGGTCCAAAATAAAACCTTTTTCTTTTCTTTTGTTTGTTTTGTTTTTTTTTTCTTGGTTGGTCGTGTGGGTGGTAAAAAATTGCTTTGGTCGTGTGTACAGAAAAAGAAACGACTGATCGAAAAAAAAAAAAAAAATTTGCTGGACGCAAAGTTCGTATTCGGTCTAGACGAAAAACAATGAGTGGGGCAACGGAGAGAACCCCACCGAAATTGAAACAGTGTAGCCTCATTCCAGTTCCTGGGTATCTCTGCTTGCTGGTGCCGCTCTTGCCGCTCTTAGCACTTGCTTACTGAGTAACTCCGCTTTATCCATGTGAAAATCTGGGCAGACAACTTTGTGGCACCTTTTAAACCAGCCTAGATTCCCCTAATAGATAGACTTCGCAGCAAGGTCAAAAGAACGATCTGATGAGGAACCTCTTGGCATCCACCTCTCATGTTTATCCGATAAGGGAGCAGGAGCAGCGCTGCTGGTTTAGGCTTGTTCATTGTCTACATGGTTATCCAAAAGTAGTAATTCAAAAATGTACATTGAACAATAGAGGACAAGAGGAGAGATTTGTTTATTGTTTCTTGGTTTTACTCAGCATGGCGTGATTACGAATTTTGATGCTCTCACAGACACGCAATAGCAATAGTTTGCTTCCCCCCTTACACCACACTGCATCATTGACTCTGTGTAAGATTAGTGGGCTCCTTTCTGTAGCAGTGTTGATGCAACCATTCCGTCATCGTACAAAAAAAAGAACATTTTGTTTTGAAAATAGCGCGTCATTGTGTTTTTTTGTTTACTCGTTTGGATCAAAATGTAAACAAATGTAGGTTGCAGAGTGGGATACTGCTACACGTAGTGAGTATGTCTTAATACTGGGAGTGCTTTGTTGAAACCCTCGCGCGATGAACCTCAAAACTTGTGACACAAGCAAAATACGATCAATCGCGATCCTACGCGATTATTGTGTTGTCACCAACAAGAGGTTGCACTTCCTGTAGACGCGGTGGTTTTGCGTCATGTGCATCAGCAGCAATTGCTGCTGCTGCGATTGCAATATGGTGTCATTTGGATTATCGTCTAGCAAGGAAATCAGGGAGGTCACTGTTGACCACGATGCGTCAGCTACAACCAATGGGCTCTATAGGGATGAAGGAGAGCGGTATGTTGAACCTAGTAGACACTCTCGAGTAGTTACCACTCTATCTTTGTACTGTTAAGCTTTTCTTTTTTTTTGCGCTAAATTTGATGCAATATTCAACTTTGCAGATTTTGCAACCATTACATTTGATTTTGATCTTGCGATTTAGTCCTCATGTGTGAAAATTGGAGGAGAAATTGATACAGGTATACAAAGGGTACCATGTGATACCTTAAGAGTCAACCATCATCACTTTATAGCTCAATAGTGTGGCAAAAATCTGGGTATGTCAGAATTCGTTGTTGGAATATTTTTTTTGGTGTCAAGATTTTTGTCATGAGGTGATAAAGGTGCAGTACTACAAATGAGTTACGTTACATTAATCACGAGAATCTAGCTTTAAACACCTTATGAAGGAACAATTCTCTAGTGCTTTCTAATACAAGTGACCGCCAACTCATGCTAGTACTCTTGCTTTTGTTGACATGATTCGGGTGGTGAAACTTCTCGTGTATCAAGTATTTCCTGAACATCTCCTCCATCATCACAAGTGCATTCACATTAACTCACATTTTATAACTTAACTAAACCGGCAAAAAGCGTTTATTCCTTTCCAAGACCGTCGTGCTAAATCTTCGTCCTTCGTATATTATCGTTGAGAGCTCCTTGTCATATGAACACGCTTTCTCATAACATTGGACAGGTTGTCAAAACGCTTCCGGCTTCTAGATACAACACACGTGAGGGGACACACAGTGCCGAGGGGACACCGAGGTAGATTTAAACACGATAACAGCCGAGTTTCAGCCATTTTAACACCGAGGTTGGGAGATTTAAACACGAGAATAAGCAGATTAACACCGAGAGGAGGAGAAAAGGAGACACTCGAGAGGAGAGACACAGTGGGTTGAGTACTAAGGAGGGATAACACATTATAGTGATTTCTGAAATAAAAGACAGAACTACAGAGGAGTAACTAGACACAGATGACTAGCTTTCAACTCTAGTAGCATCGTATATCATATTTAAATCTGAAGGAGACATTAGAGTACTACGTTTACTGTATATAGTACTTCATTTCAGGCCACACTTGAAATTATGCGACATCCAAAAATGTGACATTGATAGCAAAAATTCTCTAATCGAAAATATTTGCAACTAAATATTCATACAATTGACTGCATCTTTTTTTTATCCAGTACTCAAGCAGCTTTGTAGAGGGACCTTTGGTTAGGCTGAGATTTTGATGCTTTACGATATATACAGTGGAAGGGTAATGTTTCAAAAAACATTATCTTCTTAACAACAGCTTTTTTTTTTTGCCTAAGTTTTTTTTTTAAACTGGGTTGTTTTTTTTAGTCTCTAATATTGTAAAGAGCCCTTTACTTTCGTATAATTTCATTACAATATAGTCTTGAAATAAGACACCGAAGTATTAGGTGTTGTGAATTATGTAGAATTAACTTAGAAAACTAGACAAGAAACTATAATCCATTACACTTTTCGATATATACGAATTATGCACTATGATATCATTTGTTTCAGTTTGATCTCATCTGAACAATACAATACATTACACAAAGAACATTTTCGGCAACAAACAATTACACCAAAACTGCTTTATATGAAGGAAAATGACACGAAACGACTCTTTCTTAGTCTTCAAGTTGCCTGTTCCTGTGCAGAGAGCGATTTGAATTATGTAATAAAAGTACTGTATAATTTACCAATGAAAAAAAGAAACGTCATAGCTTTAAGCACTTTGGTTGAGATCATAGGCAACACAGAATTGAGGTAATAGCTACTACTACGAAAAGCAACAGTTGCTGTTATCTCCTTTTCAACAAATCTGAACAAAGATGGGAAAAGAAACGGAAACAGATAAACGAACTGAATACACGAAAGGTCTGCATATTGCGTTGTGTCATTTGTTGTTAGACGCGACACTGAATTAAAAGGGTTTACACCCCGAGAATACCTTTTCCCGTCTTAGTCGTATTGGAGGTCATAGGTTCAACTACGACCTCCACAACAAGGCCGTACGTCTCTCTGTTCCCTCAGGACTATGTAAAAACTACAAAGAGTAAGATTGGGGCCAAAATATCGGCCGTAAAAATCGTTTACGTGTCATATATCCGTCAATCTTAGAAGTAAACAAACTGAGTTAACCTGTAATTATGAGACAACAATCACAGGGGGGGAAAGGACACAGCTAGTTCTAAGCGGAAGATTAAAAACGAAAGAATAAGCTTTGAAGTTGGCCCGCCTTTTCTTCTGTTAGAAATCGGAGGAATTAAATTTTTGACGTTATAATACAAAATTTGTACTATTCCTCCGAAAAACTAAATGGAACCAGATGCGAGGCACAGCTACGCATTTCTTTTACACCCCCGTCTTCTCTCTCTCTGTTCTTTCTCTCCTTTTGTGTTTGACTTGGTTTCATAAAAAAAAAAAGAAATTTAAAACCGAATTGGGAAATCGATGATTCTTGTTATCATAGAGTTATAAATAGTCCAAAGTCACTTAGGCCAACACATCTTCTTCTTTTATCAACAAACTACAAACTACAACCTTCAACTATGGACGCTGACTCATATTACTCCTACGATAACGTTGTCCCATCTTTCCGTCTTGACGGTAGATTAGCCATTTTGACAGGTGGTTCAGGTGGATTGGCCGCTGTTGTTGCCAGAGCTTTACTTGCAAAAGGAGCTGATGTTGCTCTTATTGATATGAATTTGGAAAGAACTCAACAAGCAGCTAAAGATGTTTTACTTTGGGGTGAAAAGGAGATGAAGGGGAAGAATGAATCCCCTATTGGACAAGTATCAGCTTGGTCTTGCAACATTGGAGATGCAGAAGCGGTTGAATTAACATTCAAAGCAATCAATGACCACCACAACAACACAGCAAGTTTGTTAATCAATTCGGCTGGGTACGCAGAAAATTACCCAGCCGAAGAATATCCATCTACCAATGCCCAACAATTGATTCAAGTCAACTCATTGGGAGCGTTCTACGTCTCCCAATCTTTTGCCAGGGCACTCATTGGAGCCAATAAAAAAGGATCAATTATCCTTATTGGCTCAATGAGTGGCCTGATAGTGAATGACCCACAGCCCCAGGCCATATACAATATGTCCAAAGCTGGGGTTATCCATTTGGCGAGGTCTTTGGCTTGTGAGTGGGCAAAATATGGTATCAGAGTCAATACATTATCACCAGGTTATATTCTTACTCCATTGACAAGAAATGTGATTGCTGGTCATGCTGATATGAAAGCTGAATGGGAAAACAAGATTCCAATGAAGAGAATGGCTGAACCAAAAGAATTTGTTGGTACTATTTTATATTTGGCTTCTGAATCTGCTTCTTCTTATACAACTGGTCATAATTTGGTTGTTGATGGTGGTTATGAATGTTGGTAAAAGATAGCTTTTAGTTTTCTTCTTTTATAGTTTGATTTTTTTAGAAATATAATATCTTTTGTTATTTAAGTCGTCTTCTTATGCTTCTTCGTAGAAAGATAGATAGTCTTTGTCATTTAATCGTCCTCTTTTCGTAGTTAAGCTAGTTACAATAAAACGGTTTATCTCTCGTATTTTGGCCCGATTAGGCAAAATATATATTGCGTTTAGCGCATAAAGTAAAAAAAAACGAAATCCCGCTTGTTTGTGGGGAAAATATAAATACGGAAACCACTTTCCCAAAAACAAACAGACTCTCTCTTTTTCCCCAAGCCATGTCTGTCATTATCAGGCCAATTGAGACCAAAGACAAGCAACAATGGTTGAATCTTTGGACTGGTCCAGGAGGGTACATTGAATTTTACAAATCATTAGATAAAATCACACCAGAGATTTCTGAAACTACATTTGCCCGTTTTCTTGATGCTAAGGAACCGGTATACTCATTAGTTGCAATTGATTCAAGCAATCCGGACAAGATTATTGGATTTGCAAACTACTTGACCCATCGTAACACATGGACAATCAATGATGCTTTATATTTGAATGATTTATTTGTTTGTCAAGATAATAGATTAAATGGTGTTGGTAGGAAATTGATTGAAGCGGTTTATGATGAAGCTGATCGGTTGAAATGTGAAAAGTGTTATTGGTCTACTCAGTTTGAGAATCATCGTGCCCAATTGTTGTATACGAAAGTTGGGGTCAAATCTGGGTTCTTACTTTATAGGAGAAAATAAAATTCGTAGCAAAATTTTTTCTCTCTCTCAAGAAATCACACTCTACAAACTCCCTTCCCTAAATGAATTTCATCAGAAAGTTTATAGGAACCACATCCACCGATGAGGTTGCTTCTATCCCCTCAGGGAAACTATTCCTAACACGTTCAAAACGGTCTCCAAAGGGGGAAATTGAATGTTTGTATAATGACGCTTACGCAGCAATTAAACAAACCACAACACCATTTTTCTATCAATTGTGCATTACAAAAGTGTACCAGGAAGGGGAGCGTGAGTTTAGTGGTAATTCCAACTATTCTGATGATGAGTATGACGAAGATGAAGATGATGAGATTGAGGCAAATGCATCCATTTCAAATGCTAAACCTGATTCCAAAGATGAATGGGTTTTCCCTATAACTGATGATTTGAGGTTTTCCCGTAAAGACTTGGCATCTGATGGAAGTTCAAGAGCTATCACTTGGAAGGATTTGAATGGTGATATCGGTGACAAGTTTGAATTTATTGTTGGTGATGATGTGAGAAATAGTGATTTTGAGTCATTCATGACAACCATATACAAGTGTTTATATGAGGAAAAGTATCATGAAAGTTCAATCAAAATCAATGATTTGAGCTTGTTGAAGGAGTTTATGCACCCAGAGTTGAGTCTTGATGAGTTGGAATATGATGAGGAGGAGCAATCGTTGTTTGTGGATACCGAGGATATAAATGAAGCCACTCCAGAAGGTGCTCCAGAAGGTGCTACAGAAGGTGCCACTACAGGTGCGGTTCCCAAAGGAGAGGTTGTTTATTCTAATAAGAAGTTTGCCTTGCATTTGTATGATTCAACTACAGGCACATTTGTGGTGAAAAGCAACTCAGTTGAGTTGAAATTGATTGATTTAAGCAAATGGGAATACACTTTGTATATCACCAGTGACGGCTTGACTATTAATGCAACTGTGAGTAAGAACATGAATCCAACATTCAACTATGAACACCAGTCATTCATCTTCAACCACTACACATTCAAGGAGACCGAAATTGTTGCCAATTCATGGCTTTTGAAATTTCTCGAGTTTAATGACTTGGTGCAGTTTCAGAATAAATTTGTTACCGCAATGTATGAAACTTTGAATAAGAAAAAGTTTGGTGCTGATAAGGGAGAAGATGAGTATTTTGTGGATGCATTTTCCAATTTGGATTTGGGGGAGGAGCCAGAGGGGGAAGAAGAAGAAGAAGAAGAGGAGGAGGAGGACTCAGAAGAGGAACCAGAGGAGTCAGAGTCAGAGCCTACTCAATTCCTCTCCAAGAAGGACAAAAACACATACTTGAGTGTCGGATACAAAGATCGTGCTTACGTAGCACGAGGCGACAAAATAGGTGTCTTTAGCCAGGATGACAATTCTCTCAACTTTCAAACCACAATCAACAACGTCACCGATTTAAAAGGTCACAATTTTAACCCACAAAAGATGTTGCTTCATCAAGAGGACCAATTCTTGATTCTATCCAATCCGGACTTGAATGATAAATCACTTTACAAAATGGATCTTAATCGAGGTCAAATTGTTGAAGAGTGGAAAATTTCCGACAGTGTACCGATTAAATCATATGCTCCAAGTTCAAAGTTTGCTCAATTGACAAACCAACAAACATTGACTGGTATATCATCAAATGGACTTTTTGAAATCGATCCAAGATTGAGTGGGAACAAGTTGGTCAACGATCACACTCATAAAGAATATAAAACCAAAAACAATCAATTCCAAACGTTAGCTACCACTGAAAGCGGAAATCTTGCATTAGGTTCAGGTAAAGGTGATATTAGATTATTTGATCGATTAGGTGTCAATGCCAAAACAGCGTTGCCCACATTGGGAGACCCCATTGTTGGAATCGACGTGTCAAAAGATGGTAGATGGGTTTTGGCAACTTGCAAGACTTATATCTTATTAATTGATGCAAAGATTTCCACAGGGCAAAAGAATGCTGGTAAATCAGGGTTCACCGCATATTTCGACAAAGATAAGAAACCAACACCGAGAAGATTACGTTTATTGCCTGAACACGAAGCATTCATCAACAATGCTAATCACAAGAGCGAATTGCAATTTTCACGAGCCTATTTCAATACAGGGTTAGATAAAAAAGAAACGGCAATTGTATCATCTACTGACAATTATATAATTACATGGTCATTACTGAAGGTTTTGAAGAATGATCCGGTACCATATGTTGTGAAAAGGTATAAACAAAATGTTGTTGCTGATAATTTCAAGTATGGAACAAACAATCAATTGATTACGGCGTTGCAGGATGATGTGTCGATGGTGAGTCGAAGGAGTTTGGTTAATCCAAAGGACGTGTTTAGTTCAGGTGTATAAGTGTTTAGTTTGTTTAGTATTACCAAAACTTAAATGTATCTTTCATCTCTTGAGCCCAGATTCTCCTAAATGCATTCAATTTTTGTAGCCTCGTTGGGGTGAAATCATGCACATCGATGTTTTTAACCTGCGATAGATCAGGATAATGATCATACGGTATACGGTTAATCCTGGCATGTATTTTGCGAACCCATCGGTTAAATCCTGGAGAGTCTATTAGTAGTCGATATAGATATTCATGGATCGAGTTTGGTGGTGGTCTCATGGTGAGTTGTTTTGATAGCAATTGAATTTTTTTTTCGTTGACTTTTAACACCAGGGAACACTTTATAACAACACCAACTTTACATACTCTACCACCTGTATCACTGATGAAGCTAATAACTCTTGACTCTCTTTAGCCACTGACTTTTGAGAAATTTGCTGTCGTGGTGATTCACGTGACATAATTGCCTCTTTAAGATAAAATGTAAACACTGACAAAAACTCTCACCATTCATTTGTCTTCTGACACAAATCATCACATAACAAAACCAGGCTACGTGATAACCCCTACGTGTTACCACAACCATGACCAGATCACTAGACGATGAATTGGATGAGATCGATTACGATCTTCTACCGTTTGAACCACTAGACCGGATAAGTCTTCCACCAAATAAGAATAATACCAATCGATACACAAATGAGCTATTTGACGCTACAAACAGCT
The DNA here is from genome assembly GCF_017655625.1 of Lodderomyces metapsilosis. Lineage (NCBI taxonomy): Eukaryota > Fungi > Ascomycota > Pichiomycetes > Serinales > Debaryomycetaceae > Lodderomyces > Lodderomyces metapsilosis. The sequence goes on along the minus strand of NW_027138160.1, from coordinate 110,552 downwards.
ACGTTAGACCAATCACGTCTTCAACAAGAAACTCACACGAAGTGATACCGCCAGACCAAAAGTTTCTTGAAGAAGTTGATTTTGAGTTGGATGACGTGATGAGGACTAGAGTTTTCAACAATCGATTCAAAAGACCTATTGATGAAATTAATCCCGAGTTGAGTGAGTACTTTAGAATACATCAAGACAACAAGGAGAATTTAGGTTATAAGGTTAAAAAACCAACATTACGACGCAAAAGTCTACCTTTAGTGGAAACCAACAATATTCAAAAGAAACCTCATCTAAAAAGAGCTCCCAAAGCATCTGGCGTTTGTCAACCACGACACCAATCACTCACCCCATCAAAGTCGTGTCTTAGTATCGAGGACGCCAAAGTTTACCTTATTGAATCACTGACAGGTTTGGTCAATCAAGCCACCGATTTTGCCACTGAACTCAATGGATGCACAAATGAGACACTACCGTTTCCTGAACATGAAAATGAAGTGGTGCAGATACCAACAAATTCCGGCGATGCTCAACAAATGGCAATCATACGAATGTTTAATATCAAGCTAGCTAAAGCTAGAAAGGGGATACGAACAGGCTTCTATTCTGAGAAGGAGTTTCAAGAATACCAAGCTAAACTTAAACAAGAGGCTGCCAATGCAATACAAAATGCGGGAGTGCAAGTTGTATCTCAAGAGAAACCAAGAGAGGACTCCTCGAAGGATAAGAGAGTCAAATGGGCAGACAAATTAGAGTGGTAGGTAAATAGTTCTGTGCTAGGTAACTAGTTTTGTACTTTTCGCGTTACAGCCTCGTTAATGTCGTACGTAGATTTTTTTTTTTTCTTCAAATTTCATCCACCACAAGCTCCTCCCACAACAAGCTCCTCCCACCACAAGCTCCTCCCACCAACATGTCCACATTCTTTGATGAAATGCAAAAGTCCTTTGCCGACGTGAAAATCACCGACGGCAAAATCGACACCTCCGATTTCTTACAAGCTTCCGAATCACTTGTCAAGTTGTTTGATTTATTAGGCTCAACTGCATTTGTTGTTGTTCAGAAAGATATGAATGGTAACATAGACAAGATTCGTAAAAAGTTGTTGGAAGATCCAGCTAATGCATCCACTTTACAAGATTTGATCCTTACTGAATCGAAAACCAAGACAAAGACTGCCACCCAAGGGTTATTATGGTTATCACGAGGCTTACAATTCACAGCACAAGCAATGAGAGAAACTGTCGATGAACCAAGTAAAGAATTAACCTCTACATTCACTGACGCTTATGGTAAAACTTTGTCGAAATACCATGGTATGTTTGTTAAGCCAGTTTTCAAATTGGCCATGCAAGCATGTCCTTATAGAAAAGATTTCTTTGCCAAATTGGGCGCTGATCAAGCTAAAGTTGCCGAACAGTTGAAGGTCTGGTTGGAAGCTTTAGAGAACATTGTCAAGATCATCTTTGATTTCTTTACATCGGGAAACTACGGAAAAGGATTATAATATAAATAACTAGACTCTAATTTCTTCTACTTCATCCTCACCTATTTTCTTTGTTGCTTGCATCAATTCGTACAATTGACCAATTTGCTCTGGCGTCATCTTATCCAACTCTGTCTTGCTCAACTTCCCATCTAACCATTTACCTCCATCAACTTGCTTCAAGTAGTCTTGCCATTCAGTTAAGAAGCCAACTACGTGTAACGGATTGTCAATTTTTGTATGATCTTTGAATTCTTTCTTGACGTATTGATCACCTAAGTAACGTAAGTCTTGGGGTAATTTATGCACATGAGCTCGTAGTATAGCACGGTATAACTTTAAAGGAGGGAATAATGGAGTCTGATTTGGTCGTTCTGGACGACGTGGTCTTACCCGAAGTACCAAGGAGGGTCTCATAATGGAGTTGTAGTTCGGTTGCCATTCGAGTATGCTTCGATTTCTTTTTTTCAGAGAGATTCTTTGACTAATCCTGCACATAATTATGAAAGCCAAGATTGACCGTTTAGATCTCGTCAATTTTACGACGTAGAAGGGGCAACGGGCTTAAGAGAATACATTGGCTGCCACAGCTGTCATTGGCTCACGATGCAGTTGAGTTATTAAGACGATGAGCTGCTGACGTTGAGTGAAGACGGCCGTTACACACATTGAGTCCAGTTCAGTCAAGGGCAGTTTCTAGTAACATCACCCACTTCTCTCTCTATTCATTCACTTCTCTCTCTATTCATTCACTTCTCTCTCTATTCATTCACTTCTCTCTCTATTCAAATTACCCACTTCTCTCTATTCATTCACTTCTCTCTCCATTCTATTGTTCCAAAATCACCTACTTGGGTAATGTTTCATCGTTCTTCTAACGGATACGCCACCACATACCTTTTTCCCTTGCATTAAACAATAGACCGACTCAGTCCTCTCATTGTCAGATTGTTCCTGGTCCCTTAAAGCCTTGTTTATGTTTCCAGTATAGGGTAATACCCAGTTGGGAACAGGTAGCGCGATTTTTAATTGTTTTTAGTTTTGTCACACAAGTTCATACTCTGGTTATTTCCTAATGGGGAATAATCTTTGATCTTTTCAGTAATCTCATCAAACTCATTCAGACTGTTCAACAGCACAAAGAAATGAACAAAGAGTCGAGGAGTCATATATAAAGGAATGAGTGTTCCTGAAGGAGGGACTGGGAGCTTTTTTTTATCACCATACGACCATGAGATTTAACACACTTTTACTATCTGCAAGTTTAGCTGCAGCCGCTCCAGCTTCGATGGACAATTCTGAATTATCTGCAGTCCTCAACTCCGCCAATAGTGCTTCCCAAACTGCAACTCAAACTGCAGCCCAATCAGGTGCTTTAGGTGGTGTTCAATCAGGAGGAGCCTCATCAGCTAAAACAGCTTCTGCTGCCACTGCAACTGCTGCTGCAGGTACATCTCAAACGTCCCCCTCTATTGGTCAATTTGTTGATGGATTGCTTGGTGTTAAATCAAGTGGGACTGGGCAAGGTACTACAGCACAACCATCTCCTACTGGTGCTTCCACTGAACAAGCTAAAACTTCAGCAGGATCTGGTGGTAATCTACTTGGCGATCTTTTTGGATCTGGTTCAGGCTCACAAACTGGTGGAGTTACTAGCAAAGCCATCACTGCAACATCTACTGGTCAATCAACAGCAACAACAACAGGGGGCTTCCTTGATGGATTGTTGGGAGGTATTTTTGGAGGCAACTCTGCAACTACAGGAACTGCAACTATAAGTGCAGCAACTACTAGGGCCACTCAAGCAACTTCTACAGGAAGCAACTCATTAGGAAACAGTGACCCATCTGATGATTTATCTGGTTCAAGTTCAGGAAAAACTACTCCTACTACTACTACTGCACAAACATCGACATCAACCGGTGGTTCTCTACTCGGCGAGTTTTTTGATAAATTGTTTGGAACTAGCAGTACCAACTCCTCATCCACATCATCCAGTAGTGATTCCTTTATCGATGAGATAATTACTGCAATTTTCGGTGATTCTTCTTCCCCCTCCACCACCGGCGCTTCAGGTATCACAGGCGCTACAGGTACCACCGGCGCTACAGGTACCACAGTCGCTACAGCTGTTACAGGCCTCACAGGTTCCACAAGTTCATCTGGAAGTGGGGGAATTAATTACTAACCTAGGAGTCGGAGAAGACATTTATGAATTGTATGGTAATTCCACCTTGTTTTCTGGCCAGAGTATTATTGTCTCCTTGTTGGGTTTTTGCAGTTGTATTTTGTCCATTTGTTTGATATCAATGCTTCTTCATCTAGATCTTATGGCTCATATTTTGGCAGTTTGTTGATTTGGTGGTCCTTCCAGATCATCAAGAAGTGCTTCATCTTTTAGCTTTTCATATCTTTCAGAGGTAAGAGAAGTTTATCCGAACAAAAGGAAATTAAGAAACTTGTTAGAAAGAGTGTTAACAGGGTGATTGCTAGAAGAAAAGCTGAATTTCAACAAAAGGCAAAGAGAGCAGAACCATTATCTGATTTACCCTATGTTAACCTCATGTAAACGCTTTATACCCGACTTTAGTTCACATCCGATATATTTTTTAATACACTATTTGTTTTCCTTATTTATTTCCTCTTTTGTTAAATGTAATGCAGTTTTATCAGCCCGTGGATACTTATGAGCGGCAGAATCATTATAATCCTATTCAAGCAGGTGTAATATACCCTTTACAAATTAAAGCCGAAGCTTCCAAAATAAGCCCCGCCCATTAAGTCCCTAGATTGACACATTTCAAAGCTATTCTTAGAACACTCGTAACCATCGGAAAGAGAGGTATAGGGGATTGGGGTAAGAAAAGTGTCTCTTACAACAAGAATCTAGAACTAATTTCGCCTGAAATTTGTTTTCCACATTGAGTAAAAGATGTATTAAGACGCCCTACGTAACGCACAAAAAAAAAAAAAAAAAAGAAAAATTAGACGAGCTACCTCTCAGGGTTTACAAGCTCATGATAGGAGCAGGCTCAGAGAAGTGAAGGGAGTGAGTGAGTAAGGAAGGCTTACTAGGGTTGACTCTTTTATCTGCAGGGCTGTCACTTCAGACAATGGTAAGATCGATTTACAATGCTTATATTGTATACTGCCACTTACGACTTAAGCCGGCTTTAACATCCCTTGTGCAGGTTACACATCAGACGACAATGACATTATTTCCTATTTCCTTATCCCCAAGTTAGGAAATTTTCACTAAAACAATAAACACAGATCCCTCGCTTGTTTCTAAAAGCTTGAACTCTTTTGTGTTTGGATTCTCATTCCATACATCCTCCACTACACAAGCTACAAAAAAAATTTTATATCTGACTTCCTAATTGGGAAATTTTCTCACCTCCACACACCCAATGAAACTAGACTGTACTTTATATACAGTACATACACAAAATAGTCAAAGGTTGCAAAATTTACCAAATCGAGAAAAGAGTATGTACCCCAAAAATCTTTACAACCAAAACAAGTTAATAATGGCTTTTCACTGAGACAAGACATTCAGGGCCTTCAAGCTCATTTATAACTAGCTAAAAAGTATAATTTGTTTGAAGATAATTGTTTCTAGGAAATTTTTTTCCTTCAATCATTCCAACCCTTAAGCCACTAGCAATTTGACTGCATTTCATACTTTCGTTAACTTTCAAGTCACAAGTCAGAAATTGAAAGGGTCAAGAAAATGAAAGTGTCCACGTTAACTTCAATTTGTGTGGCTTTGATAGCTTTCGCCAATGCAGAAGGAATACAACAACATGAAAAGAGAAACTTTTTTAATGATTTAGTAAATGGAATTACGGGTAACACTGCCACTGCAGCTGCCAATTCACCAGCAGCAGTATCATCATCATCACAAGCTGCTGCAGCACCAACCACAGCAGTCGCAAGCACTGCAGCTGGAGCTACCGCACAATCTGCAGCACCAGAAGCAGATGACGAGGAAGATTGTGAAGAAGAATCATCAGCTCCAGAAGCATCCAGCCCAGCCACCTCCAACACACCAAGCAGCAACCCAACCTCACCAAGTGCAGCATCATCATCAGCTGCATCATCATCAGTTGCACCATCATCAGCTACACCATCTTCATCATCACCAGGAGGTATTGGATCCATCTTGTCAGACTTACTCCCTGGATCTTCATCTACACCAAGTAACTCACAAACTATTGCTGGCGAATCATCATTGTCACAAAGCTTGGATGCTGTTGCTTCAACTGATAGTAGCACACTACCATCATCGGCCAATTCCACTACAACAACATCAACTGGTGGAAACTTCCTTTCCAGTCTTTTGCTGCCAGCTCAAAGCTCCTCAAGTTCGGAACCAGGTGATGACGATGAAGAGTGTGAAGACGAATCATCCAGTCCCGTAGCCTCAAATACCAACGTCGTCCCTACAACTACAGATGCAGGAGCAGGCAATGCTAATCCTACTACTACAGCATCAAGCGCAGATCCTACTTCATCAGGTAACTGGTTGAGCTCATTGTTGGACCCAGGAAGCTCCACTGTTGCTGGTGCTTCATCCGATCCAGCTAGCAACACATCATTGGCCGGTAGCTCATCCCTTGCAGCTGGTGCTTCTTCAACTGCTCCTGAAGACGATGATGAAACTGATTGTGACACTGCCACTGAGGATCCAACTGCCAACCCTACTACAACAGCAGGTCCTACTTCATCAGGTAACTGGTTGAGTTCATTGTTGGACCCAGGAAGCTCATCTGTCGCTGGTGTTTCAAGCAACCCAGGATTTAGCAACTCCCTGACTACATCATTGGGAGCTAGTTCATCCCTTGCAGCTGGTGCTTCTTCAACTGCTTCTGAAGACGACGATGAAACTGATTGTGACACTGCCACTGAAGGTCCAACTGGAAACCCAACCACCACCAACGGTGGAATTGGTGGAACTACAGACACAACTGTTACTACCAAACCTACTTCAGGTGGTGCAGGAACAAGTGAGGAAGATGACGAAACCGATTGTGAAACTACCACCGGCCCAGGTGTTGGAGGAGGCACTACCACCGGCCCAGGTGTTGGAGGAGGCACTACCACCAAGTCAATTACAGCTAATCCTACAGGTGGAGCTACTGTCACTCAAGCCCACACTGTTACAATTACATACACAGGAGCTGGTAAAACATTCACAACTTATGTAACCCAACAACCAGAAGAATGTGAAGAGACTGTTTACTACACCGTTACTACTGTTGTTCCATGTACTACTGTTGCTCCAGGAGGTGGAATTACCACCACTACTGTTACAGTTGTTGTTACTCAAACAGTTTACCCACAAGATGAGAATGATGATGATTATGGCGGATCTAGTGGATCTAGTGGTTCCAGTGGATCTAGTGGATCAAGTGGATCTAGTGGATCAAGTGGATCTAGTGGATCAAGTGGTTCATCTGGAAACGACGATGATGACTGGGAGTGGATTGAAGAAGGTGATGAGGACTGTACTACTACCACAGTCGAATCTATTTCAACTAGTGGCAGTGGATCATCAGGATCCAACTGGGGTTCAGGCTCAGGTTCAGGCTCATCAGGTTCAGGTTCAGGTTCAGGTTCAGGCTCAGGCTCCAGCTCAGGCTCATCAGGCTCAGGCTCAGAATCAGGCTCATCAGGCTCAGGATCAGGCTCATCAGGCTCAGGCTCAGGCTCAGGCTCAGGCTCATCAGGCTCAGGCTCAGGCTCATCAGGCTCAGGCTCAGGCTCAGGTGTTGGCTCAGGCTCAGGTGTTGGATCAGGCTCAGGCTCTAGTACAGGTGGCCTCGGTGGATTACAGCCTTCTGATATTGTGTGCCCAGGAGAAGATGGTTACGATAGTGATGATGATGATTACACCAGCTCTCCATCTTCTACTCCTACTGAAGACTGTGATGATGATGAGGATGATGATGATGATGAAGAAGACTGTGATGAAACCTCCTCCTCTTCCTCCACCACCACTTCCACTCCTTACCACAACAGCACTACCTCAGCCACAAAGAACTCAACCACCACAGCACCAGCATCTTCCACAAATTTGAATGGTACTTATGGGTTCTTGAAGAATGCTGAAACTATTGCCATCACCACAAACTCTTTGGCCGCACCTACACGTAAAGCTGAAGTTTCTCAAGTTGCCAATGCTGCTAACAAATTGGGAGCCACTGGAATGAATGCCGGTTTGTTTACATTTATTGCTGCTGCTGGATACTTGTTGTTATAATTGTGAGCTTGGTAAAAATTGCAGGCAGTTAAGGGCTTACTCCATTTCCCCCCCAATTAGGAATTCGAGTTTCAGACCATTACATTTTCTAAAATACGTTGCTTTTTTATAGTCATTTTCTGGTGATTAGCGTATGCTAGACACTGACTTTTGACTGATACCTAAAATCAAAAAATAATCTTTTCTTCACCGTTTATTAATTTTATATAATTATTTTTTAGCAAATTTTATATCACTGTTATTTAAGATAAAAGAGGAGTGTAGAGTTTAAAGAGGAGTAGAAGATGCAGAGAGTAGAAGATGGTGTGTATTAAGTGTGTTGTTTCCACCCAGGTAGCGCAAAAAAAGCAGAAGGGCAAATTCAATTTCCAACAAACCCTCTCTAGTCGGCAACACACACAATACCAAGATGGCGATGGACAGGGGGACTTTAATATTCTTCATAGTTATGTTTATATTCCTTTCCCTACCGTCAGGAAATGAAGAACCTCGCTCGGATGTGGAGAGAGAAACATTAACAATATTCCAATCACAAGCAAGTCAGGCTCTGCGAATGTTGAACAGTTCGGAATATTATCTGGGCTATGGGAACATCACTGGGTATCAGCTTTCTTATGAAGATTACCTTAATGGTAAGTCCGCTGCTGATTGGCCCATCCACAAGTATACCAAAGAAGTTCCCTGGCTTGAAGATCAAAAGTACTCCATATTACCAAACGAAGTAACTGATATAGTTAAGCAGTTTTGGGGAAAGAACAAAGTGGGAAGAGATGGTGGACGGTCGTATATGTTGAATATTTCCGGCAGTGCCCATGGTGAGTTTGTTCCTGTTGAATCTCATATAAAGCCAGTGAACCAGAAACTACCAAAGTATTTGAGAAAGTATTACAAAGAACGAACCAGTAACGAAGATATGGGGTTGGAAGAGACAGACAAGGATACAAAAAGTGATGAAGATGGGCGTACAAAAGTTGGAAACATAACTACACCGGGCTTGATATCAATTGGAATTGGAGCCTACCAATACAATTTCAACGAACCAAAGTTCCACGTGTCCAACACGAGCGACCATGTTAATGATGCAGTGGTTGCAAAGATTGATCTAAACTTGAAAGATTACTCAGAGGTCAACGATTACACAATAGAAATGGATGCAGTGTACTACCAAAACACAGGTGCGTTGGTAGCCACATCCAATTCTGCCAAATTCTATGGTTCCTATGGATTGAGTCATTTAACGATGCACGAGGAAAACTTTGCCACAGCAAAGAAATTAATGAGTCAATATAACAGCATGCGTGATGATAAAGCAATATCCTTGGACGATATGAATGGGTCAATTTTAAAAGCATTTGATCAATGCGAAATGATTGCATTCATGCAGTTAAATAAAACTGATTTCACTCATGATGAGTTGAGGTTCATTGATACGGAGTTGAAAGCACCAAGTGGGAGACCATTACCTGAAGAGTTACCAAAGTTGTCTATTTCGGATTTTGTTATATACTCACCTAATTGCGGAATTGTTCTAAAGAACAAACCAGAGTCCCAGTTTACTGGAGAAAGAGCTGAGGTTTGGTATAAACAAGTGAGGCATGTATTGACTGGTCTTTTAGTTTTGGTATCCATTCAATTATACCTCACTTTCAACCAAGTGAATGCAGCAAGAACACCGGGACAGTTGTCAGTGATATCAAGCAAGACTTTGTACTTTTTGGGATTTGAGGATTCCATATTGGCTATAATTTCGTTGTTGTTATCGACTATTGCTACAGACTTGTACTTGCTTTTAGCTTGTATTGCTACGATTGCGTTTATCCTGTGTGGAGTGTTTGAAATGAGATTTTTAGTTAATGTGTTGACTACACAGGCAAATGAGAGTGGAACTACATGGTGGGAGATTATGAGAGGCTCAAGACAAGAATCTTCTCAGACTCCCACAGTTGAGGAGCCGGCCGAGGGTCCCCTTTTACCAGTTGCCAATACACCTCCACAACAACAAACACAAGAGCAGCAAACACCTGTGGAACCCAATACGGCATGGCAAGAGACTTCCTACAGCAATTCCATATTTGCATCAGGATTTACTTTGTCCATAATTGCCATGTTTCTCATATTTTCATCCTTTAGTTGGAGACGCAGGTACAGAATTATATTTGAATACATTTGCTTGATATCCATCAATTCCTACTGGGTACCGCAATTTTTACGAAACACACTAAAGAATAGAAGGAACTCATTTACGTGGCAGTTTATCATTGGCAGTAGTATAGTCAGAGTTGTGCCAATTTATTATTTTGCCTTATACAAGGAAAACCCATTGAGACACAGATATGATCCGTATTTGTGCATTGTGGTTACGAGTTGGGTTTCAATACAGTTGGGGTTGTTGTTGCTACAGAATAGATTTGGTGCTAGGTTCTGGATCAATGAGAAGTGGCTACCACAAGCTTACGATTACCACCGTATATTGAGCTTGAAGGATTTGGAAGAAGGTGGTATTTCTAGCGATTTACTAGCCAGTTTCAAACAAAAGACATCATCCTCGCGAACAGCCACTGCAAGTGAATCAACCAACGAGGAAGCTGCTAAAGAGTTTGTTGATTGTGAGTGCACGTGTCCAATATGTATGACCGATGTGACTCTACCGATCTTAGTAAAGGACAACAGTTTAACCGAGGGAAAGAAAAAGAATCCTCCTCATCATCCAAGTGCTTCACAGTACATGATCACCCCATGTCATCATATTTTCCATGCCGACTGTCTTGAAAGCTGGATGAAGTATAAATTGCAGTGTCCAGTATGCCGAACCAGCTTACCACCAGTTTAAAATAGCGGAAATGACAGGAACTTATATCCGCTTGGTTTGCATCCACGGTCCAAAAGGGAGGAAGAGAATCTGGCTGCATTTCATATAGGGGGTCAATATTTTATATGTATGCATCTCGTATAGAATGAAAGGCACATTTTCATGTGAAATTGGGTCCCTAGAGTAAACTATTAGCGAGGATGTTTTTATTCATACAAGCCGGCGAATCTAGAAGGAGGGACCAAGCGCCAGTCGGTATTGTGCCTTCATCTAGGAACAGTTGACATCCAGAGCCGAGCCCTTACATGCGAGACTGCTTTAGCTCGGAGGAGTTACAAGTGAATGACCTCAAACTGGTCAAAACTAGCAATTACGCTCGGCTTAATGACTCAAGGGTAATTTCGGAATCAATGTTTACGGTGGGGGTAAACGATTCCGCACGAAACAGTCAGTTCAAAAGCTACGCCCCTGACTTTTTTTTGAGCCACACGAATTACCCTATTCAGGAACTAAATTAATAGAAGGTTTACATAATGCTTACATAACAAAGACCCATCTTCCATACATAAGAAAATTTTACATGTCACACAAAATTGAAAAAATCGGATGATCTTTTTCAATTTTTTATTTTTTATTTTCAAATAAGCGCCAGAAAGATTAGAATAACACTGACAGGCTTTTATACAAGAGTCCAATCAATTCCTTAGCAATTTTTTTTCTTTTTCTTTTTGAATGTGACATACTGACGTTTCAAAACTTATTCAACGGGAATATTATACCAACATCACTTTCTTCTTTTCTATTTTTTAGAAAACATTCTACAAAAGGTTATATACACAGTTTGTGATCACTAGAGAAATTAGCTTGATCAAGAAAGCAAATCACACATAAGTTTTAAACATGTCACAATTAGAGGCTAGCTTTGGAGCTGCGGGAAGGCCAGAGAATGGCAACAGCAACACGTTGGATCAAAACAATGAGATGAATCTACTTGATGATGGAAGCAATGCTATTTTGGGCGACGTTTACGGAAACGGTCTTGAAATGAGTGGACAATCCGGATTCAACTTTAATGAAACTGATGACTTTCTCAAGTCTATCTCAGGGGTGTTGGGTAAACAAACAGAAGCAACAAACTCCAATTTCAACAATGCCAACTATAACAGCTCTATTATGTCACCATCGTCAATCAATGGTGAAGAGGTTGGATTTCCTGAGTACTTGGGAGCCTATCCTGATCAACCACAAGCTACTTTTCAAGATGGCCTGCTTGACCAATCATTATATGGTACCAGAATAAGGTCTAATTCGTCTTCAATTGCCACCTACAATGGCGAGGTTATTTCCCCATTATCAAACAACACTAATGAGACCTCAGACTACACTTCACCAGAGTCAGTCCAGAACCATGCTGTTGAAAAACCCCCAACAAAACAAACGAAGAGGGGCTCTACTTCCAAAATTACAAAGCCAAAAAACCCCAAGGATAAGAACTCACACAATATGATTGAGAAAAAGTATAGGACTAATATCAACTCAAAAATTTTGATTTTGAGAGACGCTGTGCCTGCTTTGAGAATTGCTGCTGGTGCTGATGATGTCTCTTTGGCTGACTTGGAAGGTATTACTCCTGCTTCAAAGTTGAACAAAGCTAGTGTGTTGACAAAAGCCACTGAGTATATCAAACATTTAGAGCAAAAGAATGCTGCTTTGAAGGACCAAAATGACTACTTGCAAAAAGTTCTTCAAGAGGCTAATTTGAGTCCACAAATTCAAATGCCATTGGCTCAACGTCAAGCTTTAAGCTCTCCTATTGATGGGAGTCAGCAAATGTATGGTAATATGAGGCCAAATAGTCTGCAGAGTTATGACGAGTCACCATACATGCCAAACCAACCACCACAGCAACAACAACACCAGCAACAGCAACAACAACAACAACAACAAATGTCATCACAACTTCCACTACCACCACAACCACAGCAACAGCAAGAGAGCACGAACAGGCCTAACAGGTACTTGTTGGGAGGAATGGCAACAGTTATGGCCACTTCATTGTTTGGCGGTTCAGGTGAGAATGATTTCAGAAGCTTGAGTGCGATGCCATTTGCTTCATACTTGTTCCCAAATGCTTTCTTGAACCCCTCACCAGTCATGATTCAGTTATGGACATTGACAAAATTGTTGTTGGTTTTGGGAAGCTTATTTTCAGTGTTTTACCCAATGGTTCAAAGCTGTATGAACAATGACAAACAATTGAAACTGACATCTGAGTCTAGCTTACTCGACTGTCTTTTGGTTTCATTATATATGAAGGTGCCTAAGAAGTTGTCTGAACAACGTCGTGAAAGAATTATTGCCAACTTGAGAGGCGGCAACAACTCAAAACAAATGCTTTGGGACTACATTGAATTGTCTTCATGTGAAACTAATTTCGAAAACACATTTTTGATGTTGTTGATTGGTACAATGTTGAAGAGCAAGTTTGAAAAATTTTCACTGGTATTTAACCATTTCTTGGGTATGAAAGGTGGATTGATTGTTAATCTTGATTATCGTGGAAGTGACAAGTCATTAATCAGATTGAGTCAATTGATTGGTAAAGTTGATGGTCTTTCAATGTTTAATAGTGAAACTTTGATGAAGAGATTGGTCAATGTTGCAAGTGGTCAATACATCAATACTGATGTTGAAGATGGGCAATGTGCAAAATACATTGAAGCCTATCAAAATACAATTGGTGACTACTACGGTTTGATTACTCAATGGAGAATTATTGACATTATCCATGCCTTGAATTTATCCTACTTGGACAATGTCAACGAGGACACTACTCAAGTGTTTACTGATTTAAAGATTGTTGAAGGTGTCATTGATAAGAAATCACCAATCTGGTCTCAATTCCAATTATTCATGACGATTGTTGACCCAAATCAGAGTTTGTCATTGGTTGAAGAGTTGAAAACTAGAGTTGAACACCAAGTGAACAAGTTCAGATCTGACTGCAAGGAGTTGGAAGATGATGAAGAGGAGTACTCATCGTCAGAACTTGATTTTGAATCCATTGTCAAGAGTTTAAATCTTGTGTCCCAAGAGGAGTTGGTTATATTGTTGTCATCTTTAGTCACATACTACCACAATCTTGACGATAGTGACAAAGAAGCGGAAGTTATGAGATATTTAAGAATACCCAACAAGAAATTCAGTTTATTGACCTTCACTGCAGTGGTGAATATGCTCAACACCGTAATACCGGGTCCTGTTGACGATTTTGAAGGTACTTCAGATGTTTTGATACAAGCCCGCAAATGGATAAATGAGGGCCACTTACAGAGGAATAAGTTGGATTCTCAATATATTGGTCTTGATGACAAATTGGCTGACTTGTTGCTTACAAAGGGGAAAATAATAAATGGTATAGATGTGGAAGAGGCAGATGAAGAGTAAGTCTACAAAGAGATTTGGTTTTTTTTTTTCCTTTTTTTTACTTTTGCCAGAGTTTTTTGATATTTTAGGATTGTGTTTTTGAGCTGATCTATGTGTTTATATGTTGTTAATGATTTTATCTATAGTGTGTAATTGAAGGCTAATTTTCTTGCGTTACTAGGGATTCGATGTAAAAGGTAGAGAGAGCTTAGCCACTAGTAAGTACAGCACCATATGGCAAAAAAAAAAAAAAAAAGATCGAAACAGAGCATTCAAATGTGGCTATGTTTGACAACACTAGCAGAGTTATCAAGTAAGAGCCGGCCACGTGGACAGGCTGTGGGAAAGGAAACAGCTTCCTTCATTGTCTTGATACCGGAAAATTACATTTGTGCGGAACTCCCCGAAAGGAGAATTCTCGGAAATACAATAAGGCACAGTTATCTCTTTATTGTCTGTCAGTTGTAGTTGTTGGAAAGACTAGTACTTTGTGATGTAGCCTCTATTACAATAAGAAGCATTTGTGTATTTCAATGATAATTTTTTAAAATTTTGTAAACAAATGGCCAAAAAAAACAATTCCTATTCTGGTGTCTTTATTGCCTTATTCAGTATATAAACCATTTACAAAAATAAACCACCGACATTGACGCAGGTTTAAAAATATCGATCTACAAGACCCACTGATCTACATCATTTCCATCATTTCCTGGTAATCGAACGTTTTCTGCTTCTTTTTTTGCTGCATATTCACACAACGTACAGTTGCATAAAGCCGAGGAACAAAGGTTGCAAAAGTTTCACTAAAACAAAAACAGAACTAAAAAATAATATAACAAAAACAGAACTAAAAACAAGCATTCAATGTTTATATGCTTTGTGTAAATGAAATGAGCAACTTGTTACCCATCCAATGAAGCACTCGCTTGCATAATTATGCAATGCTTTGTTTTTTTTTTTAAAACCCTCATCATCACACAAATGGGAATTTCAATAATACTTCCGAATGTGAAATTACACTAAATAGCTTAATAAAATCGAGTGATTTTGTAAATGTAATTTCAAAAGAGTTTTTTTAGTTTTAGATCGTTATAGTTACGAAGTCACAGATTTTGTGACTTTATAGCTTTTTTTTTTAAACGCCAATGCAGAAATCAGAATTGAAAATTTTTTTACGAAACAACGTTAATGTTTGGAAATGCAGAAGAGTTCGTTTCTGTTAGAACCCACGTTAGAGCCAGGTAAAATTGTTCTTCTTTAGGCAAGTGCTATAGTTACTGCTCTTGAGAGCTTTAGTGTAAGTCAATGAAAGATAGTAGATTATGCTGGTTTTTAGTTTCCGAGTGACCAAAAAACGCATCTAAATGTTATATTGTCTCTGATGGTTAAACTTTCGTAAAAATTTGAGTTTTCAAATTACAGAAAACTTGTGATGGACAAAAGCTGTTGCATTTTGTGACGTGGAATAAAAGTTAAAATAATAATGGCGCAATTATCATGCAAGTTCTCTGTACATTTGCATGAAAACAATGCCTAAAATTCTTCAGTAATAGCAAAGGTAAGAAAAGATCCATTCTGCATGTGCTAAATTATAAATTATAATTATTAGTGGTTTGATTTGTATGTAATGTCGTTTGTAATTACCTAGGGGGTTCATTTAAGCCTTTAGCTTTGGTGAAGATGAAGCTCGTACTTTAAATAATGCGTAAACCTAAGTTTCGTTATATGAGGTGCATGGTGCATTCAATTTTATAAATTCTTTAATGGGGTGAGCCACAACCTCAAGAGGGAACAGCGTCCGCTTTAAATGAGATGGAGAAGCGTCACTTCAACTGAAACGATGACGTAGGAGTGATTACATAACGTGTTCGATTGCAGCGAGAATTACAAAAACAATTGGTACTAAAGAAAGAAAACAATGGAACAAGAAAAACGCCGAATGCCGGAAGCTTCTCGGTTAAAGGAAATAGATTTTTTAGACCACTTGTTTTGTGCACCAAAGAAGGTATCTCAACAAAAGCATGAAATGGACCCAGTTGGTGTAGGTTGTTACGTGGCATCTTTTTGGCGGCTTTGTGATTATAGATTTGTCATGTACAGAGGATAAGAGTAAAGCAAAGGAAACTGGGTTTCAATGCTTTACCCGCCAATAAGCGAGAGATCTACGAGAAAAAAAAAAATACAAACAGAAGCTATCCAAACTGTCAATACAGCATAAACACATTCTATAAGTGTTAGATTCAATGTTTAGTCGGCACCAAAAGATGCTCTGTTACATGAAATACTTTGGTGCCTCCACTTTGCACCTCTTTTAGTTTAGATTCTCCACACACTTTTCCGGGAAAGTTTATGCATCATTTGACGCACGGTGCTAATGCACATAAAAACTGTTCATAAAGATTCAGAAGTTGAGTCAACAGCAAACTTATACGTTTTCAACTTCACTTCTTGATACGTCATTCATTGAAACAGAAAATAAGAAAATATAATGGTGACGTCGTTTGAGTGCAAAAGAGAATGCGCATGGTGTGTTATATTTCTCCTCTTTTTTTATGTCTCTTGTTTAGTTTCTTTGATGATCTCTGTTTAAAATACAATACACAAAGTACAATTGCATGCAATGAAACCCAGATTTAGGGTAGTGTAACAAAACATTCGAGCTAAATAGTCAAGCTTTGGTTTAAAGTCAGTTTGCACGAACTGAGAGTCATGTGGAGACCTCGGGATAGTTGGTCATTACGAATCCACTTCTGTTTATACAAACTTTTTACACTAAAATTGAAAATAGATTCTTTCCCCCGCTCTAGCTTTAGTTGACAGAGAGGGATCACACAAAGTTCAGTCAGTTAAGCTTAAATTTAGTAATTGCAGTAAACCTTTCCACACACAAGATTTTCTGGAAGTTTTTGCCTAATTGGGAAACAACATCCCCCACTGTACGTTTTATATGAAGTTAGCTAGTGGCCTTGATTAGCAGCTCAAATGAGCTATATGGAACCTTGCCACTCTCCAGGTGACAGCTGCTTCAAACTGCTAAGACTCTCTTTCATCAGTATTTCGTTATATCCGCATTTCAGTTTGTCTTTGTTATTGTTCTCTAGTTACCTTTTTTTTTTCATTTTTGCAACACAATTTCCAATAGAGGTCACACACACACACACATGCACTGTTCCAATGAGGAAGAATGAGACCACTTTCTGGTGAACTGAATGACATGATTACTTCAAATCCAGTGACATGTTCAGAAATTATAATCGTGAGAGCGATAGATGCTGTTCGATGCACAAGATTGATACTTTGTGCTTTAAGACCTCAATTACTAAAAACGATACTAACGACTATTTCGCTTAGAGAATTGAATATGAATATGAGATCTTAGAGACTCGGGATTTAAGACTTACTTACTAAGGCGTGTTTGCAGCTCTAATTTATCTTTCCATACTTCCAAAAAGCTTGCATATGCATACCAACATTACACAGGAGAAAGAGAAAAAAAAACGACAGACTTGGCATACGTGGCTAATCAAGATGCTGACTCGTTGACGACGGCTTTGCGTGAGAGACTATTGAAAACAGTAAAACAAACTTACCAGTGTTTTGCAATTGGCAGTCACATATTTTACTCACCGGGCCATTGTTATTGTTTGTTGCGGGTGGTGTCGATACTTTTAAAACTGGTGATTTTATTTGATGCCGATTGTTGTTCAAAAGTGGTGTGCGTGTCGTCATCAAAAAATAAAAAAAATAAAAAATTAAATTTTTTTTTTTTTTTCTTTGTTCTGACGCATTTTTAGTCATTTGTCGCCAAAATACACGAACTGACAATTATCATCAGCACTCTGCAGGAATATTTTGACCCAAAAAAAAAAAAAAAAATAAAATAAAACCAAATTTTAAAACTAAAATCACACATACTGTGATTATATCAAGATATGCATGATGTATATGCACATACACAAAAAACAGAACAAAAATGAGAATAATTATAATAATCATCACAGTAATATTTCAAACTTTACCCAAATGAATATTGAGAGTATAAGTTTCACAAAACCGCTCTTACCCATTTCATGCCTTTGTCTTTCTATTTCGATCATCACTAACACAAAAGTAAGCGATGATTTATTAGAAAACAGCAAAGAATAGAGGTTTGGCCACTACATATGTGCTGGTCAAAGTGAAGAAAGAAAAAATTCCATACAATTAACAGCTGAAACAAAGGCACTTTTTTGTTCTGAAAATATAGCAGAGAAGGCAAAGCAAACAGCTTTTACTAAAATTCAGTACTACTTCCACTATAAAGCGTTACAAGTGAAATTTGTTGTCTATTTGTTTATTTGTTTTGCTCTTCGTTGTCTAAATTTAACTTTCTTTTGAAAAGAGTGGGAAACGAACAAAAAAAGACAATCTTTCCTTCCATTTGGTTTTGTTCAACAAAATTTTTAAATTTTAAATTTTAAATTTTAATTTTTTTTTTTCCTTCGCTCGCTATTGTTTTAATATTTTATTTTTTTAAAGTTGCAGATTTGTTTTACAAAATACAAAATACAGCATTTAAAACCTAATACATTTTGCCGGATTTGAAAAAAAAAAAACAAATGGAAACAACATATTCCAATCAAACAAACAACACCGCTTAAGAGACAAAGATAAGAAAGTGAAGACTATGATATCAGATTCAGATGAATCGCAAACTACCGATAATCATGAGTATACAATTGACGATTACTACAAACTTGTTAAACCCTTGTGGTCGCACAAGAACGTAAAATTTGACCCAAAAATCGACCACCACAAAGTATTTCGAACCTTGGTTGACTTTAGTCTAACACGAACCATGCTATTATCAGATTTGAAGAAGACAAGCATTGCTGTAGGGGACATATTTGTGGCTAAAGTCAGAAATATCGATTGCCTAGTTGTTCGGATAAACAACCACAATTCGGAGATCCGTTCATCCATTGCCCATATTACCAATAGTGATAGTGAACAGAGTGCAAATCAAGGCAGCAAATCACTAAACACGAATCACCCGCAATACAGATCATGTTTAAGGTCAAAATATATCGAGTTTTGTCCCCATTCTGCCATAGGCGCCTATTTATTTAGCCGATTTCATATACCTGATTATGATGAACAGTTTGAGTTTGACTTGAGTGGTGAATTGGATTTGCCTACAGTGCAAAAAGTAAAACTTCTAAGAGGGCACAATAACCTCGTACCAATGTCAGGATCTCAGCAAATGAAAACACAGAAAAAGGCTTTGGAAATTGCTGGGTTTGACCCAAAGGAGACCAATTTGGAAAAGCTTTTAGTAGCTCATGCTTTTGAATTACCGAAGGAGATGTCAGCAAATTCACTCGAGGAACTACCGTTTGATGTATTGATACAAGTAGCTGGGTTTGAGAGTGGAAAGGATTACTCAATTTTACGAGGTTCAATCGACCCCCCACAAAATTTGTTGGAAAAGATATTCCCATTCATCAATGAGGACTTAGAGGGTAGCAAGAGCGATACAATGATTGATGATGGTGATAATGAACAGCAACTCAAAGAAGTACTCAAAATGTTACGCAAAAGTTTGTGCCAGGATATGCTTATTATCAAAAAAAGGTACCCGCACAATCCCCTTTCAAATAGTGAAATTTTCAATTCTCCCGAATTTGAAGCATTTGTAAAAAAGGTTGAAAATGATGGGGAGTATGATCGGTTAATGAGAGAATCATGTTTCAATCCTCAAGACGATGAGACGGAAAGTGATAGTGAAGATCCCTGGCCTTCATCAATTGATTTTGATTCCAAAGAAGATCTCCAACGCTTGGTTGAACTACAAAGCAACAAATTACGCAAAATGGAAAAGGACATTGCAAATAATATACAACATCAACATCAAATATCCAATCATTTGTACGATTTTATTGCTAAACAAACGGAGATTATGAATAAGCAAAGTGATTTTTTACGCAATATTCAAAATTCAATTAATGGGTTAATCATTTTGAGCTCATCAAAGAATAAAAGTAATGAGTATTTGGCGCAACAAAGTTTACAAGATACTGCTCGTTACATTAATAGTGGCGAAAATGAGCATATAAGAGCTGGGATTGATAATACGTTACAATTGCTATCTCGCATGAGGGGTGGTCTAGAGGGAACTAGTGCTGCAAATGTGTTGCAACAAGTTCCGTCGCTGGTGCTGAATCCAACATATTCCTATGCGTACAATCAGCCTATGCCCCCAGTGCATCAAGTACCACCACCACCACCACAACCCCAATCGCAACAACAACAGCAACAGCAACAGCAAATCCCTGCAGTATCTGCCACTACTCATCGACTTTCAGATACTTCAATCTCAACCAGATCTTCCATGGTTTCAACTAGTAGCCCGCATTTTCGACCAGCATTATCACACTTTCTACCCCAACAACCACATCCATCTCATCCTCACCATTCTCATCACAGTATTACTGCACTGTCATTGTCACATACACCAATCAGCCAAATCCCACACCATCAACAACAACATTCGCAGCAATTTCAAAGTTCTTCCTCCTCTTCCTTGTTGACACAAGGTGTGCAACTACAGCAACAACAACAACAACAACAACAACAACCGCCAGCACCAAAGACGCCCAGAGAATTGACATTACAAAAACGGTTATCACGTCAGGCAACCACGTTGTATGAAATGTGGGATGATTTCAAAACGTTGGAACAAGAGTTGGCACAACACGATATATCGGTTACTGAGTGGTTAAAAGTACACGGATCATCCGAGCGTCAATTTCGTCATACTAGGCTAAAGATTATCAAGTTTGTTGAAGAAGAGGCTATGAGGCGTAATGCCCCTGTTGAGGTTGTCAAGGAGATGTTGCATAATAAAATGAGGAATCGATTACGACCTTGGACGTTGGATGAAGTACAAAGGATGTTGACGTCAGGAAGGAGAATTGATTTGGATGATCCTAGATTGTGATTGCAGAGAGAAAAAGTTTTGTTCTTTTGAAGAGATATTACATTGCAAGTTCAATGTAGTCTTCAAGTATTATGTATTTATTATAAGAAAAGTATATTGTAATATTACGAAAGATCTCAAACGAACAACTTTTTTGGTGTTTAGTATCAGTAGCCAATAAAAAGTGAGGTACGACAGAAACGCTTGTGCAATGGCTGAGATTCTACACAAAAATGCATTACTTGTACACATATACTTCTTCTTCTTCTTCTTCTTCTTCTTCTTCTTCTTCTTCTTCTTCTTCTTTTGTTTGTATTGTTCAATCTTTATGTTAAGCAACGGAAGAATACCCTTTCATGCGTTGTCGCTTATGTATGAAACTCAACCAGTACTGGTCTGGTTCCTAAATGATGGTATAATTCTTCCGAAAGGCACTTAGTTTTGCCTATTGTTTTATGTACAATGGAGGTATTGTATGCACACACAAACGATCAGCCGCCGTGCGCTATTTTATTTAGCCTAATTGGGAATAAAATCCATTACTGTATAAACAGAACAATAAAAAGGCAAAAAAACAAAAAAAAATTACAATGGAGTACTAAAATTTGGCGCTTAGTTGGCAATTGTGTTAGTACTAACTTTTTTTTTTTTTTTTCTTTTGGTGACAATCAACATATGCAGGGTAGGTTAAAATAAAAAGATATATAGCACAATCTACAGTATGGCAGAGAGTGTGCTACCAAATTTGTATTGTTTGTTTGTTTGCTATAGTTAAGCAGTTTACACAATAACAATAGATTTATTTTTTTGCTCTATAAAAAGAAAACACTTTTAGGTGAGAGATGCCTTGCATATGACAGTTTCTAAGTCTGCAAAGAAGGGAAAATATATATATGTATATATTTTTATACATTTAAACTGGTCATAGGATATATACCAATTACTTTTTTTTTTTTTTTATTTATTTTATAGCACTTAGAGTAACCTGGATCAGTTCTTAAGGAGATTGATATTTTATACGTCTTAAAGTGCATTTCTTGGGTATATAATCTGTCAAATGTTTTGTGTTTGGCTGCGAAAAAAAAATAAAAAAATAAAAAAAAAAAAAAAAAAAAAAAAAAAAAATAAAAAATAAAAAAATATTTTTTTTTTTTTGAATCAAACGTTTGGTTTTGCAACAAAGTAAAAAAAAAACTTTATATGCAGGATTAAAAAATATACCAAAATACACTAAAACAAGACTATTATAGTGTTGTCGGTATTACACAAATACAGTATACAGCAATACATATAGTAGTATAAAGATATCCTTTTTGTTATTGGCAAGGTTCCTATTGTTATTATTCCCTTATTCAAACTTTAGTAATCTTTGTTTAAGATCGTTCCTCTATATAACAAAAATCAAACACTCTTACTGTAAACTAAGCTAATTCACAAAAAGAGCAAAATCCTTCCTCCAATGGAACTTGGTGGAGGATCCTATCGCAAAACAAGAGTTTTGCGTTTAAAAACTCGTTCACGGAAGTCAGAGGGGCGATGAATACATGTTTTCGGGTAAAAATACATATCACAAATCTACCAATGCCCATTCTAAAGCACCAAACCTCTAACTGACAAGACTTGTGTATTGGAAACTTTATGGAAAAAAATCTATGTGGAAGTTTGCTCTGCGCACGAGATAAACCTTCACCCTTTTTTAATTGAGGACCCCTACTTTTCTTCTGTACTAGAAAGAGCATCCTGAAATGGCAATGCTTAAGTTTGAAACTTGTCACAGATCCTTCTCGTTCTTTCGTATAGAACAGGGAGCTCCCCAAGACCTTTCGTTTGTGTGTACAAAAAAGCCCAACATAACCTTATGCAAGGACTTATTTTACGAGGCGTTTTTTTGCAAAATCAGAAAAGACAAAAAAACTTTTCTAGGGTTATGAGCCCCTTTAGGTTTCCCCCTTAGGCGCCAAGTTACATCTTTACAATTTAAGCCTCCATTACTTCACATTCTTTAAACCACAGTCTTTTTATTTGCTTTTTTTTTTATTTCCTCGGAGTTTCCCGGTCGTAAAGGAAAAATGCACTAGCTATACTAAAAAAATACATTCTTTTCACTAAAACATACCCTTGAAAGTCTTTCATTCTGAAACAAAGCATTCTTATGCCTCTTCACGGTACTCTCTCCTCCTCTTAGAAGAAACTCCTCTACTATTTTTATACATCTATAGACTTAAAGTTGAACGGTTCATAAGCATAGCCTTCTCCTTCGAAGAATTTCGACATTGCTTCCACCCAATGCAACCTCAACGAATGCAACATGGCAGAAGTACCCTCCATAAGAACCAAGATACACACTGTCAACAGAAACCACATGGCGAAAAGAACCACCGTGGCGATAACACCCACGGCACCAGTTCTACCAAAGGCATTTTGTATTGTCATTGACCACAACACAGTTGATAATTGGGCATGGGCTAATGAAAGGGCCCATAATCTCAAATATGAAGCAGTATGACTGACACAATTTAAACAAAATTCAATAGTATGAATCACTTGATGAATAACAATATCACCAAAATTGAATTGTCCATGATCATCACCATGCGCTGCCGCAGAATGAAACATTGGTTCTATATCATTGGGGAATCTAAACTCATCATCAGTCTCTGGATCTTCTTCATCGTTATCGATTGGCTCGTTATTCAATTCATGCTCCAACTCCAATGCCGCTTCTTCTTCATGCAACATAATCGAATGATTGTGCTGTGAGTGTAAATCAGTATAACCCAACTTTATTGCTTTATCATTTTGTCTTTTTAATGTCAATGGTTTATAAATCAACAACCATGGCACACATATAAGTGCAATAAGAACCAACACCACTTGAATAAACTTTTGACCTGGATACAATTGCTCTTCCACAGTTCCTGGGGATAAAAACATATTGATCAACATATTCAACAACCCTGGTGGTTGTCTGCCAGTACCCAACCAATCAACTGACCATTTGTACACAATAGTTAAACTCAAGTATCCAAATATACTAGTCATGAAAAGAAACCCAGGAATGAAATTTCCAATAATGTCAACTTTCCTTTTGAAGTATAAATAATTGACTAAACTAAACATCAATGAGTAGTTCATATGAACATATCCCATCAAAACCGACAACTTCATCTTGTAGGAGTTTGTAAACAAAAGATTGTTTTCTGTACCATGCCATGCCCAATCAAGACCAATAGGGTAGGTCTTGCCTTCGACTCTGGTTGCCGTCAACGTACCACCCTTTTGCAGGTCATAGTTATCGGGGAAAACATATTCCCATCCAGATCCAAATATAGCCATTGATTTTGAGAAAATATCATTGTAAATGAACCCAGTATACATGGAGAAAATCCCCATCAATAGGATAATGTATCTTCCATTGAATGCCATTTCAAAAATCTCATCTTTATTACGCATAGCACCAAAGGAAACCTCATTGATAATCAAATACAATGCCATCAAGAAAACAATAAATCCATGTCCTAAATCACCAAACATGATAGCAAACATAAATGGGAAAGTAATAATTGTCGCTAAACCAGGGTTGACTTCTTCATAAGTGGCAATACCATATGCGTCAATTATCAGTTGAAATGCTCCTGTGAATTTGTTTGTCTTGTGATAGGTGGGCGGGGTTCTATTGGTGGTTAGTTTATTCACCACAGCAATCAATGACCCTGATTCTTCTTCTCCGTCATCAAAGTCTATACCAGATATATCATGATCACTATCGTCAATAACAAAGGTATCTGTTTCTGCATCAACAGAAATATCTAGAGAGTCATTCGATTGATTAGGTGAGCCACGATCACGATCACGTCTTGTCTTATCTTTAACCAATTTCCTCAATGCGGCTCGTATTTTTTCAAAATCAGCTGAAGGAATCCATCCCTCTCCAACTAAGCATCTTCTAGTACTATCCTCATCAAACTTGTTTAAAGTTTCATAAACCAACTTTTCTCGTTGAATAATGTATGAGTAATCAGGGTAAAGTTCTTGAAAAACCTTCAATTCGGTAATCAATTGGTCCTTGGTACTATCAACCACATTGGTCAACTCTTCAATCCTATCATTAATCTCATCCAACGTTGCTCTTCGCGCTTCCGCGTTTCCCGAGGAATTATCAAAAATTATCCCATCCAAAGATTGTACAATTTTCCGTACTCTTGATCGTAAAACATCACCATGAATAAAGATTATAAACACATTTTTAAACACTTTTTCGGTGGATTTGTCATTTACTGGAAACTCTTCATCAATAGGGATATCATGGAAATACAAATTTCCTCGTAAAAGTCTCCACAAGATATTTCTTAATACTGGTACTTTATCTCTGGCAATTGTTCCTGCAATTGAATTGAAATTCGATTCTTCCCAATCATGAACTTCCATTCCCATTTCCAAACTGTGGCTTTGACGAGCGTTTAATAGGGCAATTTCACTATCGAGTTCACCAACGTCGTCGTCGTTTTCATGATCAACATCATTGTCCACTAACGCTGACCTGTGGAAGTTATTTAGGGTATTTATAACATATCGGTTCTCGATAAATTTAAGTTTTTGGCTATCCAAGTTCCCATATGAAGAATTCAAGTGTTTGATCCTTTCATGATAATCATTCAACTTGACCTTGAATTGATCCATTTCCGAAATCGAAGGCATGGGTCTCATATCAGCTCTTAAATTGACATGCAAGTCTCCTGACACCGTGCCCAATTTATCCATAACTGAGCGAAGAAAATTCAATTGACTAACCATTGTATCAATAGATTTCAACTCATTCATAAATGTGCGTTGGAATGGAGTAAGCTTGGAGTTCAAGTCTCTAAATTGAACGGCTCCCAAGTTACCCAACATCCCCACCATTTCTCTTGCCAATTCTATTGTCACGTAAAATTGGACCAATGTCATTGGTGCTGATCGGAATATTGCTTCGTTGGACTCATTTGAGCCCAGCAGTCTTGAGTCTGATAGTCTAATGGGTGCCATGCTTCACTGCGTGTGTGTATAGAAGGACAAGTAATGTAAATACTGATCAATGATATCTGATGAGTAGCCGTGATAAGTGTGTAATGTGCTCTAGGTTGGTTTTATTCTTTTGATTTAGTTGTCTTGTACTTTGTTCTTTGTTTTTTTTTTTTTCGGCGGAGAGAGTAAATCTTTTGATTACGTATCCTATAAAGTCAGCAGACACTTTGAATATTCTCTTGAGATCTATCAAAAAGCACACCTTTTAATATCGTCCTATTGGCAAGTCAAACCACTTGGTCACGTCTCATTCATTACATAGTCCTTCTCCACACTAGCCATGCAAAAGTTTTTCCCACTACTTCGGTCCTTGTATCTATGCTTTTGCTTTCTAACATATACGATTGCAATTGACACACCAGCTAAACCTAATGAATATGAACAAGCAATTACACAACTACATCAAATTGAGTCCACCTACCATAGACGATTTGTATACACTGCAGATAGCATAGAGAATAACCTTGTGATACCACCATACGATCCAATAACAAGACAGTACAAACAAAAGAAGCACAAATTACAGTCCCCGCCACAACAACTAATCGATAATGTAATCCCACTACTAGAGACAGCTGCATCAAATAGCAACCCAAAAGCCTTGATAACTTTGGGCGACTTGTATTTATTTGGCAATTATTCTTTACCCGCGGATTACCCAAAGGCCAAAACTTACTACGAAAGAGCCGTGGAAATATGGCCTGATGCCCATGCATATTTTATGTTGGGATTTATCCACTCAACAGGACTTTTCGGTGAATTCCCCATTGATGAAAAACGCGCCAATTTGTTCTACCAAATAGCAGCCGAGAATGGGGACATGTATGCATTACAAGTTATGGCGTATCGCAACTTGAAAGGAGTCGGAGTACAGTCGAATTGCGAGTTGGCATTACCGTATTTATCAAAGCTACTGAAGATGGGGTTCGAACGAGAGAAGACCCCTATTGTTGAAGTTGATTATAATATTAGGATTCCAGATTTTAATGGTGGTTTATATGGAGGAAAACTTAGCGAAATGGCGTCGTCTGTTGAAATACCATCACGAGTGTATGCCGAGTTAAGGGCGCAGATCGAAGAGCAAAGATTAGATGCCAATGACCACAAGTATGTTACTTATTATTATAATGGTCTTGAGTACTTGAAGGGAGACTATTTCAATGACAAAGATTATGCGAAAGCTTTTAGAGAGTTCCACAATTGTGTCAAACTAGGAGAGGAATATTACGGCTCAAGAGATTACGAAAATGTTGGCAGGATAGATCGAATATTTTTGAGTCTTTGCCAGGTGAATTTAGGACGCATGTATTTAGAAGGTTTGTATGTTGACAAGGATCCACAGATTGCACAACAAATTCTACAAACATCATTAAAAGTGAAGGTTTCATCAGAAGCTCTCAACCAGCTTGGGTATATTGCGGAACATGGACTTGTTGGAGAAGCAAATCAAACTAAAGCAATGGAATACTACGGTTGGGCAGCTAATCAGAAAAGTGGACCTGGGTCCAAAAATATGGCAAAGCTACTTATGAAGACAGATGGCGCAGACCCTGTTGAGTCAAGTGAAAGCCGAAGTTTGATCTACAAGCACATGAGGCAAGCTGCTTACTTTGGAGATACAGATGCATTGTATTATACTGGATCATTTTTAGAGTCGGGATTGGCACAATTGGTGGAACCTGAGGAGAAAGTAACGTGTCAGAGTATTGCTTTATACTATAGGGAATTTTTGAAAAGATATACCTCATTTTATGCTCCACATTTGAAATACGCTTTTGAAGAGCTTGCGAGTGGCAATTTTGAAAATGCCCTTGTGGGATACCTGCTTGCGGCAGAGCAAGGTTATGAGCATGCTCAAGTCTCGGCTGCCTATTTGTTATACCAAGTACAGCCTTTGTATTCGAGAGAAGAGACAAAAACATTTACTTCGGATAGGTTGAACTTGGCAGTACAATATCTTGACCGAGCTTCGAAGCAGGGTAATTTAGATGCAACAATCTTATTAGGAGATATATTCAAGGGTCAAGATGAAAGTGCACCAATTGAGCCAGATTATGAGCGGGCATTTAACTACTACAGAATCGCCGCTGACAGACATTCATCACACGGTGCTTTCAAGCTAGCGGAGATGTATGAGTATGGACTAGGGCCAGAAGATTTCACCATTGACTACTTCCTAGCCAAAAGATACTACGACCAAAGTTTGCAATACAAAGAAAAGAATGACATAGACCAAGCGCTATATTTAAAGCCCAAGTATAGCAGTGCTCATATACATTGGGCACTTTTACGGTTACGATTCAAGCATCTTTTCAGCTCGAATGGTGCAAACAATCGTATGGACGATCAATCTAATGGATGGTTTAGCACGTTGAAATCGTTGGGTACAAAGCCAGCTAGTGAAAAAAAAGCTCCAGAGCAAAGGGAATCAATTTCCAAAGCAGATGCACATCATTACGGCACTGATTATGAGACAGAGTTTGTGGAAAATTATGACATTGGTGACTACTTGGTAATCTCCTTGACATTTTTGTTTTTCCTTGTGTTTTTTGTCCAAAATATCATTCGACAAGTGAGACGTATGCGCAATGGCAATGAAGAAAGACGTGAGCCGCCGGAGGAAGCAAGAGATGGAGCACAATGGAATGGAAATCAATTCCATTTCAGAAGAGGTAATTTCGAATTTCATTTCTTTGCAATATAGGATTTTTATTTAGTGATGTCATCAACGATATTTTTAAGAATAGCATTGTTTTTACCAATACGAGTCTTTTGTGATCTCTTTTTAAGGGGGGAGCTGTTGACAGATTGTGGTAAATCGTAGATCTTATCAGCATCTACAGGAAGCAAATGGTACCAACCTTTCAGCTCCAAGAAATCAATAAAAGTTTTTGTAGTATCGTTTGTAGATAAAGTGGAACGTGACCCAAGAATCACCAATTTCGATTTCGCCCTAGTCACAGCCACATTTAGACGTCGCCATTCCTTTAAAAGATCACCGGCATGTTTCTCCTTGTTGGATCGTACTAAGGAAATAATTATACATTGCTTATCTCTACCCTGGTACTGGTCTGCTGTAAGTATTTCCAACTCTGTTCTCGATGACATGTTTCGTTTCAAAAGTTCAAGTTGAGACCGGTAGTAGGACATCACACCTATTTGAGACTCATCCACACCAGCAGTTACAAACGCCTTGACAATTTGCTGAACCAATGTTGCTTCTCTGGAGTTTCGCACTGCTTCTCCAAACACAGTCTCATATGCCGGGACGGTGTCATGATCGAAAAATAAAACTTTCCTATGCTTGTCGAAAACAAGATCCATCCATCGGTTTTCTTTTGGTACTTCAGGTAGAACAAACCTCGATACAGCTTCCGGGTATGGGATCTCCATACATTGATTGGCAATTGTTGGCGACCCGCACTTTAATTTGTTCTCGTATACCAAAATGTTTGAAACTTGCATAATATCTTCACACATTCTGTACTGTTCTGTCAACTCGCTCACTGCTTGTGGATGAGCTTCGGCAAGTATTTTAAACAAGGATCTTCCAAGCCCATGTCGAACTTCAGGGCTGGGGTGTTTGACCAAAGGAGGCAACTGATAATGATCCCCAACCAATATAAACTTCTTGGCAAGACTTATAGGTCCTAAATTGATGGGAACGGTGATTTGTGAGGCCTCATCAACAATGCAGTAGTCAAACTCCTGTCTCAAGTTGAAACATGAGTCGGTGATTCCCAAACAGGTGGTTGCCACAATATTTGGCATCTCGTATGTATCTCTATACTGGGTCCGAGATACAATGGGATCCATGTAATCTGGAATATACTTGTGTAGTGCTTTGTGAACCCGTAATGGATATCCAATTCTTAGAAACTTGAAATTTTCATCATCACCCATCTTTCCCACAATTTTTAATAGAATGTTATCAACAGCCGAGTTAGTATAAGATGTAAGCAAAACCGTTTTCCCTTCTTCAACAATTCTTCGAACCATTTCCACAATGATGGTACTTTTCCCGGTACCAGGCATACCAAGAATAAGTGCATAATTCTCTGCTGAAAACACTTTATTCAAGGCCATGGTTTGGCATTGATTGAATTGGGAGTCAAATGAATATGCTTCATTGTTGCTTGAAAATTTCGGCGGTTTCAAGTCTACTAGTAAATCACGAAGTTGAGCCAGTGAGTCAGGCAAAAATATTCTCAACACATTGTACCGAGCTAAACCCATACCATAAAACATTTCATCTTTATCAATGATAAACCTCTTGCTTCCTCTAGTTCGAGCTTGCTGTTGCCCATGGATTAAACTCTCCATAACTTGATTGTTTTTTTGATTAAAGTTTTCCATTTTCATGTCATGCGTCACTATTCTCCGCCTAGTGCTCAATGTGATTTTCTTAGGAGACATTGACTTGATTATACCCGTGGCGATGGCAAAATGCCCGTCTTCATCACTAATCAAAACTCGATCACTGATGGCAAGTTTTGAAGACAAAATATTGAACAGTGAATTGTCTTCATCTTTGGCAAAAGTGTACAAGAATTGTCTTGCTTGAGATTTGTCACCATGTGCACTGGCGATGTAAAACACCAGGCTCTGGTCCTCATTTGACTCAATGATTTTCAAATTGTGCAAGCTAGTACCTTGTTCTTCGCGCAATTGTTTGGGCAAGGTCCATAAATATTTCAAAGTCTTGCTCATGACCTCCTCTTCTTTTGAGATTAAAGTATCCCAAGTATTAAAATATTCCTTGTACTTTGGATTTGCTAAATGATGAGTGATTAATTCGTAATCGCCCTCGTCAATACCAGAGTCTTCCTTGGTTCCATTCTCGGACAAATAGTTGATTGTCATACATCCAGAAATCACTTCACATCTTTCACAACTTGAGCGTCGCAATAGATCAGGCAATGTTCGGCCAGACCGTAAGTGTTGAGAAACACGATTTCTCAAGTTGATCAATGATCGTAAGTCTGAAACACGTATTTGACATCTCTTGGTGACACCTTCTTTTGTATATACAAGAACGAAGGAGTCTATATCCATATCGTACCGGTCTTTGAAAAGTAGTGCATACAACGATGCTTGTGCACTGTGGCTAACGTGTTCACGTCCAGTTTTGATCTCCATTGGCAATAGATATTTCCCATTTATATCCTTCTTACGTAGACTCGCAATGATGGTTGCATCAATCATACCTTTCAATCCAAACACAGGAGACCTAATCTCTTCTTCTGTATCCAAAATGTCATCGACAGCGAATGCAATTTGATCTCGTTCCAGGCAATCATCAATCTTGGATCGCACACTAGGTTCCTTTTTATAGTAAGTTTCAAACCATTCTTGTAAATACGGTAGATGCTTTTCGACTTCCTCGTCAATATCTTCCATGCTCTTGTCAATGCTGCACAAGGTCAACAAGTACAGCTGTTTCAATTCATCAAACACTTCTCGCATAAAGTCGATATCCCATGTCTCCGCCACCATACACTCCTGAAATATATAATGCACCATTTCTCCAACAATGATGGGAATGGTTGAAGTTGCTGGGAACTTGTAGCGTGATACCAAAACTGTTTTTCGTGGACAGTATAGTTGTTGGGCAATCTTAGTAGCAGAGATCAAAACATCAGGGTTCAAGACAAGCAAGTTGTGTGTATCATCAATCAAGTTTGGATTTCCTTCATCGGTATTTATAACGTGTATTATATCATTGATCAGGAAATCGAGCTCACAGTATTCTCCCCTTAAAATAAGCCTGACAATTTGTTTATCAGCATTTGTGACTTCTAAAATAATCTGCTTCTTTCCGCTTGTTCCATATACTTGCTCTGTAAAATGGAGGATTTTAAATCTCCGCAAAATCGATCTTCCATAGCCGATATCAGTAAGCTCCTCTTCCTTCTCATTTGATTCACCTTTTTCTAGCAAAAGCTTTTCAAACTTTTCCATACCCTGTTTGAATGACTTAGTGAATATGGAGCTCTTAGTATCACCACCATTTAAAAGATTTAAAATCTCAGGATCTGTCTCATCTGAGAACGGATCTTCTGAAATATCTGCCTTTGGTGAGGATCCCAACTCTTCAGATTTAAAGTACTGTTTGCTTTTAGACGGCGATGAGTCAACTTTTCTATCCTCCTTTGGTGACGCTTGATGTCCCTCTTGTTGTGACAATATTTTCAAAATCTCGTCATCTTCTGAAAAGGGGTCATTTGATTGTAAAGTTTCATCATAGACCTTACCTGTAGGCGACAGTTTAATGTTTATAACCCTTGGACTTTCATCTTTGGAGTCATCACTGGCTAGTTTACTAATCCAACTACTCAATGTTCCTTGCACCAATCCAGAACACTGGCTCTTGCTTGCACTTTCAACGCCCGTTGATTTTGTTCTTTGTAGTGCAGATGTACCTACGGATTCAGATTTAAATCGGGTAGCCTTGTTGCTCAAATCTGATCGCGTCTTTGATAATTTAGGTGAAAGTGAAGAGACATTGTAGAAATCTGCTCCATACTTTGATAACACTTCGGTAGTGCCCCCTACTGACTCCGTTTTTATATTCTTTACATTCCTCAAAGGGGATGATGAGTAGCTGACTCCTTGCTTTATACCATTCACTTTCTTTTCATCACGATGGTTTGAATCAGGACTTTCTCGCCAACGAACTCCATCAAAACTATCATCAGAATTATCGGTGGCAATTTGCACTTCCACGTGCTTTTTAACTTTACGTTTAGGACTGTAATCAGGGACGTGTGTGTGATTGTTGGCTTCTATAACAGGCTGAACTTGAGATCGTAGTGTGTTTGTATCTATTGGCTTAATCACTGGAGCTTGGTTGTCAGCATCTGCTGTTAGTTTATTGACTGGTTTGAAAAAGTACGATTGCTTTTTCGGCCTTTTTAGAGGCTTTATGGATTCTGTATCGTTCGAGTTGGGATTCATATTAGCATTACTTGGTTTATGTTGGTCTTCATAGTTGTTGGATCGTGTCATGAATCCAGATGAAACTGGTAATGAATTTTGTTTTGATTTGCAGACGAGTCGCGCGTATCATCACAGCAAACGAATTCTTGGTTTGCACCCAATACTGTACTTTAATTTACAGGAAGCGATGCCTTTGGACACCTTATAAAAAGTAGATATAAGTATAGGAGCTTAAACATGTTAAGCTGGTGGTTTGAGAGCTTGTCAGGGATCGCATTTGTCAACTATTGCTAGTCTACAGTACAAGCAGGTAGGTACTAGGTATATAGAGGTCCAAGAGGAAGGAAAGTAGAACTGATCGAGTAGGAAAGCTTCTGAAGAGCAGCAGTATTCTTGGCTTGTTTCAAACGAGGCAATCAATTTCACTGAATGCCGAAATGGGAGCAATTTGAATGGCTCACAACCTCCGTAGAAGGCTAGCAAGCTTAGAGAAAAGAAAAAGACTAATTTGCATATACCTTATCCCTCTTTCAATTAAAGCCTGTCGACATAGAAGAAATGGTATAGCACCTGTGGTTATTCCTATCCCCCTAGCTCTGTTATCCATCGTTTAGTTACACAAACGCAAGCCATAATCCACACAGAAAAAATTTCTCTCTTTTTCTCTCTTTCTTCTCATCTCAAAAATTTTTCAATCGTACTACTTGAAGTTAATAACTCCACTTCAAAACCATTAGAAGTGTTTATCTCAACACATACATTACACTTTCTATTATAAATGGCTTACATTTTAACAGAAACATCCGCAGGTTATGCGCTTTTGAAAGCCTCCGACAAGAAGATTCATAAATCGTCTTCTTTGATTGAAGACTTGAACTCGTTGGAAAAAGTTGCTGATCAATTCAAAGTCCATCGTTTTGAAAAATTCCAAAGTGCAGCTAATGCCTTGGAAGAGGCTAATGCAATTATGGAAGGAAAAGTTTCCGATAGTTTAAAGAAGTTATTAGAAGATGCCAAATCGGACAAGAAATCCACCTTGATAGTATCAGAAACAAAGTTGGGTAACACCATCAATAAATTGGGATTAAACTTTCAAGTTGTATCGGATGCAGCTTCATTAGATTTACACAGAGCAATCAAGCAATTTTTACCAGAATTATTACCAGGATTGGATAACTCAGCCCTTAACCAAATGTCATTGGGTTTAGCACACTCTATTGGTCGTCACAAGCTCAAGTTCTCAGCAGACAAGGTTGATACTATGATTATACAAGCCATTGCATTATTGGATGATTTGGATAAGGAGTTGAATACATATGCCATGAGATGTAAAGAATGGTATGGATGGCATTTCCCAGAATTGGCCAAAATTGTTACTGACTCTGTTGCATTTGCCAGAATTATTTTGACCATGGGTGTAAGGTCCAATGCTGCTGAAACCGAATTGTCAGAAATATTACCAGAAGAAGTTGAAGAACAAGTTAAAACTGCTGCCGAAGTTTCCATGGGTACTGAAATTACTGAAGATGATTTGGAAAACATTAAAGCTTTAGCTGAACAAATTGTCGACTTTGCTGCATACAGAGAACAATTATCAAACTATTTAAGTTCGAGGATGAGAGCCATTGCTCCAAATTTGACAGCAATGGTTGGAGAATTAGTTGGTGCTAGATTGATTGCCCACGCTGGTTCCTTAACTTCTTTAGCAAAAGCCCCAGCTTCTACTGTACAAATTTTGGGAGCAGAAAAGGCATTGTTCAGAGCTTTAAAGACTAAACACGACACACCAAAGTATGGTATAATATACCATGCATCATTGGTTGGTCAAGCCAGTGGTAAAAATAAAGGAAGAATCGCCAGAGTGTTGGCAGCTAAAGCCGCTATTTCGTTAAGGTACGACTGCTTCGATGAAGAAAGAGATGACTCTGAGGATTTTGGTTTGGAAAATAGAGCCAAGGTTGAAGGAAGATTAAGTCAATTAGAAGGAAGGGATATGAGAACTACTTCAAAGGTTAGTAGACAACAACCAAAAATTGATATTACTGAAGCTAGAGCATATAACGCTGATGCCGATGCTCCTGCAGCTGCTGACCAAGATTCTGATGATGAATCGGATACCGAAGAAGTTGATGAAAAAGTGGAGGTAAAGGAAAAGAAATCCAAGAAGGATAAGAAGGATAAGAAAGACAAGAAGGAAAAGAAGGAAAAGAAAGAAAAGAAGGACAAGAAAGAAAAGAAGGAGAAGAAGGATAAAAAGAGAAAGAGAGAAGAGGATGGAGAAGAGAAATCATCTAAAAAGGAAAAGAAATCAAAGAAATCTAAAAAGGATTAAATAGATGCAAATTTGTACATTAATATCAAGCTAAACAGGGAAAATCCCCATTACTGTAGTATATATACCTAGTCTAATTCTTCATCACGTAGCTCAGATTCAACGTGCTGGTCACTCGAACTCTCTTGGTTTTGAGTTTCATGCCTGTCAGTATTTCTAGTTTCTTCCCTCAGAGTCGTCTCTTGCCTCTGAGTTCCAGCTGGCTGTTCTGATTGAGATTGATTGTTATTACTTTGCCTGTTATTATTTGTCACTTCCACCCCGTTAACAAATATAGTTCCATTCCCATCACCTTGTGTAAACCTTTCAAAAGTGCTTAGTATACCATTGCGAAGTGCTTCAGGAAACATATTTGCGAAATTCGGACGGTCGTTGGGCCTTGGAGGTTGTTGACCGGGGGTACCATTTGGTCTATTATTCGTATCGCCAGTAGTACCTGCATTGCCTGCATTGCCTACTGGATCGCTACCCTGACGACCAGGTTGCTGTGAATCTTGTCCACGTGTCCTTGACCCACCTCCTGTAAAGCCGCCGATCATGTTATTAAAATTAAAGGTCGGTGGCCACACGTCCCTGTTGATAGGATCAAAACTATCGGGGCTTTGAGCTCCATCGTTATCTCCAGCACCAGTAGTATTACGGGTAAAAGTGGTGTGAGTAGGTTCAACTTGTGTGATGGTTGCCGTTTCCATGCCATTTCTTGCAAGTATATTTTGCGCAGCATCTGGGGTTAATATATTTGGACGACTCTCATTGAATCTCAGCGAAAGATCTCTCAAAGAGGAATCACGATGCACAGGGGTATAAGTAAAACAATCACGATCATCTTCTGGACCAACAGCTCTCAATCGAGCAAGCAATTTCCTCACGTCGCTGATAATGTTTTTTATTTTATCTGCAGGTACACTTTGCTGATATGCTCTTCTTTCAGTCAAGGCAATGGCTGAACTCAATCTTTGTACAAATTGGGGCAAGATTGTTTTCATTCTCAAGTCCCTATATTCATCAACAATAGGACCGCTTGTGCGGAGATGATTAGGCAACAATTCTCCCACGGCTGATTTCAAGGCTAGATCATAACATTCTAAAGCAAGCAACCCATTTCCCATATACAAATGACAATAGCCCAACTGGGTCCATGCTGGAGTGAATGCACTGTCCAAGAAAATGGCGGCATTCAAATCATCTATAGCTTCTGGAACACAATTGAGACCGATAAATGCAATGGCTCTGTTGGTGTAGATTTGTGGTACATCAGCATCCGTAACAGGGGTAGCTAATAGCAACGCCTCAGTGTAAACCTTTATTGCTTGTGCATAACTTTGAAACGACATCAAATTATTACCCTTTTCTCGTAGCTGATTGAGCAAGGTTTCATTTGGTTCACTTACTTCTTGCAAGCCGGATGCAAGGATATTCAACGCAGAAACAAATTTCGATCGGAAAGCTTGGATAAAATCTTGATATGGAACTTGTTCCACATTGAATTGATGGAAAACTTGAAGCACAGAATCAATCCACATGTCACTACTACGTGGAAATGTTTCTTTAAAATTTATAACATGATGTATTGCATATAGGAGCAAATCCTTTGAAATTCCTTCGCCACTTATTTGAAATTTTGGGTCCTCCTTTAGTACTTGCAAAAGTAATGCATGTAACTTTGTTTGAATGTGTTTGCTGGATCCCACCAGTGTTGGAAAGGAAGACTCTTCTTTCACCACGTTAATCAACTCAATAGTGGATAATTTTGGGAACTCAATCTTGCCTGGATGTTGGCTACTCAATACGCGCTCAATAATTGATATGGTGGAATTATTATGATACTCATCCGAATTGGTAACAATAGAATCCTGTTCCTTATCCTTCACCAAGACTTTTCTCATGGCCACATCCGTCAAGAAGTTTAAACCCGATTGGAAACTTAGTTTGTCATCTTCATCTACTCCATCAAACATGAATTTTCCCGCTTTAACATCGTCTAAGATTTGTCTAAAATGCACGATGAACGCTTGACTCAAGAAGTAGTCAAACGCAAAGTGGTTTATATCATTGAAATTTGTATATTCTGTCATGATCAGATCTGATCTTCAAAAGGTTGTGATCCTCCCCCTCTGTCTAATTTTCCGCTTCTTTTTTTTTTTTCTTCTTCTTTTCAAACTTCGACATGTGCACGTGAATAATTGAAAAAAATAAAAATAATTGTGTCTTACTTGTCCCTCTTACTTTTTATCTATAAAAGTATCTAAACCCTATAATCCTTTTGACGTACAGCAGCAGCAGCAGCACGAGCAAAGCTGTTAGCCAGATTGGTGGACAGTGGTGAACGGACCGATGACAGAGTGGACACTTTGCGTTTTGTTTCCTTTTTGGTCTTTTTGGTACTACCTTTTTTACTCTTGATCTCACTCTTCTTAACTGTTGTTCCATTAGTAGCTTTGCTCACTGGTGCGGAGACACCATTGTCAGCTTTAGGCTCATCAGGCGAAGCTGATGATGTTTCTCTTGCAATCAATAGACAATCAATCCATCCATGACCTTTGCCAATGGAAGCCTCGTTTCCAGACTTGTCTACAATCTTGATAACTTCCAGCTCGGCATCCTTGCTGACAATTTGCTGAAGGAAATACAACTCCCCGTTTTCCTTAACCACCTCAATGATCAAGTACCCTGAATGGTTGTCGGTCAATTGCTCCTCGTCGTCATTTTCAAACTCATAATCATACATCAAGTAGTCTCCACCATTATTTGCTTTCAAATCAACTAGCATCACCTCTAAAGTGGAATCAACGAGAAAGATTCTAGCCATATTGGTGACAAACGTTAAAACAATTTTGGACCCATTCCGTAAGTGAGATTTATGCTCTGTGACAATCTTTTCCAATACCTCATCGTCTAGAGTGTCATATTTCAACGATGACTTTCGAAGCAGCATTCTTTTCAAAAGATCCATTTTTAGAATCTTTTCGTTAGGTGCAAGCAAACTTGACACTTCGTGTAGCTTTAGTATAGTTTGCTTTTGGGAAAGTTTACGGACTGGTTTCGCCTTCTCTTTTGAGGAACTTGTTTTCAGTGATGCAAAAGATTTTGCGCCCGTCAGTTTTGCAAATGCAGCTGCTGCAGCTGCAGCATCGGGCGAATTTTTATGAGACTCAGGAACATAAGGAGTGATACCCTCTGTAACACGTGGGCTGTTTGATGTTTGATTGCCTGGCTTAATTTTAGGTGATTGCGATGGTACTGGAGTAGTTGGGGCAGGTCTAGCCATGTTTTGGAAAGCTGTGTTTGCGCGAATATTTGCTTTCCCTCCGGGTTGAGGTTTAGCCTGCGGTGGTTGACTTTGTGGCGGTTGACTTTGCGGAGGACGAGGTGCATATTGACCAGGTTGTTGTTGTTGTTGATGTTGCTGTGGCGGTGGTGGCTGTTGTGGTGGTGGCTGCTGTGGCGCTGGTGGCTGTTGCTGTGGTGGCATGACAACTGCAGGGCGAAGGTTATTGGAAGGCGGTGTAAAAACAGGTTGATTAACTGGCTGAAGGGGAGGTGCTGTGTTCTGAGCCTCACGTCTTTTAGGTGGCAGCACGTTTGGTAGAAATTGACTAGTCAGCTCCACAATGCCATTTGAAGATGTGTTTTTGCGTATAGCTGTTGGAGGCTTGAATGATTTCTTGGCGCCAATTGTAGGTAAAAATCCAAGATCAGATGCGTTAATTTGGGATTGTAATTGTTGATAAGAGTTGGATTTGTTCATCTCTCTGTTGGCGCCATTTTTGAGTCTTGGAATCACCAGCTGAGACAAGCTGTCGGTACCAAAGAAGCTTTCAAGTTTTGGCACTTTTCTCTGCCATATATATATTGGATCGTTCCAATCAACATCTTTGAACCATGGGAAAGCCATAAGATCAGGAATAGAAGGCCTAGCGGAGGGATTTGTTACCAATATGCGTTCGATTATTTCCGTAACTTCTTTAGGAATTGGTTTAGGTGATTTGTAAGCATAGTCGAGGTCAATAATCTTCTGAAACGTTAAATACTCCGTACTGCCTTTGAATGGCGGTGCACCATTAAAGAATTGGTAAAGAATGCATCCCATGGCCCAAATATCAGACTCGAAGCCGCAAATATTGTCCTTTAATAGTTCTGGGGATACATATTCTGCAGTTCCAACAAAAGAGCCAAACCTCTCCTTCGACACTTGCCCTGGATTCTCCGCCTCTGAGTTAAAAGATCTATAGTCTATCTTTTCCCCATCCTCGTCATTCTCTCCTAGTAGTTTGGCAGCTCCGAAATCGGTAATCTTCAAGTTAAAGTCATGTCCAACCAAGATATTTTCCGGTTTGAGATCTCTATGTATAACTCCTTTCAGATGAATAAATTTCACAGCGTCAATAATCTGGCACATGTAAAACTTCGATACAGGTTCAGACAAAGAACCCAACTTTCTTATGATCGATAAAAGCTCTCCATACTCGGCGAAATCCAAAACAAAAAATAAGCTTGACTCATCTTGGAAAGTGTAATACAATTGTACTATGCCAGGATGCTGGTGACCCAATCTGTGAAGTGTGGTTTTCTCAATATTGACGTATTTTATTTTACCTTCCTTTACAATGTGCCTCTTTGACAATACTTTAATGGCAAATGTTTTCTTCAGTTGCTTGTCCATTGCTGAATACACAGTAGAATACGATCCTTCTCCAATCATTGATCCAAACTGGTAATCACGGGCCGACTTCTTTTTTGGATTTAGTACTTGCGATTGTGGCATTGTGGGTGGTTGTTTTATAACCGTGGGATTCGAGTTCAGTATATGCGACTGCGATAATTGTTTTGCCAAGTGGTTTGGCAAGTCGTTGTTGAGTGTAGATGGTATAGACGATTGACTCGACTGAGGTGGTACATTCTGTCTATAGGACATATCTCAAGCATCGATAAGAGAGTTGAATTGGCCAGGCTGTTTGCACTGTTCGATTTGTGTTGATCTGTTTTGGATTTTTTTTTTTTTGCTTCTTTTCTGTTTTTCTTCTCATACGTTTTTCAGATTAGCTCATTTGAAAGGAGTACTCTAGCAGGATAGAGGAGCACGCTTGACATTCACGACCAGGAGGATAGCACAACCAAGTCATCTATTTTGTTGAATATAAATTTGCCATCATGAAACCTACATCCAGGGTACTACGATATGGGCGGCTATTTAACCGCCCTCAGACATCATTTGTGAGATCTCTTACAACCACTAGAATGCATCGCCAAGCACCAGTTAAAACGAACTTGACAAAGATCTTTGATGATCAGGAATATTTCGACACTTTCAACCATAACTCCTCATACAAGCTACCGTTTTCGTTCAAAAAGTCGGAGTCAGGGTTGTTCAAAAATGAGTTGTTGAAAAATCCACTGGGGTTGGTAGATTTCTCGAAACAATCTTTGGCAGATGCCAAAGCTTTAGTCCAGGAAATGCTTAATAACAAAACCGAGCAA
The DNA here is from genome assembly GCF_017655625.1 of Lodderomyces metapsilosis. Lineage (NCBI taxonomy): Eukaryota > Fungi > Ascomycota > Pichiomycetes > Serinales > Debaryomycetaceae > Lodderomyces > Lodderomyces metapsilosis. The sequence goes on along the minus strand of NW_027138160.1, from coordinate 69,804 downwards.
GGAAAATTAGACTACATCAAGAAACTAGATCAGTTGTCTGATATTCTTTGTCGAGTCATTGATGTTGCCGAATTTATCAGAATTGTACATCCTAGTTCCAAATGGATCAATGCGGCCCAAAAAACCCACGAAATCCTATTTGAGTACATGAATCAACTCAACACCAATGTTGAATTGTATACAACTTTGGTTGATGTGCTTAACGACTCGCTGGTTACACTGCAGTTGACCGAGGAGGAGATAAAAGTTGGTGAATACTTGAAACAAGACTTTGAACGGTCAGGTATTCATATGGATCCTGATACAAGAAATAACTTTGTTGCTATAACACAGGAAATTTCCTTACTTGGTTCTCATTTTAACAACGAGATCAATACGTTGGACTCGTACTGGTGTCCTATTACAGTTGGAGATTTTGAGGGTATAGAGGATCCGCTGATCAAAAAAGAGATTCTTCTGCTTCAATCTAAATATAATGGTAAACGTGTTGAAAATGAGTGCTATGTCCCTTTATTTGCACGCATTCCATACGCCATATTGACAAAGTGCAAGTCGAGCGAGTTGAGACGAAAAGTGTGGTTGGCATTGCACAATGCATCGACTGAGCTGATCAACATACTTGATAGAATAGTATCGTACCGTGCATTATTGTCACAAATGTTGGGGTATAAATCATATGCTCATTATCAACTAGAACACAAGATGGCAAAGTCTCCAGAGAATGTTATGGCGTTTTTGAAGAACATCCAACAGTCATTGGGCAATTCTTCCGTATTGAGCGAGTTGAAGCTTTTGAGTGAGTTTAAAGATGAGAAAGTGGAGTACAAGGACGACGCATCGTTAATAGATAGCATTAAGCCATGGGATCGTGATTTTTTGGTGTCAAGAATGCAAGAGCATAAGCAGCAGGATATTTCTTTACAGACAAAGATTTCTGAATATTTTTCGGTTGGGACTGTTATTGCCGGATTGAGCAAATTGTTTGAGAGCTTGTACAATGTTTCTTTTGTCTCTGAGGCGACTACCCAAGGAGAGGTTTGGGAAAAGAGCCAGGTCAGAAAATTGAAGGTTATTGACAATAGGAGCAACCAAACTTTGGGGTATTTGTATCTTGACTTTTGGTCACAAAAGGTTATGCCATCTCATTTCACCATTACTTGCCTGCGAAGAATACATTCATGGGAAAACGAATCTGACTACAAGAAGAAAGTTCAGCTTGATGGTGATTACCAGCTTCCTGTGGTATCTTTAGTTTGCAACTTTAGGAACAATTTTGGAAAAGGTCCTACCTTGCTCTCACTTGATCAAGTTGATACCATTTTCCATGAAATGGGGCATGCCATGCACTCGATGATTGGAAGAACCGAATTGCATAACTTATCAGGTACTAGATGTGCCACTGATTTTGTTGAAATACCATCAGTTTTGATGGAATCGTTTAGTAAAGATTTGCGAGTTTTGGCAAAAGTGGGGAAGCATTATCAAACTGGTGAGCCTATTCCTCAGAGTTTACTACAACAAGCACATCAGGATAAAAACACGCTCCTGGCTTGCGAAACTTTCATGCAAAGCAAAATGGCTACATTGGATCAAAAATTGCACAATGCTGAGATAGTTGAAAAGTTAGCCACTGGGATGAATGAGATCAATTCGACTGAAATCTATCACTCCGTGGAGCTGGAGCTTAAGGTACTTGCCGATAAGTGGTCAACATGGCATGGTAAATTCCCACATTTATTCTCTTATGGTGCTGTGTATTATCTGTACTTGCTTGATCGAGCAATTGCGGAGAAACTTTGGAGAGGGTTGTTTGAGGAAGATCCTTGGAGTCAAGAAGCAGGATCTAAATACAGAGATTGTATTTTAAAATGGGGTGGAACTAAAGACCCTTGGCTTTGTCTTGCTGACGCATTGGGTGTCGAGGAGTTGAAAGAAGGAAATTCCAATGCCATGGAGTTAATAGGCAGGGATTCCAATTTGTAAATAGTTGTGTATATAGGCCTTTCAGTATACTTTCACCGGTAGAATTTACACTTGGAAGTGATTGATCGAGACGAGACACTCACGAATGTACCCAATTATCATAACCTGCAAGTTGCGAAAACAACTATAATGAGAAGAAGGCTTAGTGTCCGCATAGGTGAAAAAGTAGAATATGTCAGCTCCGGTCGCCTTCACGAGTACAATCATATATCGCGCCTGCTCCCATCCTATCGTGGCGACTTCGGCGATGCACTATTATACACCTTAACTTAGCTATAAGGTTGTTGTCAAGAGTTTCCCCGAGGCTTATAAGGAACTGCTTATCTCAAATGCAGGCCTCTACTAAGTCTGCACGGCATATCAAACAAAGTTCATCTTTATATGCAGCACAAAACTAAAAGGGTTTTTTTTTTTTCTGTCAAAATGCCTTTTAAGAAAAAAAGAAATTTTTTTTTCGTTTCTTTTTTCTTTTTCACTTAAGCGCTGCTATTCAAATAAAAAATGCCTTTTTTTTTTTCAAAATGCCTTGTTTCTTTATTTAGTTTTGAGTTTCTATTATCTTACCCCAATCACAATCTTTGATTACATGTTTTGAAAAAAAAAAAAACAATGCACAGCCAAAGAAGAGGAGATAAGCCCTTGGTGAAAAAGCCGCTTTTTGTACTCGTATGATTTTACATACCCAACAAAGATTAATAGCCAAAGGTCAGTCGAAAATGCCTCATTCTATTGACGATAGGCTTTTGCAACAAATTAGTAAACTATCTAAAGCAAATCTACTGCCTATGGCGTCGCTTAAGCCCACCTCGTAGCTTAGAATATTACACTTCAAACACTCAAACAACGTCGTCTTACATAGCGAGAGGGTTCGTGAGTCATACGAGCCCTAAGTTACGGGACACTGTCCTCCTAGCAAGAGCTTTGCTGTCTTATCTTTATTAAAGATTTGTAGGGTTATCAAAACACGTCTTGAGACCTCGCTTGTTATCTCTCCCGTGACCTCATACATCACACCGTATCCAAAGTTTCCTTGAAATTCAGCGGGTTGAACAGACAGAGGATGATCTCAGCAATTGCATTATTTGACTCCGACTAAAAGGGTCTATGCTAACCCCACACATAGTAGACCATACCCTGAGACTTCTGTGGTGTTCTGCCCCACTTGCAGTCAATCGGAGAGGAAGTGAGGAGGAGGATAAACACTTACCTGACGAAAAAGAGGGGTGGGTTACGTTGCAGCTTTAATCCTGTATATTACGTATTTAACATTTCTTTTTGTTTCTTTGAATTTCACTTTGTGTCATCATCATCAATTTTTTTTTTTTTTGCTCTTTTCTCTTTTTCTCTTTCTCTTTCTCTTTCCCAACTGGCGTTTTTTTGCAATTTGAGATGATCTTTGCAGTTCCGATAACGTTTGTGTACACTTTGTACATCAAGTCAGCAGTTTGTTTCTAAGATTGTAAATGATTACTTTTTCTTTTTTTTTCTTTACCTTCTTCTTCTTTTCACTATACTCCATAATCCACTTTTATTTCATTTTAGTATAAATCATTTGCAATCTGCTGAATTTGCCAGTTCAAAAACTCCGATTCGACATTATTGTGCGTTTATTCTTTATTGTCATTTGCACTCATTTCAAATCACTTAGTATTCTACAATGGCAGCCACCCCTATTGAAAAACTAACACCCCTGGCTCTGGCGGTACCTAAGGAGGCAGAATACAACGACTCAGTTGAATCGCCATACTACGAGGTTGCCGATGAAAACAGATCAAAGTTCACAAGATTCACAGACTCCTTCAGGCGAAAGCAAGTCGATGAGTCAGAGAAAGGCGAGGTTGGTCGACAGTTGTCCAAAGCCATCAGTCCACGTCATTTGATACTTATGGCCCTTGTTACTGGTATTGGTACCGGTCTTTTGGTTGGTTCTGGACAGGTCTTGCATAAATCCGGACCATTGTTTCTCGTGATTGGTTTCGCTATCGTTGGATCGTACTTGTACCCAACTTTGCAAGCCGCAGGTGAGTTGGCGGTTAATTATTCCGATTTATCTGGTGGTTACAACAACTACCCTCGCAGGTTTATTGATGAGTCAATCGCATTTGCAGTCACGTGGAATTATTGTATTCAGTGGTTGTCGGTTATTGCAATTGAATTGGTGACTGCTGCAATGACTATTAGTTATTGGAACACCACTGTCAATGCTGATGTTTGGGTTACAATTTTTTTTGTGCTTATTGTGACGATTAACTTTATTGGTGCTTCTGGATACGGTGAAGCCGAGTTTATTATTGGATCTTGCAAGATTATGATGATTGTTGGGTTTATCATCATGGGTATAGTTGTCAATGTTGGTGGAGGACCGGAACACGAGTTTATCGGTGGTAGATATTGGCACAACCCCGGTTACTATACAAACTTTAAAGGGTTGTGTTCAGTGTTTGTTACTGGTAGTTTTGCGTTTGGTCAGACAGAATTTGTCGCTTTAAGTGCTAGTGAGCAGTCCAAACCTAGGAAAGCTATTCCTATTGCAACAAAGTTGGTTGCTTATCGTATTGTGGTTGTTATGCTTGGTAGTTTAACCATTGTTGGTTTGCTTGTTCCATATACTTCTGACAGATTAATGGGATCGGCCGGTAGTGGTTCACATGCGTCACCTTATGTGTTGGCTGCTGCATTGCATGGAGTCAAGGCTGTTCCCTCTATCATCAATGCCGTCATTCTCATGTCAGTCACTTCAGTTGCATCGTCAGCGTTGTATTCGTCTTCTAGAACATTACAGTCATTATCCGAGCAAGGTTTTGCTCCAAGTTGGTTCAACTACATTGACAGAAGGGGTAGACCATTGCGTGCTTTGGTATTTTGTACTTTTATTGGATTGTTTTCATACATTGCAGCATATAAGAAGCAGGAAACTGTGTTTGATTGGTTACTTGCTATCTCCGGTTTGTCACAAATCTTTACTTGGGGTTCAATTTGTATTTCGCATGTCCGGTTTAGAGCTGCTTTGAAATATAATAATATTTCCACAGACAGTTTGGGGTATGTTGCTAATACCGGTGTCATTGGATCGTATTATGCCATAGTTTGGTATTGCTTGGTTTTGATTGCCCAATTTTGGATCGCCTTGTATCCAAAGGAAGACAACGGTGATGGTAAACCGGATGTTACTTCGTTTTTCCAAAATTATCTTGGTGTTATCGTGTTGCTTTTCTTTTACATTTGCCACAAGTTATGGACACGTAATTGGAGATTGTATGTTCCCATCAAGGATATCGATATCAATTTAGATAGAACGATATTTGACCAGGAATTGTTGGCTATCGAGAAGGAAGAGGAGAAAGAGAGATGGAGAAGAGCTCCATTTTATAAAAAGATTGTACAATTGCTATTCTTTTAAGTTACAGAGGGGTGGCGTGTGTCTATCTTTATAGTTATGATTATGATGTTTGTATAATATACATATAAAATGGGTTCTTGGTAACTGACTTGTACATTTTGTAGAATGGATCGAATTGGCGCAAAAAAAAACGCAGGTAAAAAAAAATCTGACATAAGGTGAAGAAAAGGTCAACCGCAGATGCTTCGCCAACTTGGACCGCGGCGGCTCCTATTACGCTACTCCAGCTCTTCTGCCAAAAATTCATCAATACTTCTCCGAGCCCAATTGGATTTAAATGACATTGTACAGCGATCTCAAGAGTATAAAGAATCCATCACCAGGCGTCAGCTACCAAAGAGCTTGATTGAAAATGTCGATTTCATTGTTCAAAATCGGCCAATCCAGTCAGAGAAATATTCTGCTCTCAATGCTATGAAGAGAGAAAGGGCAGAATTGGCAGAGAAGCTACAAAAGAAGAACGATGTTCAGTCAAATTTGTCTTTGATTAAAGCCCAATTGAGCGACTTAAAACCGTTAATAAAGTCGTTGGAAAAGGAGCTGAAAGAGCTACAAGAGAAAATATATAGCAAGGCAGAAGCACTACCCAATTTGCTTGATCACAAAGTCCCGGAAAGTGAGACTGAAGAAGAGTTGGTGCAATACATTAACACATCTTCTGAAGAAGTTGCCAACTTGGTCCCTGACTCAGGTAGAGACCACAAAACGATAGGTGAAAAGTTTGGTCTATTTGACTTTTCCACAGCATCAAAGATATCTGGCCCATCATGGTACTATTTATTAGGCGATGGAGCTTTACTTGAGCAAGCTTTGGTACAATATGCATTATTTAAAGCACGTCAACATGACTACAAAATGGCTATTCCACCATCAATAGTGAAGTCTGAAATTGTGCATGCATGTGGATTCAAACCCAACGATCAAAATGATGAAAAACAAATCTACCAAATCGAAGATGAACCAAGATCATTGACAGGTACCGCTGAAATTCCTTTGGGGGCACTTCATTCATCAACCATTTTCCCATCAGGAACAAAATTCCCCATTAAGTATGCAGGTGTTTCGAGGTCGTATCGTGCCGAGGCGGGTGCTAGTGGGAAAGACACTAAAGGATTGTATAGAGTTCACGAGTTTACCAAAGTTGAACTTTTTCATTTTACAACACTAAGCAAAGCTAAAAATGAGCTTGAGGGTATAAAGGACTTCCAACTTGAAATAATTGAGGAGCTAGGTTTGAAAGCTCGCTTGTTAAACATGCCAACATCAGATTTGGGCTCACCTGCTATGAAAAAGTATGACATTGAAGCTTGGATGCCGGGGAGGGGTTCTTGGGGAGAATTGACTAGTTGTTCAAACTGTGGAGATTACCAATCGAGAAGACTTGGTATCCGCTTCAACGGAGATGAAAGCAAAATCGCGCATGTGGCAACCTTGAATGGAACGTGTATGGCAGTACCAAGAGTCATTGTTGCATTGATTGAACAAAATTACGATAAAGAGAGAGGAGTTATACGAATTCCAAAAGTGTTGGTGCCATTTATGGATGGAAAAGACGTAATAACTATAAACGAGTAGTGTATGTAAAACCTTGTATATATTAATCTTCATCTGAATTATTTACAAATCCCACTGGAGTACTCACTATTCGTTTACTATTCTGGGTAAAACTATTCTCGTCAATTAGTTTTAAGTTGCCCTTGTGGAATCGTTTCAAGTTTTGCATCCTCGACAGATCGGGCACGTACTGAGTTTGAGATTTTTCAGACAACTCCTTGAATTGTTGCAGAAGAAGCTTATATTGATCATATTTTTGAGTATACTTTTCCACAAGAGATTCGTAATTGGTCTCAAGAGCTTGTATTTTCTTTTCCAATTCAGCGACTCTTGACTCTTGGGAAGATATTAGTTGGGATGCGGTGTCTTTATTCCGCTGATCGTGTAGGTACTGTTCAATGGCTGACAATTTTGCAAGTATTTGACCATTGGCGGATTGAATTTCCTGAAGTTTACCAACGGGATGCAACTCTCGACTAAGATCTTGCTTCCACTCTTTGTTCATCTTTATCAACTCATCTATCCTCTCCAAAATTATAGAAGTGTCCATCTCTTTAATGGACTCTGATAAATGGTCAAATTGCTCCTGTAGAATTTGTTTACTCAACCGATCATCTTTCAAAGACTTGGCAAGATCTTCCAATTCCCCTTTCAAGTCCCCATTGCTTCCCTCTTTCTCCTCAGAAATCAGCCTCATTGCATCCCTAATCCTACCAATATCATCATCTCCCAAAGAAATATTCATCCTCTTCAATTCATCTAGCTCTTTAATAATCAAGCTCATATCAGACTTTGTTGCATTTCCTTCCGTTATAACCTCATTAGAATACTCCACTATATTCTTCAAAAGTTTATTCAAATGCTCGTTGTTGTTTTTCAGTCGCGAATAAAGCTGCTCCAAGTCAACATTGGTCTGACTAGTTGATGTTTCTATCCGATGCAATTGCTGTTGTAGCTCATTATGGGACTCGTGAATTAGCTCAAAATGCTTGTCTAAGTTAGCAGTTCCATGAGGGGGAGTGTATGTCATTTGTGTTGAGTTCAAGCTATTGACAATGTCTCTAGCATGGGTTACCATCTTTCTTTCTTTCTTGATCTGACCCTTCCTCCTCTGACGCGGCAGTCTCTACTTTTTGTTTACATTTTTTTTTAACAAAAAACTTTTATTTTGTGTAAACTTTCTAAAAACCAAATTTACTCTGCAATGCTGAGCTATAGAATGACTTCTTTTGCTCATCATATCCTTCTTGGAAGGTCTGACTAGCACTATTTGCATAGTCATTGAAAGTTTCCTCAGCAGTTTGTAAACCATTTTGTACAGACCTCATGAATCCCTGAGTCCCGAATCCTCCCGTTCCTTGACCGGCTCTTCTAACAGGTTCGTCATAAGCCTTGTCTCTTGGTTTTGCATTGTAACCGCCATAGTTTGCTTGTGGGTTGGCTTCAGGGCTGATATTGTGAGCCAACATTGATTCTTCATTCTTTGGTTCCCTTCTACGTGGACCAGCAATTAACATGGTCAAGTCTTCAACGGAAATGTAACTGATTTGTCCTCTAGCCCACAGCATGGTACTAGCTGAAGGTCTTGGAGGGATAATGGCATTGGGGTTAAACAACTTATCAGTTTCTGGCTCCTCCTTTGACTTGTTCTTTTCACAAGCTGAGATGTAGACAGACTCTGTGTCTGAAGTTCTAACAAAAATTTCACCTGAGGGCAACAAGTCGGAATCAAGGGCAGTTCCTGATTCCAATGCTTGCTGCACCATACGGTACGTCTCTTTTGGTAACTTGATATCGGCAATATCGTGCAACGATGGCAAACTTAACAACTTGATATGTCCAGTTCTCACAAGTATAGCTAACACGACTCCTTGATCTTTATAATGCAACAAATTTGCCTTTAAACACACATCATCAACCACTTTGTGAGCTAATTTTGTTTTTGGTGCTGTGAGTACTCTAATGTCTCTATCAGACACGGTTATAATGTACCCAGGTACAGGTGTACCTTTGGCCAATTGATTAAATCTCTTTTCGTCAGCAACTGTTGGTGACCCATACTGTGCATCAATTGGAATCAATTGCAGGAGTTTTGATGCCTCCGCATCACCACCATCAGCTGTTCTATAGTTTAGATGTGCAGTTTTATCTGCAAACTCAACTTGGAATCCTCCGTTACCCATGGGTGTGATTTTGTAGAAAATCAAATTACCTCCACAATTGGTTCCCACATTCAATACAAGGGATGAATATCCATCCATTCCATATTCCATAATTGAAAACTCGAGAACTGTTGGGTAGCAGTTTCCAGTGACTGAGGCTAAATTCTCCTTCACACTGGCGAGATTGAAAATGACGGCAGGACCTCTTGAGATATCACAAACAACCAACCTTCCGGATTTATAACCAACGGCTGCAAATCCAGAATCACTCATCTTGAGTACAGATATTTGCTCTGATGGATCAAGTCTCAACAAGTACAATGGCAAGAATGAGGCTGAAGTTGCGACTGAACCCGATATTCTACCGGTAATATCAACAAGCAGAGCACTGCCATTTTGGTGTTGGATGGGGCAATCACTGTAATCCTTTGTGGCACTGATTCCAGCATTTCTCACATTTGGCGTTTTGCCAAACCTGCAAACTACAACCTCTCCAGAGGCTAATCCAACAAGGAGCTGACGTGTTTGGAAAGAGCATGATACTTTGATCACTTTAAGATTTGCTGGATTGTGGTAATCATACAAAGTAGGCCTCAATGCCACCTGAACGATACCTTCACCACCCAGCTGTTCACCTTTGGTAATGTCAATGAATCGCACTAATCCATTTTCGTGACCAGTTATCATAATATTTCTAAACCCATCGTTATATCCAAGGGGTCTAGACGTTTTTGCCAATGGCACAGGTACACCACCGTAAAGCATTGGCTTCACTTTCGAGCTCACACCTTGGGATGCTCTGCTGGACATGATGCTATACCAGTCAACACGAATAATAGATTGGACATCGCAATAGCACAATGGTGGAACCATCAATGATAGGGATGTGGGAAGGATTGTGTTGCCCAAATCTCCACTGCCTTGACCACCAGCTTTATCTGAAAATGACACCACGTATAGTCTACCCAAGTTTGAAACAAGTAGCAAAAACGAAGGATTATGGCCATCGTGGAAGTAAGGTGAGCCAGTTTCAGTAACCGGTTGAATTTTGGTTATAACTTCCGTCACAACTCCATCAACGTCACTTTCGTTTAGATAAAAGTTTATTGGGATCTTGCGTTGACCACCTTGAGGATTGGAGTAGAATAGTCCTTGCTTTTCATGCGAAGTCATGGAATATTTCAAAGTGTATCCAAAGTCCAACACTGATATAGTGTTTGTGGCTTCTGGATCACCTCCACTAACTAACAACCTCGTTTCCTCTGGATCTTCTCCACAAATCCACTTAACCTGTTCGATGGGGTTGAAGGTTGGAGGAACTTCCAAGTATGCTCCTGGTTTGTGAAGTTGTGTTTCATACAACGTTCTAGCTTCTAAGAGGACTCCTCCTTCTATGTCCCAAAACACAATAGTGTTGTCGTTGTGGACTGTCACTGCATGTAAACCATTGGGATGGAAATGAGCCTCTTTAATCATTGGTGTGACAGTCTTCAGAGACCCAAACAATTTCTTCTTACCGCCGGTAGCTATGTGATTTGAATATTGGAACCCTTTGTGATCTTTCTGTAATGTATAAGTCAATGTGCTCTTAATTTGGCCCGTAACTAAGGAGTACACAATGGCACATTGATTATAAGCAACCAATAAAGTTCCAATATCACGCGGGTGCCATTCGATTGAAACAACTGGAGACATCTTTTCCTTTGGTAACACCTTTTTCTGTAAATTATCAATACGGAATTGTGTCAAGTTCAATCTGTCAACGTCGTAGAATATTAAACTTCCATTTGCAAGTCCGAAAATGGCCCAGTCCAACGATGGATCAGTTTCAGCAGCTGTGACTGTTCCAGGGAAGGAAAATGTACCGATAATCTTTTTCGAATGTAAAGAAAGTACTGTAAGACCAGAGCCTGGAGATGAGCATAGCAAGTAAACACCTTTAACAAATCGAAGTGATACAATGGGATGTTTGATATTGAATTCAAAAACAACTTCGACATTAATTTGACCAAACACTCGGACGTCGTTGTCTTTAGTGGATATTGCAAGCAACGACTGAACTGGGTCATAGGCGATTGCTGTGATGGAATCCTTTGGTACACCAATTTGGTTAATAACTTGCACATCAATCTTCTTTGCATTGATTTCTTCAGGAGATAAGTTCCTAGCTCCTTTAGTTTTCAATGTATTTGATATGGAGTTTAGTGATAATGGTGCTTTCCTTGACTTTAGTTTGGAGAACATGGTGATGTGTTTGAGGGAACCTTTTGGGTGAGTGGCTTGGCTACTGGTTATGTGATTAAAAATAGAAAATGTAGAATCGCTAAGAGTAGAAGCGCACGTGATTTGAAGTCGTGTACTTTTGTTGAGCTGTTGACGTGTTTCTCTTTCTCTCTTCAATTTTCAATAACAGACTTCTTTCAATCACCATAAAGGATTCTCTACAAATAATGGTATGTCTCAACAAAGTAGCCTCAATTGTGATCAATCTTTACTAACAGTAATCCTAGGCTTGTGATAAACTACTTGGACTTGCAATGCTTCTTGTAGCAGCATCTGTATTCACCTACTACACAACATGGGTATTTGTAATACCTTTTGTTAATGAAGATTCATGTATAAACAAGTTCTTTTTGCCAAGAGACTATGCTATCAAATTGCCTTTGTTGTTGCTTCTTATTGCTGGTTTAGGTGTGGGAACGTTTATTGGAAAAGTGTTGATCAAGAATCAACAAAAGCAAAAGAGTAAGAAAAAGGCACAATAGGTGTGAGTATATACCGATTTGCTATGTTATAAAGTCATTGTTATTAACTTTGTTTATTACAGGGCGGAGGCAACAGGACTGAGTAGGTGAAAGATTGGGTGTTTTGTGCGTGTGTATGATGTTTGAATATATTGCGAAAATTTTCCGTCTCTATGATCTTACTATATATTCTCCGCTCTTTGTAGTATACTTGACTCCCTTGTATGGTTTGGTATTCTCACCTAAACCTTTAGCATTCACCACCAAGAGACTATCAACTTTCAACCCAGAAGGAACTGGACCTTTGTGGCTATAGGACAATTTTATGTACAGGGGTTGTCTATGCAATTCAACTTCCGACTGCTCATTCTCTTCATCCTCTTGTCCATTGATCGTTGCGCTGATAGTTGGAACCACTCCCTTTTTCAAATCCTTTAGGCTCCACTCATGTTTACCAGATAAGCGAGTTTGAAAATCCCCATGACTAATTCTATTAACTTTAACCTGTTCGTCTGGCTCTTGACATACGATTTCAACTTTAATAAAGTCAATTTTGGTAATCATATTAGCAGGGAATAATTTAATCTCAAACTCGGATGAATTTGGTTGAACTAGGAATTGAACATCAATGGTACTCAATTTTAACAAACTTGTCTTTTCTCTATTCCTCTGGAGTTCGTTCAAGTCAATTTGGTACTTCATCAATGTGCTTTTGCCCTCAGGTGGGATAAATGATAGTACTCCTCTTCTCTCTCTAAATAGGTCCGAGTTTATACATCGATGAAATCGAGGTAACTCCAAATTGGCTCCTATTTTATTCAACGATAACTCCAATGTTGGAGCTCCCGACAACTGACTAAAGAAATCAATCTGTCCATCAATACTTCCACTCAATACGTAATTGTCAACCTGATTATCCGTCTTGCTTGAGTAAAATGCTGAGTCATATTGCTGCAACTTTGACTTTGCTACAATTGGTTTCAAAATCACATTGACAGTTTCAATGATATCAACATACATTTCATTATTCGTATGACGTGCATCGTTCCTCCTCCATGGTATATCGGTAGTAAAACTTTGCTTCGCGTCCAGTTGTAGGCCCGTGGTTTTAGAAGCCTCATTGATGATTTTCGAAAGTAACGAAGTATGACTCACCAAGTCTCTTATTTTATTGAAATCGGTAATATAAGGCATACCATCATCCAACATTTGATACAATATCAACGTAATCACATCTGTGTTGGCTTCAATCTTGCTTCTTGTCAACTCATCAAAGTAATCTTCCAAAGTCTCAACAAATCGTAATATAAATGTATATGGAATAAGTGGGTTGGATGTTGTTTTATCTTCGGAACATAGGACGTAGATGTGTAGCGACTGGTGATTGTAGCCAACTACGTAGTAACCCGAATTGATGGTGATTTTCATTGGTGATGAATAATCCTTTTGGCTTTCAACACTTGTCTCATTGACATTGATATTGGCTATTTTGGGAAGGATTGATTTGTACTTGGGTAGCAATAGACTGTTGCAGTATTCAAATACCAACGTGTGGGAAACATCAGCAATATAGATTGCCTCAATCATGGTTGTTGCTGAAGACTATTGATGTTGTCTGTTGTATCGGACATGGAATCGAATTTTTTTTTTTTGGATTTGATATCGCGCTACCTCACATCACGTGAAACTGCCATAGAGAAGCCAGATACCGAAACCAAGAGGCTCAGACCTGTGCTATCATCCTACATTATTATGAATCTTCCGGGATTGATTAAACTATAACACAATTAAAAAAAGTATAAACGTATAGAACGAATAAGTGAAACAAAGTTGTATAATTGCAGGACGGGGGATCGGGGGAGATCGGTTTCATTTAAAAAAGTTTGTGAACAAATTCAAAGCATCAATGCTTCTTCACCTATGGGTTCACATCCACAAGATAAAGCCTTTATCAGAATAACTATTCTCTCTCTCAGCTTTTGTTTCACATTTGTCAAGTTTTTTCCAGTCGTTTCACGAGATATATAATGGGTAAAAATTCAAAAACACCATCCATTGTATATCCACACACACACATATTTTTATCCATACCTTCCAAAAATGACAAGGGAGTGAACCAAAACCAATTGAGGGATCATAAGTTATCTGGCTCTAAGGGTTATTAATTTTCAAGTTTAGCGGTGGAAGAACGTTCATGGACTGAACTGCTTCCTTCAACGATAATTTCATCAGCAGTGTCACGACTACCTTCTTCATCTTCTTCAAGATCGTCAATATCCACCATCAAGTCTTTAGCGACTCTTTCTTCAACGTCTGGAATGTCTTGCAAACCGTAGACAGCAATAGTTGCCAAACCCAAAAAACCAGCAACACATGAAAACACCAAAGCAACAATACCTTTAGCTGTGAATCCAGTGGGTAATCTCTTTTGTTGGATGTTTTCTCCAGACAAGTCCAAAATGTTGGCATCATTTCCAGCTGCGTTACCTTTCCATGGCATACCAACTTTTTCACAAACTTGTTTATGGTTGTCAGTGATTTGCTGAGTTTCATTGTTTCTAATAGCATCGGGGTTTTCAACCAACACAATAGCCAAACCTTGGTCCAAATGCCATTCAATGTGACAATGGAAGAACCAAACACCAGGGTTATCAGCCTTGAAACGAATGACAAAGTACGATTGAGGACGAACGTAAAGTGTGTCTCTCTTCATTGGAATCTTGGGCCATTCAGCATGATTAGTAGCGTTAAATGCTACGGGGTCATCATTGTCATCAACAGCATCTCCTCTTTCCAACACTTGGAAAACGTGTCCATGTAAATGGAAAGGATGGGTACCGGTATCCAAATTGTTCAACACAAGGTCAACAACTTCATCTTCTTCCAAGACAAATGTGTTTGTATTTGATCCGTAAACTAATTCATTTGTAGCGTCATCACCAGCAGACAAGACTGAAAGTATAGTGGGCACTTTTGGAGCTGTGTAGGAAATGTTGTTGAAGAAGGCATAGTTGACACCATTACCCAAATTGTCCATTTGCACTTGAACGGTTATTGTGTAGTCGGCATCATCCAAAATCTCTTGTTTATCATATGGAACCAAGTAAAAATCATCTAAAAAGTCATCGATTGAGTCGACATAGTTTTGTTCTGGTTTATCGCCATCGTTATACATCATGTAGTTTGTACCATTCAATTGCAAATCCTTAGGAACTGTATCCAACATGGTGTCATCGGCTTTGTTCATGAATGCATAGTTTTTATCAGTGGAGTTCTTGGTGGTGACCAATACTGTATACCTTTGAGCAATAGTGACATAAAGCATACTAGCCTCTTTAGGTTCGGTGTAAACACCATCCACTTCAACCACTGTCATATTGTGATCTTCAATCCAAACGTATTGCGAAATGAATCTTCCAGTATTGACAATTCTCAACATATATGTCTTGTTTGGTTCAACTTTCCAAGTAGCATTTCTAGTTTCGTTAAACAAGAGATTGTCAATAATTGGTTCAGCACCAGTTGGATTGAATCTCGATAAGAAATCAGGCAACAATTCATCAGAAGTCTTGTGGTAATGTTCACTCAATGACAAAACGACATCTTCATCAAAGTCGAATGGGTAATCCTCTTTACTTTCCTCTTCAATGATGAATACACCTCTCATACCATCACCATATTGACCAGAAGTATGTGAATGGTACCAATAAGTACCAACTTGTCCATCAACAGTGAAATTATAAATAAACTCTTCACCATGAGGGATAGGGCACTGAGTAACCAATGGTGGACCATCCATTTGTCCAGTACCATGTTGGAACAATCCATGGAAATGTAAAGTGGTGTTTGCCGTGTCAAACCCATTAATCAAGTGCAAAATCACACGATCATTGGTCTTAACTCGTAAGGTAGGTAATGGCCAACTTCCATTGAAACCAATCATGCTTCTTTCAAAGACACCATCGGGGTTAAGGCCGTCAACCCAGCCGGTTTCGAACCACCATTCATGAGTCTCGGCGGCTATTAGTGTTGATAAGAACAATACTGATAAAAAGTTCCACAATCTCATCTTCTTTAAACAGTGAAGGTTGTAGGTTATTATTGGTGGTGGTGGTGGTGGGGATTTGCCAAGAATTGTTATTTTAAGCGACGGTGCTGGAGCCCTATTGTACAATAATTGAGGTGGGAAGTAATTGGAAATGTGTCAAAAGGAACCCTCTTTGTTATGACTCTTTTATTTTTCCCTATTTTCTTGGCGTCTTAGTTGGTTGGTTCTGTGGTTTTGGTTTCCTTTTTCCTTGGCGAAGCGCAAAATCGAAAAAAAACTCAAATTCAGAATTATCAACTTGGTTAAAGGTTATAAAAAGAACTAGTGGTTGATTGGAAAGAAGTAGAGGAGAAATAAAGCAATACAGAAAAAAAAAAAAAGTGAAAATAAAGATCAGTTGGGGGGGTTTAAATAGATTTCTGCATAAGGTGAGTTCGGGAAGGGCTTCAAAAATTTTTTTTTCAATGCAAAACTGTAAGAAGGAATTTTTGATTGAAGGACAATGAAAGGAAATGAATTAACTATTCCATCAGTTACACAAAGCATAAAAAAATTAATATTAATATTAAACGACTAAACAAAAAAAATAAAATAGCATCAACTAGAGAGAAAGGATTTTCCTATTATTTAATTGAATTCGTATATTCTCTAAAGAGACACTAATTCTTCAAATAAGGTTAAAGTCTAGGAGTATAGTAACTAAGAGATGAATAAATGTTTTTTTTGGTTAAGAGATATACGAATACTCAGAAAAATTAAAAGAAGTGATTCTTCAACCATAATGCAGTAGTTTCTATTTTATTAAATTTTTGTCAGACACTGTTTTTTTTTTTTTTTTGTCTCATTGGCTGACTTTTACAAGTATTGTTGTGTTTTGTTTTGTTACCAGTATGATGCATAATGGAGTAAAACTGCATGTGTGGGTATTATTGTTTTGTTTGGTATATTAAGTCAACTGATGAAATCTGATAATGTACAGCGGTAATAGCGTTTTGTGTTAAATTAGTTTTTATTATTTATTTTATTTTTGGTGAATATTACACGACCTTGTTTTGTTTTTGTTTGTTTATTGTTTATTTTTTTTTGACGCCCGATGTATATCTAACTAACCAAACAGGCCATTACTTGTTCGCTAAATAACGGAAAAAAGGGAAAGGGAAAGGGATATGGAAAAAGAGAAACAATATGCCATGACATTCATTGTATATTGTCTCAACAATGGGTATAGTCAGTCGTTGGGAAATCTAGAAGCTGAAACGGCGTCAAAAGCAAGACCTTATTGTGTACTAAAACGCAAATGAAAGAAGAGAAAGCCAACAGCCAATCAATAAGGCACAAGTTGCAGAGAACTAAAAAGCTTTTCTGTTTTTTTTTTTTTTTTGCTTTCAGTTGTTTTTATGTTGCAAGCTGTTTTTAATTGGTTGGGGAAAACGTTCCGCCAGTTAAAATAGAGGCGGCTCGCTCTTTTCTTTTTTCTCGTATTAACTAAAAAGAGGCTTTAAGCACGTCGTCGTCGTCCTCCTCCTCCTTCTGGGTTATTATAACCTATTCTATTGTTCCTTACTGTAAATCATATGTAAAGTCTAACAATAAGCTAAAGAAAAAGTATTGTTTCTTAGAATTTCAGCCAATTATAAAACAGGAATTTATATATGCACCAATTGTCTTTATTGTCTTTTGTGTCGGTTTATTTGTTTTCTACTTTTAATTTTTTTGTCTGTCTGATTATTTTCGTTTTGTGTCTTTGTGTCTGCGCAAGACAAAGAAAACCTGTCAATCTAGGCTTTTCTTATTTTAACCAATGTGTGGTTACAGGCCCCTTTCCTATGAGACTGACACCTGACACTGACACCTGACACCGACAATAAATTGGAATCGACTTTGGTCTGATTGGGTATATCTGAAACTAAATATTACCAAGTGGTGGGAATTTACTGCGTAGATGTTGATAAATATTCTGATCCACCTTTATGCATCATCGATTTGCAACCAAAAGATCTATACCTACACACTCCTGTACCTAGATAAGCGGAATCTATGCATCCACTAGATTTGCATTTTGTACTCTCGCCCATTGTTCGAGTCTACAGCTTAATTCAATCTTTGACACGGGTAAAGTGTTTTATTAACTATATAGCATATTATTATATTAAAAAAAAAAATGGACGTGGTAGGAAAATCAAGTGTCTTCTTCTTCTCCTTGGGGGGCAAGGCAAGTCAAGTGAAACTCAATAATCCTATATTAACAAAAAAAATGAGGGGTGGGTGGGGTAAAGTATTCTCTATTGGGGGGCATCTCTTTTTCATCAAATCTTTAAAACAGAAACACTTGTTTCTATAATCACCTCTCAATACTCTCTCATCAATGGTTAAGCAAAATAAAGCTTGTCAGTACCGCTGGGTATAAAAACTTTGACAGGGAAAAGTAATTCAAAAAGGATAGCCTTGTATCGTTTCTTGATACTTCTGAAAAAAGGTTCCTTACACACACATTTTTTTAGCCACCTTTTCCCAAATCGAGTAATCTCCCAACAACAACAAACTCTCTCTTTCACTCATTAATGTTTATGAGTAGATGATCCTTCAGTTGAAGAATTTTGTCTAATAATTTCAGCACGACTGTCTTCTTCTTCTCCTTCCTCAACCAAATCAATATCCAAATCTCTAGCAACTCTTTCTTCAACATTGCTGATATCTTGCATACCGTAAAGGGCAATAGCAGCCAAACCAACAACACCAGCAACACATGAAAACACCAAAGCAACAATACCTCTAGCTGTGAATCCTGTAGGTAATCTCTTGTGTTGGATATTTTCTCCAGATAAATCCAAAATGTTGGCATCATTACCAGCTGCGTTACCTTTCCATGGCACACCAACTTTTTCACAAATTTGCTTGTGGTTGTCAGTGATTTGCTGAGTTGCATTGTTTTGAATACCCATTGGATCCTCAATCAATTGAATAGCCAATCCTTGGTCCAAATGCCATTCAATGTGACAATGGAAGAACCAAACACCAGGGTTATCAGCCTTGAAACGAATGACAAAGTATGATTGTGGTTGTACATAAACGGTATCTCTCGTCATTGGGTATTCTGGCCATTCAGCATGATCAGTGGCATTGAAAGCTACTGGATCATCATCATCATCAACAGCTTCGTGTCTTTCAATAACTTGGAATACGTGACCGTGCAAGTGGAATGGATGTTTACCAGTATCCAAGTTGTTTAAAACAATATCAACAACATCATCTTTTTGCAACACAAATGAGTTTGTGTTTGATCCGTAAACCAATTCATTAGTAGCGTCATCACCAGCAGACAAGACTGAAAGCAAAGTTGGTACTCTTGGTTTAGTGTAAGTGATGTTGTTGAAGAAGGCATAGTTGACACCATCACCCAAGTTATCCATTTGTACTTGAACAGTAACTGTATAATCAGCGTCATCATAAAGTTTCTCCTTGTTTAATGGTACAAGGTAGAAATCGTCGAAAAAGGCATCAAGTTCATCTTGAGTCAAATCATAAGATTCAGCTTCACCGAGTTCTTCATTGTACATGATGGTGTTTGTACCATTCAATTGCAAATCTTCAGGTTGAGTATCCAACATATCAGGGTCAAGTCTATGCATGAATGCGTAGTTTTTATCAGTTGAGTTCTTGGTGGTAACCAACACAGTATATCTTTGAGCAACAGTAATGTAAATCAAATTGGTAGTGTTTTTCTCAACGTAAACCCCATCAACTTCAACAATGGTCATATCGTGGTCTTCCATCCAAATGTACTGAGACAAGAATCTACCAGTGTTGATAATTCTCAACAAATAAGTCTTGTTTGGTTCAACTTTCCATGTAACGTTTCTAGTTTCATTAAACAAGATATTTTGAGGAATCAATTCAGCACCAGTTGGGTTAAACCTTGACAAGAATTTAGGCATCAAGTCATCTGATTCCTCATGATAATGTTCATTTAAAGTCAAGATAACTTCTTCATCATAATCATATGGATAATCTTCTTTGCTTGGCTCTTCAATAATAAAAACACCTCTCATACCATCACCATATTGACCAGAAGTATGTGAATGGTACCAATACGAACCAACTTGTTCATCAACAGTGAAATTATACAACATAGTCTCTCCAGGTGGAATAGGACATTGAGTAACCATTTCTGGTCCATCCATTTGATTAGTACCTCTTTGAAACATACCATGGAAATGCAATGACGTATTTCTATCATCAAATCCATTCGTCAAATAGAAATTAACTCTATCTCCCTTCTTAACTCTTAAAGTAGGTAATGGCCAAGTACCATTGAACCCAATCATGCGTCTTTCTTTAACACCATCTGGATTAACTCCATCAACCCAGGTGGTTGTGTAGTACCAAGTATGGGTTTCGGCGGATACAATAGCTAATAAGCCAAGGAATATTAGCGAAAAAAACGACGACTTCATTTTGTAAAAATAGCTCTATCGGTCTTGGTGGATTGATGAGTTTTTGGTTTATTGTTGCAAACTGTTTCCTTTTAAAGATTGATAGAGACCCAAAGAAGGAAAAACCCAAAAAAAAAAAAAGAAGAGAAAGAAAAGAAGAAAAATAGGAAAAGGTTTAATGAAGATGATGGGAATTGTGTTGATTATTTATATTGTGGATCCCCCATCTCTCAAAACAAATTGGGTTTTTTCTACTTTTACAGTTATTGTTCTTACTGCCTTGTCCCTCTGTTTTGTTACTGATGGAAATGATAAAAAACTGAACTCTGAAGTAGTTAATAGAATGAATTTTTTTTCTGGGCAAAGGTTTGGTTGTTGTTGTGTTTTAGTGTTGCAAAATAAGTTTTTTCTTGGCTTTTGGCGCTAAACGCTGAACGGCTAAAGTCTAATGGTACACTCTTAGTGGGTAGTAACAGTAATGAGGGGGTAATAGTACTAGTTCGTAAATACGACAATAAATCATACGTTAAGTTTGAAAAGAGAAAAAGAAGAGTTAAACTAGGTTAATAATATTAAGGTTAGTGGGTTTTGTTTATTTTTGGTGATGATTATTCTATTTGGTTATTGTTCACGTGAAGATACTCATTGTTTGTCTGAACATACACAAACAATCAGACCAACAGACAGAGAGACACAGTACAATATTTGTTGTGTCAATCCAATTAGTGTCTGAATTTGGTATTTATATTTATATTTTTTTTTCTTATTTATTTTTATTATCTTTTCCATCTCTAACTTAATATGCAGACAGACATTAAAAATAAAATTAAATTATTTTAGTGTAACTATTCCTATTTTCAACAAATGATATTGAAGAGAAATATCAAATAATAACCTTTTATTATGTATTTGCAATTCCGCTTATGGAAAATCATCTTCTATTATATTATTACTTTCTTCACACAAAAGAGTACAGTTGAATAAAGAAAATTTTTCTTAACTTTACTTAGCACTATAACCTATAGAAGAACCCCTGGTCCGTATGCCACTGTTGAGTTCAATTATTCCGTTCCAGGTCCACTTCTTCAGAACAGTAATTTGTATCTCTCCGGTGTCTGCAACCTCTCTAATTTTCAGCCAATCAGAATATAAACGCACATATTTCTTTTTTAACTTTTCTTTTGCATTTATTTCCCACATTTTTACGAAGCTTAACCAGAAGTAATCATCCGATTTACACATGTTGCAGTTCATAATATACAGTTTTATAACTCTGGTACGTTTCTTTTTTTTTTTTTCTACAATCTTACCATGTGCTTTTGCCTTCTCGTGGTAGTTAATAAAATGCAGCCAATTAAACATCAATAAAACAACGTAACCGAATTGAAACGAAATGTGACACAATACAAGAAAGAGTGTTATTGTTTTGCCGCTTTCGCTTCAAAAAGAGTGTGTAGTGTATGTAACATAATTTAAAGAGACTTTACATTGATAGGCTGGTTGAAGCCGTGTCGTTCCGTCCAAGAAGCGCCTTTGTTGGATTCGCTTGGCGTTTCAATAAACCCTATTTCCCCCTAGTCAGATTACTAGTTCCCTCACTCTTTTTCTTAATTTTCTTGTTGACATATTTGACATTGTCCAAGATTTAAACTGCATCTTTATACATTCTCATTGGATAGTTCTAATATTCCGATTACTTTTGAGCACTGAAGTTTAATAAAGCTTGGCCAAACTACGAGGGGCACTCAAGAGCAGCCGGCTTTTCACCTTTCTTAACAATTTCCAATTAACTTCTATTTAATCCCGCTGTTGTGTCGATTGGGCTTTTGACATCTCATCCCAAAGACGGCTAGCATATTCTATCAAATTACGAATTTCCTCGGGATCTTGACTTGGAGCTTTAAAAACGTTGTCAACACCTCCTTCTTCTTCTTCGCCCTCCTCCTCATCAAGTTCCACTACTTCATCGACGTCATCTACCTCTTCATCTACCTCTTCATCCTCCTCCTCATCTTCTTCCTCCTCTTCGTCTTCTTCTTCCTCTTCTTCTTCCTCTTCTTCTTCCTCTTCTTCTTCCTCTTCTTCATCATCGTATTCTTCCTCCTCTTCTTCCTCTTCATCATAATCGTCTTCTATATCATAATCGTTCTCAAAGTCTCCATAATTCCTATTCACTCCAAATACAAACTGGGGGAAACTCTTTGAGTAAAGCAACTTACTCGATAACATATTCAGAACAAAAACATCTTGCATAATCGACCGATCAGGTAAGATATCATTACCCCATAGGAATTTCACCGAGGGGGGTAATTGTGGAATAACAGCAACCACATCGTCTTTATATAATGGCAAGTTCCCCGATAACACAATCTCATATAGATTATTATGTAAACTCTTACCCTTGTGGCCAATCATTTCCATTGAAAACTCGTCTAGTTGATTACCTGATAAATTTATCAGCTTTAATTTTGTTTCCGACTTGGGGAATACCATTTTAATCTTTTCGATAAAGTTGGCAGATAGGTTTATAGACTCAAGTGCGGTGGAGGCAAATTTTATATTGACAGTCTCAAGCTTGTTGTGTAGTAAATTTATCGTTTTCAAATTCTTTAAACCACCAAGTTGAGATGGAAACTCTGTGAGTTGGTTAAATGAAAGTCTCAAGTTTTCAACTGATTGGGGTAATTTAGCATTGAAATTGATCAAGTTGCATCTCATCATTGACAATGTTTTCAATTTTGAATTTGCACCAAATACTAAATTCTGCTCTTTAAGATTACACCTTGAAAGTTCCAACTTAACTAAATTCTCTTTGAAATGATACCGTGCATTGGGGAACCAATTCACTATATGTAATGCTTGTAAACTGTTTGGAATTTTAAAAGCGGAGAAATTGACTGGCATTTCATTAGATGCCACCAGAAGTGATTCCAATTCAAGAGTTTCTCCAAATTTGTTTTTAACAATGTCTAATCTTTCTAGTGGATTGTGTCCTATTTTCAAATGTTTAAGTGACTTGGGGAAAGGAGGATTGATGACTTTCTCCATTAAATTTGCTTCCAATTCTAAAGTAGTTAGTCCTGGTGGAAATTTCACATTATCGATAGATGTAATAGAACAATGAGCCAAGTCGAGTTGCTCAAGCGAATTGGGGAATTGGAAACCTTCAATATACTCTCCAATTGGTGTATACCTGAACCGAAGACGACGCAAATTTGTAAATTTAGCAAAGTTTAAATCTGAATCACTCCAATCAATCTCTTCTAGATCTCCAAGATCAAGTTCCTCAACTTGCAAAGGCAAAAGATCAAGCACCATCTTACTACTGAAAAAGCAATTTTGATGCAATTTTAAACGATTTAATGTTTTGGGGAATTGTGAAGGAAGCCATGATTCTGAAAAGGTTCCTGTAACTTGAAGGTTTTTGGAAGCAAGAACCGTCAATTTTTTCTCTAAACAGCCATCAAGAGTCAATGATTCCAATTCAAACCCTTTGGTGTTGGCGGCTATTGCAAGTATCAGCACAAACATTTCATTGGGGTGTGCGTCTTGTCTGCTTCCATAATATTCAATAAATTTGGTCCCATGGCAGGTCATGTAGCGAATTATATCCTTGACTGAAGCAGGTAGTTCATTCCCACATCCTTCAAATGCAATTTCTTCAAGTTGTGGGAAAACTTGACCTTCTTTTCGGGGAGGAATACCACTTAACGTATGACATGTCTTCAAGATGAGTTTCTTCAAAGTTGGCGGTAAGGAGCATAAATCAATAGCATTATCTTCGTCTCTTTTGGGCAGGAAAGTAAGTTCTTCAAGGTTAACACAGTTGGCAAAGTTCCCCGTCACGCTACAAGTAATGAGTTCCAATGATTCCACATGTGGAAATGTTTCTAGATCAAATATTCCCTTTGGTTCATCAAATAGTGAAGACAATATGGAAAACCCAACAATTCTGTCTTTGACATTCTTGAAAAGCATCGCAAGCTCACCGACATCGGCCTTATATTGAGGTGCAATTGCCAAATCAATGATGACATGTAACTTTACAGTCTTGCTTGGTTTAAGATGTAGCGCCAATTCTTCAAGATCAGACCAATCGGTTATATTATCCATTGTAAATTTCAACTTGAGGACAACTTTAACTTCATTTTCAACACAATACGTGTCAAACACCTTAACCTTGTCAATTTCACTAAAGTCAGGCACAGGTTCTTTTTTAGCACTTGGCAATGTTAAATCTTCCAAATTGGATTTTATTTTAGTAAAGGTAAACACGCCAGTTGATTCAATTTTATAATTAATGGCATTTTTAAAATTCGGATTCAGATGTAGAAGTTTCGGGTCCGATAGAAGTTTAGTTAGGTTTTGTACTTTTGCGAGGGAAACAATGTCCTGTAGTATGTTCTGCGGGTATAAATCAAGTACAATTCTCAGCATAGTTTTAATGAAGGTATATTTGATGAATAAAAATATAAAAAGTCATAGAGAACGCGTGTGGATCAATTATACAATTTTTACATTTGTGTCGTAACATTTTTAATGTCGCATAATTTGAAGTGTCGCATAATTTAAAATGTGTTTGTTACACGTGACTTGAATATATTAGATAAACTATGGTTTTTATCCCCACATGAATCATTTTACATATATTTTGGTAGAGAATAACCACTTATCATATTAATTGCTAACACATACATCTACAAGTAGACTTATCGATATACCCATATTCAATAAACTTATTACCATTATAACTATATCGCAGAATTCAGATAATTCTTCAGTTATAAAATACTTAAATCTCAAGAAAAGATCAAACCTCTGTCGGAAAAAGGAAGGAAAAACGGGAATAGCATAACATCCGCTCCTTCTTTACATACAAAATTATGGGGTTATACATAACAAAAAAAGTTTACGCAAAGCGGTTCTATAGGAGACAAATCTGCATTCTGTGTTTGTTTTAGTTGCACTCTTCCCGCTAGTTGTGAAGGTGTACATATAAATTTTCTCCACAATCAAAGAAATTACACTAACTATCGTGCTGAGGGGTAGGTATTCAATTCTTCATGAAAAAATCGGGAATATTTAAGTAACAGATCCGCTCAACAGTTTTCACTTTTCAATATGTTTGTAAAGATACATCTTTTATCATAAGGGATTACAGTTCATTGACATTTTCACTTGATTATCATGGCACCTTTATTTAAAGAAAGTCCAGAACATATCTGGAAAACCATCTCTGATGGATATCCTGTTGATATTAACTTGAGATCACAAGCTCTTCCACTTGCTGGCACCCAAGAACCAGGTTTTTCACCAATATACAGAAATGGTTACTCCCAGAAAGAATTGAAGACTGTTCCCTATCCTGGACTCACCACCTTGTATGAAACTTTTGAACTTTCCGTTGCAAATAACGGGCACAAGCGTGCTTTCGGTCATAGAGTTAAAAATGCCGATGGTACATTTGGTGAATATGTTTGGCAAGATTACAAGACTATTCAAAAAAGAAGAAACAACTTGGGATCGGGTTTATTTTTTGTTTTGCAAAACAATCCATACAAAACAGATAGCGATGCCCACCAGAAGTTGAAGTACGACCCATTGAGTAATGATTCCTTTGTCTTGACCATTTTTTCTCACAATAGACCTGAATGGGCACTTGCAGATTTGACTACGGCTGCTTACTCCATGACAAACACCGCATTGTATGATACCTTGGGTCCAGATACTAGCAGATACATCTTGAGCCTTACCGAGAGTCCAGTTGTCTTATGTTCCAAAGAGAAAATCAAAAGATTGGTTGAGTTGAAGGAACAGAATCCAGAAGAATTGAGCAACTTGATTTGTCTTGTTTCTATGGACGATTTGACTACCGAGGACGCACTGTTGAAAAACTATTGCCATGACCACAAGATCTCATTGTTTGATTATAGACAAGTTGAAAAACTCGGAGAAATTAACCCATTAGCTCCAATCCCTCCCAAGCCTGACACTAGTTTTACCATCACGTTTACTTCTGGTACTACTGGTGCACACCCCAAAGGAGTTCTTTTGAATCATGAGAATGCTGTTTCCGGTATTACATTTTCATTTTCAGTAATGTCGGTACCAAAATATGATCCTGTCATGTACTCTTTCTTGCCATTGGCTCATATATACGAAAGGCTAAACTTGCATTTCTCCACAGCTTTTGGAGCAGCGATTGGCTTTCCTCAAGGGCCTTCTCCATTAACTTTATTAGAGGATATTCAAATTTTAGAGCCTAGTTATTTGGCGTTGGTGCCAAGAGTGTTGACAAAATTAGAGGCCGGTATCAAAGCGCAGACCATCAACAATGATGAAAACCCAATCTTAAAGAGCTTATTCACCAAAGCTATCAACGAAAAATTGGCATTACAATCTGATCCCGCCAACGAAAATACCAATCCACCTCACTTGTTGTATGATAGAGTATTGGGATTGTTACGGAAGAAATTGGGAATGAAAAATCTTACGGCCATTATGTCGGGTTCTGCACCAATCAGTCCAGAAACAATGAAGTTCTTGAGAGCTTCATTGAACTGTGGAGGAGGTCAAGGATATGGTATGAGTGAGACCTTTTCTGGTATTATGGTTAGTTCCATCTATGAGACAGAAGCCAGCTCATGTGGTCCAGTTGGTGTCACTGCCGAAGTGAGGACAAGAGACTTACCGGCAATGGGATACACTTCCGCAGATGAAGGTGGTGCAAGAGGAGAGTTGTTGGTTCGTGGACCTCAAATCTTTCAAGGGTATTACAAGAATCCAGAGGAGACCGCCAAAAGTTTTGATGAAGATGGTTGGTTTTACACTGGAGATGTTGCTCGTATTGATGCAAAGACGGGCCGTACTTATATCATTGATAGAGTAAAGAACTTTTTCAAGTTGGCACAAGGAGAATATGTCACTCCCGAGAGAATTGAAAACACATATTTGAGTTGTTTCCCATACGTCTCTCAAATGTTTGTCCATGGTGATTCTTTAAGAACTTACTTGGTTGGTGTTGTTGGGTTGGACCCAGTTGGAATCGCGCTGTACATCAAAAACAGACATCACGAGACCATCAATGATCCAGCCGATTTGATTAGATTTTTTCAAGATCCAAAACGTAAACGTGAATTATTGATTGATATGAATGCATCACTCGATGACAAATTACAAGGATTTGAGAAATTACACAACATTAAAGTTGATATTGAGCCATTATCAGTTGAGAAGAACTTGATTACCCCAACCATGAAGATCAAGAGACCAATCTGTACCAAGTACTTTAGAGAGACGTTGGACAAATTATATGAAGAAGGTTCACTCATCAAGAACGATAAATTGTAGATTGTGTACAGTTTGAAATATTCAATTTTAAGTAAATTTTGAATCTATTGTAGCTCTACACTTTGTCTCACTGCCGATAATGAATTGCATTATGTATATTCTTTTGTACCTTGCGGTTTGATTTGGATTTGGACTCATCAAGAAAGTCTAGGAATTCAAGTGCGACATGTGTCTTAATATATATACATCTTCCCGACTAAATCTTCACAAAGGTTCGCTCAATAGTTGTACTGACATCTTTATTTACAAAAAATGTGAACTATCTTGATCGGTTAGACTTTCAAGAAAATTTGCAGCAACTCTTGACAAAAATTTAATCCCCGCACCACACATCTTAACAGTCCTGGATAATCTAGTGTCATCAATTAAACTAAACATAATTCAAGCTACAGGCCCCAATATTCTCGCCCCTCCTTCAATAGCCGAATCGTAAGATAATTCTCTCAACAGGCATGACCTTTGTTGGAATTAGTTTCTACCCAACAAAAAGGTCGTGTATTAAGTACCGATTTTCTTTTATTCATTTTGCAGCAACGACAGGGACAAAATGATGATGCTAAAAACAAAGAGACCGAAGTCCGCACCCAAATAAGTAAAGTAAACAACAAGAACAAAAAATTTTTCTTTCTTTTCAATACCCAACAACAGCAAATATTCTCAATAACTCAACAATAAAAGTTTATCACTCAAGGAACACCCTGTCGACAAACACAAGACTAAGCTTAGTGTTTCGTTATTCTTCCTTCTGCTTTGGAAACTTCTTAACACGTTGTTCTTTTCATTACAAAGTCCGTTTGCTTTTCTTTTGCAACATATAAAAACCACACTCATTTGGCCCTGTTTGTCTCGTTTGATGGTTTAAGAATCACCGGTTGTTTTATTCAGTTTGTTTCTGGTTAGGATTTAACATTCATTTACCAAAAAAGTTATTGTTTTTTGTCTCCTTTTTTATTGCATAAAACGTGGGGTTATTATGAGCAAACGCTTGTTTAGTATATCCTATTTCAACCTAAATTCATCAACGTTTTCAGTTAACAACTTGCTAAGTTATGTGCCTAGAGCACTACCAACAAAGAAGAAGTCGTTATCAAAGTCGCAAAATGGGAAACGAGTAGTGGTTGATACGAGTGAAGGTGCATCGGTCCACAAGCACTCACATTACAAGAGATCTACTCATCCTACATCGGTTCCAATTTCCAAATTATTTAGCAACACCTTTCCTTTAGGTGTAGCGGAGTCACTAGAACACTACAAGCTACGCAATGACCCACTTCAATTTCAACATGACTTGCTTTCAACCTTACCATTTTATCCAAACATGGATCACTTAGGTCGAACTTCCAAGGTGTTAAAGGTATCTCTTGACGATAAGGGAAATTATATTAATGAGTTTGTTATCTACCCTCCCGGTAAAACTGAAGCAGACCTGCCCTCAATGAAACATTTGGTTATGATTCATGGATATGGTGCTGGACTCGGATTCTACCTTAAAAACTTTGACGCTATAGCTTCACGCAATGATTGGTGTATACATGCAATAGATCTTTTTGGATACGGCTGCAGTTCTAGACCACATTTCCATCCGCAAAATGTTGAGGAAGTTGAAAAGTGGTTTTTTGACTCCTATGAGGCGTGGTTTGCGCAAAAGAATATTGACAAGTCGAAATTATTGATAATGGCACATTCTATGGGCGCATATTTAATGGCATGTTATGGTATTGCTCGAGATC
Organism: Lodderomyces metapsilosis; assembly: GCF_017655625.1. Classification (NCBI taxonomy): domain Eukaryota; kingdom Fungi; phylum Ascomycota; class Pichiomycetes; order Serinales; family Debaryomycetaceae; genus Lodderomyces; species Lodderomyces metapsilosis. Next base: position 40,400 of record NW_027138160.1, on the reverse strand, counting down.
CAACTTTCTGCAAAAAGATAATCATGGCGTCACCGGGTGCAATTATTAAACATAAACGTCAAATACCAGTACCGGGTTACTTTAAGCGTCTTTGGGAAAGAAATATCTCGCCGTTCACATTAGTTCGAAAAGCTGGTCCTTTGGGCTCAAAAGTTGTCAGTGGATGGTCTTCAAGAAGATTTGCAAAGTTGCCAGAAAAGGAAGCTCATTTACTACACAAGTATTCATATGGAATTTTCCAAGCAAGAGGATCAGGAGAATACATGTTGAATTTCTTGCTTGCGCCAGGTGCTGATGCCAGATTGCCTTTGATTGAGAAGGCAGTACACAAGTTGAGATGTGATATGACGTGGTGGTATGGTGATGGTGACTGGATGGATAAATCAGGAGGACAAATGTGCAGTGATATCATTAATAATTTGGCAGACGCAGCAGGCAGAACTCAGCATAGTGATGTGAAAATAGTTGAAAACAGTGGCCATCATGTGTATCTCGACAACATTACACAATTCAATAATCTAGTTTTAGAAGAAATGGATAAATTTTAATAAGTAATAATAAAAAGTTTTTGATTACCTATTTATGTAGGTTAAATTCAGGATCTTCATCTTCTCCTTCCAAGTGAATTATTATGCGAAGTGAAATGGGCAAGTTTGGATCAGTAACGACAATCTCCTCGCCACGATGAACTAAATCCTTCATTTTTTTACTCAAATTGGCTTTAGTTGCCTCCTGTAGCTCAGGAGGGCTTGAGATGTAGAGATACTTGTCTCCACTAGTCAAACTAGGATTTGTCATTTGAATTTCCTGCTTGGACTTTATTTCATGGATAAACTGTTGCAACGTCCACCACCTCTGAACTGCAACAGTCTTTGCAGTAGTTCCACAAACTGCACAATTTTGCTTCCTTGTGTATGAATATGTATATGTGAAAATAGAATCGTCACCCGAGTACATCATATAGTTATCCAAAATCGGATTCACATTGGTGATAATTTTGAAAACCTCATTGCAACAACTTGCAGCAATAATTGCATTTGTCGATGCAATTGCTGGTATGATATTCTTTACAACTCCCAAAGTCAAACTCTTTGTCACTCCATCAATGCCAAACTCTTCTGCTCGAGCTTTTGCAGTCTGGTACATCCACTCTACTTGCTCTGGATCATCAGCATCAAATTTTTTGCCAGGAAATTGCTTATTCCACTCTAGTTGGCTTGCCCATTCTATACAATGTTCAGGTAGTCGTGGCGTATTGGCAATTGTACACACGGGGTAAGCTGTTTGTGCACTAAGCAAGTCCAAAGAACACTCAAAACATGAAGTCAAGGTCGGTATAATCACTCTGCTTTGTCCTCGAAACCCCTCCGTACCCCCATCAACCAATGGTATTATCAAATTTTCATCTTGTGCTAATGCATATAATGTGGAGTTAATCCATCTTCTTGCTTCTATCGAGTCCAACCCACTAATGATAACCTGGAAACTTCGATAAAAGTCTACTCCCATATCTTGAATCTTTTTAAAATGAGACGTAATTTTCAAATCAGGATTACCCAACCTCTCAAGAATAAACTTTGTAGCAACCTCAGCTTTGCTTTTCCCTATATCATTATGACGGAAAAGAAACTGACGATTCAAGTTACTCAAATCAATTGTGTCCATGTCTATCACATGTATATCCTTGAAACCAGTCATGGATAAGTTCTTGAGAATTTCACATCCTAGGCCACCAGCGCCAATAACGAGAATTTTACTCGACTGGAGCGCTTCAAAGGAGCCCTTGGCTGAGTAGATGTCTGGGTATTCATTGAAAGGACCTACGTTGGCGATAAGTGGTTGAATTGCCGACAAGTCCCTCATTGCTTGATAAAGTGAGGTTTAGGAAAGGGCAAAGTGCAATCGCCGCAGTTTTTTCTTTTTCAAACGCGATCTTTTTTCTACAGGCGATTCAAAAGGCTATGCAGTTACATATATATATACTATAATCTATCTATTTTTCTACTGTAGATAGCTCCTCTCCATGCACCCGTCTTACAGGTCTCATAGGAGGTACTCCAATTCTTTTCCCAAAGTTGTTATTCAAATGATTTGTAGTGGGCTTCTTGACCCTATTTTGTAAATGATTTATCCCTAGAGGAGGCGTCTTTCCCTTTACATCGGCTCTCTTCACGGGGACAGATTTGGTAGGATCAACTGTACGTTCAATATTGGGTGAAACGAAAGTAGTGTCAAATTGTGGGATTTCATCACTCTTGCCGTCTTGTTTCAACTGCAAAAGAGCGGCATTTTTTGCAGCTACAAACGCAGGAAAATGGTTTGGATCTTCTTTCTCTGAGTGTTCAATCTGGGTTGATGTATTCTCAGAATCATCAAGTTCATGTCCTTCTTCTGCGCCATCATCACTAAAGTTGAACGATTCATCAATATCATCCGCGTCTTTCTTCTTGTTCATATGTTCCACCACCTTTGATGGCAGTCTGGGAGTTATGAATGCATCATCGGGGGCTCTTAATCTTTCTTGTTCGCGTCTTGCTTCCAACTCCCTCTCCTCTTGTGCCTTTTTCTCCACCATTTGCTTCTTCCTTTCCCTTTCCGCGTAAATAGGATCTCGATGGAAATCATCTGGTTCATACTCAATGGTGCTCTTTTCCAACTTGCTAATTTGTTTAGTTATTGTCTTATCGTACAAGCAATTACCCAATACATTACCAAAACATCGCAAACATCGCTTTATCCCATCAGTATACGCTTCTTTCTTGCACTTTTCAAACGCCTGGGACTTACTCTTGGCGTTGTCGATGTATCCATATCCAATGTCCTCATGATATGTGCCATCTTTGAGGGTAACCCTAACCACAACAGAAAGGCCCAACGAGCATCTACCTGTGTTTCCATGCGAATCCAAGTAATCAATCTCGCAAGAAACTAGTTCAGAATTCCATCCGTTAAATCCAAACACTTCATTTGCTAAGTTTAGTGCCTTCCACCCTTCAATATACTGGACTGAGCTTCCTCCTCCGCCAGGTCGATAACTCACGTATTCTGGACCCAAGGCTTTGTTAAGCTTTGTTTGTATTTCCAATTTCTCGTGTTCAGTAAACTGCTGAGTCAGGTGAGGCTGCGAGCGCTGCCTTACGTGTTGCAATGGCGGCTTTGTCGGCCTTCGTGGTTGTTGGGTACCATTTCCATTCAGTGAACTCATGTGAATAAATATATGTAGTAGGAGCGTGTCTTCCAGACGTGTTGCTAAAAAGACTGATATTTTTTTTTTGTTTTCTCTCTCTCTCTTTCTGATTTCTTCTTATCATCATCAGACTAATACTCTTCAGAGAAAAATGGTACAATGAGTAATGATCTGGAACTGTCCCAAACTCGACCGAAGCTGTTCATAGTGGTACTACATTTATCAAGCGATGCGTTGTCAGCAATAGAGTTATCACGAATCAAAGTCAAGTCGCCGACAAAGAGACAACTTGCCATGAGCAAAAGGGCAGAACAAGTGAACAAATACAAGATCCAGTTGACTCAAGAGGGAAGAAACAGACGCTTTTTAAGCCGACAACGACAAGAGGAATTGTCTCCCGCAGCAAGGAGGTTAAACTTTGAGAAAAAAGTGAGATTTTCATTAACTTAAAGGAACGTGACATTTTTGCTATACATCTAAACTGGAAATTAGGGTTATGTTCTCCCCTTTCAATAGCAACCTCCCAAGTGGTGATTTCTTCCCGTTAACGATTTCCTCAGCTTCATCAATCACAAGGTTCATATACTCATCAAACCCTTGGATCTTCCCCTGGATTCGCAGATTCGATTTCTCATATAGCCATATTGTGACAAGAGACTGTTGTTGTAAGAACTTGAATATTAGGTTAATTGGAGGCAAGTTAGTCTTGCTGACTGATTTTGATGACATTGGGATTGGGATTGTATGTGGTTTTATGGAATGTGTTATCGATGAGTGCCCTTTTTTTTTTTCTCTCTCTCAATTTCAACGCGCTTTAAACACCTTAACCTTCATTCTACACAAATGTCTGACGAGGCACCAGAAGATTTCAAACAGTATATTATTCAATGGATAGAGGCTGATGCAATAGAAGCGACCAAGAATGGGTCAAAAATGGCTATTCTTTACAACAAGATGCTCGCTCAAATACGACGCACACCAGGGCCAATTTCGGACACTAAATCGCTCAAGCAAATCAAGTTCGTTGGGGTAAAGACAGCGGTGATGTTGAGCAACAGGGTGCTACAGCTTTGCAAAGCTAATGGTTGGGAAGAACCAGTTGGGTTTATGGATGAAGCTGAAGCACATAAGAATGCTATGAAAAAGGTTGATCAGTTGGAAGAGGAGGAGTCACCCACGCGTCCTGCAAAACGCGCACGTACTAGTAGTTATGTGCCAAAACAACGGTCAGGAGCATTTGCCATAATGGTGGCACTATACTTGAAGGATCGTGAGGGGAGAGGAATGACTAGGGAGCAAATTTCTCAACATGGTGCGCAGTATAGTGATAAAGCATTCACCACAAGCGCTACTTCAATGTATTCGGCATGGGATTCTATTAAAACATTGATAAAGAAGGAATTGGTGTATGTCACAGGGAGGTCGCCAAAAATGTATTACTTGACCGATGAAGGAAAGGAATTGGCGTCAAAGTTAAAGACTGCAGTGAATATAGAATCGTCGCCAATGCAACCAAATACAATTGGTAACAGCTCATTTGATAATGGAGTTAGATTTGAGTCTAGTTTTGAAAAATCGTCCCCAATTTTGAATAGAAATATTGATGTGGGTTCATCTCGTCAGTCGGCATTTAGGCTACACAATCCCGCTCACAACTCAAGACTCGTGTCAGAAGTGTTATCATCAGGAAGCTTTACCCATGACTCTCAAAACAGGGTGTATGATGGAACGCCGTACGAAATATGGACCAAGGATGAATATGAGGTGGTCATCTATGTTGATAATAGAGAAATCAGAGCTCAACAAGAGCGTGATTTTTTCCGAAGACAGCTTGAATTGGCTAATCTCAAATGTGATGTTAAGGCGTTATCTTGTGGGGATGTTACCTGGGTTGCCAGGCATTTGCGCACTGGTAGAGAAGCCGTTCTAAACTACCTTTGTGAAAGGAAGAGAATTGATGATTTATGTGACTCCATTAAAGATGGCAGATTTCAAGAGCAAAAGAATAGAATGAGGAAATCAGGAATGACCCATTGCTTCTACTTAGTGGAAGAGGTGAGTATGGTAAAGGAACGTGCTTACGCAATTATGGACTCGATACAAACCGGTATAGCCCAAACGATGACAAACGCACGCATATATCTACGAAGGTTCAAGGACATTGATGAAACAACTGAGTTTCTTGCGTCTCTCACGGGGGTGATCAAAGATTTACATGCTCATAAAAACCTAGTCGTGCTTCGGCCTAGGGACATTTGCAATCAAGACCACTATAATGAGATGTTGGTGAAGTTTCGAGAAAAGTTTGAAACTAGGGCCAACTATGAATGCTGTCACTTATTTTCCAGTTTTCAGGAAATGATGGGAAAGACGACGCAAATGACGGTAAAGGAGCTATTCATACTTATGTTGATGACTATCAAAGGGTGCTCGTTAGAGAAGGCTATTGTCATTCAGAATCGATTTCCTACTCCAAAGAAGTTGCTTGAGTTTTATCATCAGCAGAATGCACATGCACCACTAGAGACAAAGAAGCAGTTGATGGTGGATGAGTTTAAAACTCAGGTGGGTAATAAGAAAATTGGAAAAGTGTTGCTGGAAAAGATTTACGATGTGTGGGGGGCGTAGATGTAGGAGTAATTGCTCATAGCTTTGTAGGTGCAACTGTTTCTGGTAGCGTTTGCTTCACTAAAAATGGAAAGAAAAAAAAAATTGTTGATAAATTTTTCACAAATCACTTCAGTCAAATCACGACATGGGTAAAGGAGTCTTAAAGTACGGCGGAAAGTCTGGTATTCTTCCTAAAACCAAGGCCATATTTCACCGACCTATCCGTCCTTTGAATGAAATTGAGTTACAAAAGGAGAAAGCTCAGGAAAGCGGATATGCTGAGGGAGTACCAACGCCAAAGATAAATGGGAAACATCTCCCTCGTCAACAACCTCCAAGAAAGTATATAACTGTTGAGGACAGAATTAAACATATCAAGTACCCTCCAATGTCCTTGCGAGAAATGAACGACTTGCCAGCTGAGGAAAGAGATGCCTACAAAAGAGCTTACTATAGAGCTGAGTTTTTAAAAGAGGCATACTTGGAAGAAGAGAAGAGGTTACAGAAAATAGATGAGCTTAAGAAGAGTGTACATGAGAAAGAGTTGGCCAAACAACGTCAATTTGAGGAAGAGCGTAAGGCTGACTCCTCCAAGATTGCATCGTTACCTACTATGCAAAAAATTTTGGAACAGGGCTTGATTAGAAAGAGAACCCCAGAAGAGGAGGAGTTGTTGAAGGAGCAACGGAAATTAAACCGTCGTTCTAAGGAACTACATGAGAAGGAAATGAAGGCTCAAAAATTGCTTGAATTGTACCACTCGGCAGCTAAATTCATCACCACTGAGGAACAATTGGAAGAAGCCATCTACAGAGCATTTGAAGTTGATGCGGGTAAATTTGAAAGTGCCCAAACTAGTATAGAAACCAAGTTACTTTCGAGAAGCGCTGGATATTTGGTAGGTGAAGTCAATGAATTGAAAATTACTGATGCGGTCTTGGGTCAAATCAATGGAAAGCCTGGTTTGGAACAGATTAAGGATGTGTTGAGTGGAACTAGAGAAAAGACGAAAAGAGAAGCTCAATTGAACTTGACTAATGAGATATAGTTTGTAAAAGGTAACTTGTACATAGGAAAATTTATTACTTCGCGGAAAATTTTACGAAAAAAAAACAAGCAATAGAAAGGAATCATCACCAGCAGAACCTCTTCCCAATGGCATATACACCAGATCAAGATAAAAATGAATACCACCGTATATTCACCAAGGTATTCAACAAGCGACTAAAATATGTGCTCAATGTTAATATAATTTTGTCATTCTTGATGACAATTATTTTGGATGTACCATTTCACAGGTTACTATCAACAGGTCTCCTTTTATCAATTGTTCTTAAAATTCCCGTTTACTTTTTAGCTTTGACTTTGATTAGACAAGCTCGGATCAAGTTTTCTACAGTCAATTACTCAAATCAAAAGACGCTAGGATTACAAATTTATCACTCAATATTATCTAGCAAGTTTCTTGAAGTGTCATCATTTCACATATTGTCGGCATTGTTTGTATACGGCGTCTTTATTTTCAACTTGCCCTTCACTTTTGACTATTACTTGGTTTCGAAAGAGTATAGGAAGAATCCTTTGTTGAATGATGAGTGGGTATACTATTGGGTGTGTGCAATATTCATTGGAATATTGTATTCAGCTAATCAGCTCGTGTTTCAAAGAAACAGGCTAGGTTTTGACTATGGGCATAATAGAAATAGTCCACAGAGTACCTTGTTTACTCATTTACCGCAAGCTTTGGGAAATGCATTCGGGTTGACCATTTTATTATCCATTGCCAATCCCGTGATATATTGGGGATTCAAGTCATACTTGTACAAGTCATTGGTTTTGCTCAGGTTGTTTGGCATAGATAATTCGTTACCAGAGAGAAACACATCCGTCACCACCTACCTTAAACTTGCATTGCTTACTTATGTGTTGGTCTTGAATTGGGAGCTTGAGAATCACATTTTCGAAGTGTACGCAACAATTGGATGTCTTGATGGTAAGAAGCCAATATCTTCATATAGCAAAGACCCGTTGAATTGTTTGTTGAAGGGTTTGCGTGATGTGGCACCTAGTCATGAATTAAGCAGGTTGACGGCGTTTCAGGAATTGGCATACATTTCAACCACAAATGACAAAGAAGGGTTGAAGTTGCGATTAGCTATATTCAGTGCCAGATCAAAGAAGGAGAACTTGTGGCCAGCGTTGTACGAAGAATGCTCATTGGTTATTCGAGAAGTCAGCGCGCAAATCAACAAGAGGAGCGCTCGTGATATGAAAGCTTTAAAGAATTGGCAACAGTCGTTGGAGAAGGAGATCAACACTGGGTTCAAGAGTAGAAAAGAGGATAATATTTTTGGAAACTCATTCACTTCATCTTCACTTGACGAGGAGAAGAGTACAGAGGAGAAGCCTGTGAGTGATGGTAAATTTAGCTACTTACGCAATGAGGTCATTACACCTATGTTGAAGCTACTTTCACCATACTTGCCTCATCACCTCTCCAGCTACATCTCATCTCATATAAAATCATTCAAAGCCAATGAAGGAAAGAAAATCGACGCTGCAGCTTCTGACGTCAGACAGCACTTTTTGGAATCAAATTTTGGTATCCTATTTCGTGTTACATTGAAAAGAGATTGCGAGTCAAGAGTGAGAAACCCAGTCAATTTTGGGAATGCAATAATCGCAGTATCCAATTTGGTTCAACGCTCTGTAGTGGAAGATTCATTAAACGTTGTTACAACAGCTGACATAAGCAATACACTCAACTTATTGGAGAAATCGATTCGTGCTTCTACAAACTATAGGGATTACTTGCCTGCGTCTGTGTATACAGATAAACCAAAGTCTCACTTGATCTCAGAGTTGAACAGCCTTGAGTACCATGAGTTCTACAATATTTGCATCCAGTTCAATGGCTTGTTAAATGAGCTCAATTTGAGCTCAAAAGCATATGAGCTTGCGAAATGGGTCATCGACATCGCCATTGCTGAAAAAGAGCAGCATCTGAATAAACGTGTCTACTAGTTTATATGTATATTTTTCACTCCCTTCTACCCCCACTCAAGTTTGAACTACTGTTATTTGCGCTTGATTGGATACCAGGCACAGTGTCTAATAAAACTGGCTTTAGAACTTCTTCATCGAACCTCGTAAACCACCTAGCATGCTCTTCTGCGCTGAGAATGGCTCCTAGCATTCCTCTATCTGGGTTTGTGCTTGTGTTGCCAAATGTTGGTGATGCTAAAGTATCCGATCTAAACTCGTCAATATCGCTGCCAATCAACTCTTCCTCATCATCGCCACCATTGACAATATTGGGGTTGGACTCGTTGTCTAATAAGTTAACCGCCGAGGAATTGTTTGAAGTATTGTCTCTAAACGGAGCTGCTTTTGGTTGTGTTTTCATAAACCTTCTATTTCCGAGTACGTTTTGATGTGATGTGAGATTTGCTTGAAGGGGAAATCTAGGAGCTTCAATGTCAAATTCGTCATCAGAATCTGCTGATTCGTCGATGCAACCAGTTTTGATGCCCAAAATCTCCAACATTGAGGCTGTTGTACCACCAAATAAAATAACAGTTAGTACAACAACAACCAATACAGTTGCAAGCAAGGTCCATTTCGCATCACCACCAAAGCCCATTGCCAAGGCAACGCCAACAGCTCCTCTCAAACCTGCCCAAAATATCATCATTTGGTACGAGTGACTAATCTCATCTGGCACATTCAATGACAAGTTTCCATTCGAGTTCAAGTTTGATATACCGCTATATTTTTCAAGTCTTGCACGGTATAAGAAATTGAGGAATCTTGACAATGGGAACACGGCTGACCATCTAGCGACACATATGGATATGAATGCGATTATAATCAACAATGGTTTAAAGACAAGTTCAACTTCGGTAAATAAAGACAATCCAAGGTAAATGAATATGAAATTTTCAGATAGTTGTGCAAGTAATTGGAAAATGTATTTGGTTGCAATTTGGGTACGTCTTGACATGTTGTAGTAAGCATAATGTTTCAATGTGATACCACAGAATAACAACGATACAATACCTGACATGTGAGCTCCGTTTGAGAAAAAGTAGGACTGGTAGGCAAATAACAAGACCAAACAAGTTTCAATCTGGGGGTACCTCCGTACATGTGAGTGCTTTAAAATCAATGCCACTAGTATTCCAATTGCGATTCCAATAATAGTGGAGATGGTAAATGTCATCAAGAATAAACCAATACCTTCAAAGAAGGATGAGAATTTAACAGGTTGTCCATGGAATTTTTGACAAGTTTCAAACATAACGATGGAGATAGCGTCGTTTAGCAAAGATTCCCCAAAGATGATTGTATACAACTTTGGGTCGACTTTGTATGCATTGAATATGGATAAAATGGTTACTGGATCAGTGGCGGATAATGTAGCACCTACAGCCAATGCGTCAACAAATTCCAACTTGACGCCATCTAACCCAATTGAGGTCCATATATATACAATCACCCCAACAACCATTGCAGACATAAATGTCCCTGGTATGGCAAACGTTAAAATGCTACCGATATTTCTAAAAAAATTGGCCTGATGTAGTTCATATCCACTATTTAGAATGATTGGAGGCAACAAGATATTGAAAAAGTATCCCGGATTGAATTTGACAGCATCTTGTATGTAATGTCCAGGACTTAGTCTAATGATTAATCCCACAATCATACCACAAAAGATTGACAATACTGTTTCATGAATAGCCTTGATTCTTCTCTGTTGTAGAAAATAAGACGACCATAGGGCCAACATCAACAATAATAGTAAAATAAACAATGCCCATGATGAAAAAATTTCATTCTCCACTGGATTGGAGTCCTCTAAAGGGTCGTCCCCAACTGATGGAGTGTCTGGTGAATCATCCAAGTCATCCGATACAGCTCGCTTGACTAATTGTTGTAAAGTGTATAAAGCTAGACTACTCATATGCCATGTGTTTGTCTAGAAGATATGTTGATGTTGATTGAGATCTAGAACCTTTAGTCAATTGATTAAAAAAGATAAAAATTGCGTTGGAATTTTACGTTGTCGTTGTTTTGATTGTTTTTTTTTTTCCGAAGTGAGGGGAACACAAAGGGAAGAAGAATCGAACGATACTGAATCTACAAAGTATTAGAGAGACGATGGGACCTTATTGATGGAGTGACTTTGAAAGCCCATACTTTTATGTAAAAGTGTTGATGTATTGAAGGGGGTGGGGGTTGTCGAGGTAGTGCACGTGAAAATTTCATTCTGCGTCTATAAATATGGGCGCACTCCCTTTTTGAAAAAAACACATTTGATAAAACTTTCTTCTTTAGAGTTAACTACAGTTGTTTGTGACGGTGTAGTGAACATCCAGAATCATAAATTATAGAGATCTTCCGTTTAGAAATGCAGTCGTTACATCCATTTGATTGACCACGACTTCTTCCGGTTCCATATTGTTTTTTTATGATCCTCATATCATTTTTAGTGAATTTTTTTTTGCGCTTTGCATATAGTTTACATTATCCTGGAGCTCGGTGATTGGGTCAGTGGAATTTGGTTCTCCATATCATCTTTTCTCGAACACTATATCCGGTAATGAACTTTACGCTGTCATGGGAACATTAAACGAATTGATGTTTGAGAGAATTTATTACTGGGATATCCATTAATTCTCGTTTTAAAATTGCAAGAATGTGCATCCTTTTCACGAATAGGTTGAAAACTGTTTGTATGAAGATTAAGCAGCCATTGGACCCTGTCTCTGAATAGACGTCCATTTGGTCCGCTACAACAAACCAATATTATCATGCAATTCTGTGTTTTCCACAGATGACTTGAAAATATGTTGCATCCGCAGCTTTTGAACTTGTTTACATGGTGATTGGGACTCTTTGTTCTATTTCATTTCGTGGGGAGTTGCTCAGATGGGGCTGTTGGTTATATGTGTACATCCAACAGATTTGAATGAGAGAAGCTTGTGGATTGCCTTGAATTTAAATAGTATGGAATTTTTTTAGGGCAGTAATTATACCGAGTAATTCTTTTTCTAGAGCTGAATATCGAGATTTGGGTACTGATAAGTTAATTAACTGTTATAATATACGATGTAAATTGTTATGTAAATGAAAGAGATTCTACTGTAAAGCCTGACTTCTCTGTTGCAAATAAGAGAAGCCACAAGCGATAGAATGGAATACAAGTACATTTGGCTTGGTGACTTACTGGTGTGAATGAAATTTGTCTGTCTGATTCTGTGTTTTGTGTGTCTGTCCTTTTAATTTGTGTCTGTTGTCTGTTGTCTGTTTGTGTACCTTTTTTTCTTAAAAATTTCTTTTTTCTTCAACGTGCACCTCGAAATCTCATCCTCTCGAAACAAGAGATCTACAGTAAATCAAAGCATTCAGTCTTAGTCAAACTACGCTATAAACAGATAACGCTTTCTACTAGATGCATAAACAGAATATCTATCTCAACGATGATGTGCAATCTTCAACAGATAGTCTAGCACATTCAAATTATGCACCAACACCGCCTCAATCAAACTCACCAAAGCAAAACACAACAACAACAGCACCATCATCTCCAAAGAGAAAACTTAATCAACATTTAAAACACCACCGAATTAATAACTTTTACTCATCGTCCCAGGTTAATCCCAACTATTCCTCGACAAATTTGTCCAAGATTCAACACCATAATCAGCATGGATCGCCGACGTTTTATTCCCATTTCAATGATTCAGTTACCTCTGTTGGATCTGGACAGTACCAGTTGGGCACGCCGCCGCTATTGGGCTCCCATAGCTCATCTTATACTTCAATCAAGAGTATGTTGCCAATGACCCCGCCAGCCTCGGAAACAACATCACCTGAACCTAAATATTTTGATTTGAAACCACGTCTGGTTGATGGAAGGAGTATGGGTCTGGTGTTGGCCAAGGTAAAAGCATTGATACCACCAATCAACTATACCATCTGTTCATTATGTTTTATTTGGTATTTTTTCTCCATCATTTCCTCCAACTCAATAAAGATGATTTTAACAAAGTACAAATACCCAGTTACTGTAACTCAATTACAATTTCTCATGAATGCGGGTTCGAGTTTGGGTTTATTATTTATTTCCAACCACTACACTAATGAAAGAATTATTCCATCCAGCATACTCCCGCCAAATAAATCAATCAGACAATTTGTCATACCGTCAAAATTTATTCTTTCTACAACTGTGCCAATGGGATGTTTTCAATTTGTCGGTCACTTGACAAGTCACAAGGCAACTTCTGATATACCGGTTTCACTTGTGCATACTATCAAAGCGTTGAGTCCCTTGGTGACTGTACTAGTGTACCGCTTCTTTTTCAACAAACGTTATAGGTTGAGAACTTATTTAACTTTGATCCCACTTAGTGTTGGGATTATGATGACTTGTTACAAGAAGAAAAAGTCTATTCCACCCACTGCAGGCCAAGTTGTTCCCCCCGTTAACAATAGCTACCTGACTGGGCTTATTTTTGCATTTATCTCCATGTTGATCTTTGTTAGTCAAAATATGTTTGCAAAGAGTAAACTAACACCAAATACGGTAACACCACAAGAATCAAAATCAATTCCAATCTCAAAGACGGGACCCAAGAAGTTGGATAATTTGACAATTATTTTTTACTGCTCAATAGTTGGTTTCCTATTCACATGTCCTATCTACATCACTTCAGAATTTTTCAACAACACATTCTCCTTAGCGCAATTGGATTCTACAATATTATTCTTGGTGGTTATAAACGGGCTAGGCCATTTTATTCAAAGCGTTATTGCATTTCAAATTTTAGGACTCTTATCACCAATTGATTACTCAATTGCAAACATTTTGAAAAGAATATTTATTATACTAATGTCGTTTCTATGGGAAGCTAAAAATTTTACTCCTTTACAAACTGCAGGATTATTTACCACCTTGGTTGGATTGTATAGTTACGATAGATGGGGAACTCAACGTTAATGTCCTGTTCCTTCAGTGTTTAACAATTTTTTGAAAATATCACCAAACGCAACCATAAACACAGTCTGCCATACTCCTAATCCAATTCTTGGTGTAACACCTCTATATAATCCCTTGACTCCATTGTTTTGGTAAATGTATTTAGCAGCAGTCCAAACACTCAAATTCTTTGGTCTGTTTGGATCATTGGTTTTACTTTGCATTTCAACTCTAATAACTTCAATTGGTTGATTCCAAGCACTCAAACCACCACCAATAACAGAACTGGCAATTTTCTCCACATTGGACAATTTTTGATTTTCACCTTTTCCAGTCAATTTTCTAATTCCATCTTCAGCCAATCTAGAGAGACCAAAACGGGAACCCCAATTGGTCATTTGACGAATGGCAACTGCATTGACACCCTTGTTGATACCCCTGATACCTTCTCTTTTGTAAATATCTTTAAACACTTGGAAACTAGTTTGTTGTGGTACACCACTAACGGCAGCTTGTTTAGCTCTAGTAATCTCAACAGTCTTCATACAAGTACAGAACCCCATGGTTAAGTACGCCTGAGCCAAACCACCAGTAATACCACCACCCATTCCACTAACAAATGAACTGAATCCCAAAGTCTTGAATCGGTATTCAGCCTCAGCAGAAACAAACAACAAGACAGCACCTTTAGTACTGGCCTCAATCCAAGCCCACGGAATCAACCCTTGGTAGAATCCCAAGACACCACCACGACTCCAAACAAGTTTGGCAGCTTGGGCCATGGTCAATGATCTATTGGCGGCCATGGTGGTTTTAATAACTTCCAAAGGTTGTCCCAAGGTGGTGGCCTCAGACATGTTCAACCCAGCACCTAAAAGGATATTGGAGAAACTAATTGGCTTCTTTTCAATCTTGTTAGTTGACGACATGGAGAACTCAAGCGTTGATGAAAGAAGAAGAAAAGGTGAATTCTTTTGCGACGAAATTGGTGGGGAAGGAAAAAAAAAAAATAAAAAAAAATTTCTTTGGGAGATCGCGGTGTCGGGGAAGAGCGAAGGTGAGCTTTAGTTGTGAGAAATTTAAAGTGTACAAGTATGGAGGGAGATACCCGAGACAGCTGCTTAGGGACAATTGAGACCGTAGAGCCTGAGAGAGGCATCTCATCGCTGTGACTCCTCTTGCATGAATTAAAAAAATTTTTAGACGTAACCGCACTGTGATTTTTTTGCTTCAACGGTCCTCCGGGAATACTCGGAACCGAATTGGATGCAAACTGAAAGCAGAGTGTCTGGAAAGTGTTACTCCTTGAGTGAGATAGTAGAGCATGACTGTTATGCTGTAGGGCCATTGCACTTCAATTGGAAGGGCTATCTCTTGAAACAATTGTGTGGTTGTAAATGGGGCCAGAAAGAAGCAGCTTACGAAAGGCTGTGAATTGACTTATTGTCAAACGAGGATCCCTATGCATATACTCCTTTTGCAGGTTGTTGTTAAATTTTTCAATGTCGCAAACTTCTATGTCGCAAACTTCTATGTCGCAAACTTCTATGTCGCAAACTTCTATGTCGCGAATTTCTATGTCGTGTTTTTCTTCTTTTTTGATCATCCAGCGCAACAAAATCCCAAGAACAAACTTCTTAAACTTTCCTCTTCTTCCAGCATACCAAAAAGAATTTACACACATAATGGGTATCAAAAAGATGTTTATGAAAAAAGATCCTACGGAGGATGAGCTCCGTGAGGATTTGAGTAAAGCTGGTATAACAACAAAATCGGGGAATACAAGAGAGGAAAAGTTTGGTGCATTTAGAAACTACGCCCAAGAAAGAGCCAAAATGAGACCTGCTATGGCACCGAATCCTTATGCAAAGTTGAACAATAACGATCCTCCTCAAAATCCATACGCCAATAATGGAAATAGTGGATCCAGTCCATCCGCCGCAGCAGCAGCAGCAAGTGGTGGTGCAGGACGTTCATCGTCACCATACCTGACTCAAGCACGCGGTGGCGCAGACTCTAATCCATATGGAAGCTCAACACGTTATGGACAATCACAAACAGACCCATATGCAGCACCAACCAGACGGCAAGCTCCACAAGCAGACCCATATGCAGCACCAACCAGACGGCAAGCTCCACAAGCTGCAGGAAGAGATCCGTACAGTCGACCCACTACAAGACAGTCTGTAGGTGGAGCTTCGCAGCGAGGTCAACCAATGGGAGAAGAAGCTTCATCAAGAGTGAGTAGAGTATCCACTAGACAATCAACTGCCGACACTGAGTCACTCGACTTGAATGCCATCTCATCACACCAAATGTTTCAAAATAATAAACCTATTAAAAAGCAAGCCTTTGATTCGGAAGACTTGGATTTGAATGAGGAGTTTAACGAGGATGAGAATTTGGATTTGAACTTGGATATTCCTGAGGAGGAGCAAGTGAATTCAGAGGATGAGGAAGTTGAAGCTATTAAGCAAGATATTAGATTTGTAAAGCAAGAATCGGTTCAGTCGACTAGAAATACGCTTCGAATGGCTCAAGAGGCTGATGCATCAGGTACAAATACTTTGGGAATGTTGGGGTCACAATCGGAAAGATTGTACAATGCAGAGCAGAATTTATTATTGGCTGGTACTCAAACGCAAATTGCCGATGAAAAGGTCAAAGAGTTGAGACGGTTGAATCGTTCTATTTTTATTCCAGCTTATGGCAACCCATTCAACAAAAAGTCTAGGTTGCGTCAACAAGAAGAAAATATCAAGAATCAAAAGATGCAAGAAAAGTATCTTCGTGAAACCAATCGTCAAAATATGTATGAAAGTGAGCAGAGATTGAAGCAAGGTATTATGAATAATGCTACTGATAATGAGGTTCATCAAAAATATCAAAATGAAAAGTACCTACAACAAGCACAAAGATATCAATTTGAGAATGATTCTGAAGATGATGAAGTTGAAAAGGAAATTGCTGGCAATTTGGATCAAATTGGGTCATATGCAAAGAAATTGCATGGTATTGCAAATACAATGGGTAAGGAAGTTGATAGTCAAAATGTTAGATTGAGGAAGATTGAAGAGGATGCTGATAAGTTGGATATCAATGTTCATATGAACAGTACTAGATTAAGTAATATTAGATAGAGCTATTTCATGTCGTGTTTTAATTTTACGACAATGGTTTTATAAAGATAGGAGAGCGGCTAATATTTGTCTTTGAATTTCTTTTTTTTTTTTTGTTTTGTTGTTGTTTCTTTGTTGCCTCAATTTGGAATGCGTTTATATGTAGGAGCTAGTTTGAAAAGTGGCGTTAGGACTACTGCAAACCTAGTCAACCGGGTGTAACTAGAGTGAGCCATGTTATTCCAAAGTTGACGATTATTGGTTGTGCTATTTGTCCACTATCGCACCTTCAAGGCAACGGTGCAACCGCCCGGAAATGTCTCAAAAGCTGAATATGCACGATTGATTAAAGAGTCTTCGTGCATAGCCTGTGATAAAATCGCAATGAGAGACCAAAACGGGAAAAAGAAAGTCAAAATTCAGGAACTTTTTGTTGGGCTAAAACGTATGATTCTAAAGACTCTTTTTCTTTCTTTTTTTTTGAAATGCCGAGGAACTAAACTATAAAATCCAGCGCGTATGCTTCTAAAATGAACTGTTTTCCTCTGCAAGGACTACACGACTCTACGTTTCAGTTGCTCCTCCACGTTTCAGCTTGATGAAGAGCAATTTACTCAAAAGAAGGGCAAGGGCGGAATGCACCCTCTCTTATTGTTCTTCCATTGTCCCATGCAAATTTCTTTTTTTACTCTTTCATTATTTTTCTTGTCGTTTAGATTATTGAATTGGTCTTTGTGAATACTTGTGTACATGCACGCTTAATGTGTAACGCTTAAATCCTAACTGATGAGTTTCATTTTGGTTTTACTCAATTGGTCTTTGTGGTTTTAAAAGATTTCATTAATTTTTTTTTTTTTTTTTTTGCCGTTTTCATCCAAAATCAGAACACAAATATGTATTTATCTGCCCATTGTATAAATACTCCTTTCTCTTCTCCTTTGTATAATATCCCTGAGATTTCACTACAGTTCATTCCATCACCACACCTTCTTTAACAGTTTATCTTCCCTTTGGTTTCTTTTTGTTTTGCTTTTTTTTTTTCTGATTTTGCAGTAAAAAAAATATATATTAAACCACGTTGTTCATCGAAAAATTTTTCTTTTTTTGACTTTCCATCTCCAGAAAAAAAGAGCTTTCATAGATTTCCCTTATAGACATATAGAGAGCTAGTTGTTTATTCAAGTCATGTCTTCAGCTACTACTTCATACTCGTCCGGTTTCAAAAACGACGCTTCAACGACAAAGGTTGAGAAAAAGGGCAATTTCGCTAGTTTTAAAACTACCCCAGATGGTTACAAGACCAACTTGACTGCAATTGATACCTATGGTAACACTTTTCAAGTCCCAGATTACTCCATCAAGGATATTTTGTCAGCTATCCCATCTCACTGTTATGAACGTAGATTATTGGAATCATTCTACTACGTGTTTAGAGATATTACAATCATGGTTACTTTGGGATACATTGCCAACAACTACATTCACTTAATTCCAAGCCAATTCCTTAGATTTGCCGCTTGGGCAGGATACGTTTGGTGTCAAGGTTTAATGGGAACTGGTATTTGGGTTCTTGCTCATGAATGTGGACATCAAGCTTTTAGTGATTACGGATGGGTTAACGACTTGACTGGTTGGGTCTTGCACTCATACTTGTTGGTTCCTTACTTTTCATGGAAGTTTAGTCACAGTAAGCACCACAAGGCTACTGGTCATTTGACTAGAGATATGGTTTTCATTCCAAAGACAAAGGATCAATTTTTGAAAAGTCGTGGAGTTGAAGATTTGGATGATTTGTTGGGAGACTCGCCAATGTTTTCTTTATTCCAAATGGTTATTCAACAAGTTTTTGGATGGGTTGCTTATCTTTTTGCCAATGTTAGTGGACCAGAATTCCCAGGTGCTTCATGGATGCAAGTCAACCATTTCAATCCAAACTCTTTGATTTTTGACAAAAAGGACTACTACTATATCTTGTTATCCGATGTTGGTATTTTGATTCAATGCACTGTTCTTTACACTTGGTATAAGAACTTTGGTGGTTTCAACTTTTTGGTCAACTACTTTCTTCCATATCTTTTTGTTAACCACTGGTTGGTTTTTATCACCTACTTGCAACATTCAGACCCACAAATGCCCCATTATGAAGCTCACCAATGGACTTTTGCTCGTGGAGCTGCTGCTACTATTGATCGTGAATTTGGTTTTGTTGGTAAGCACATTTTCCATGACATTATTGAAACTCATGTTTTGCACCATTACGTTTCCAGAATTCCATTCTACAATGCTAGAGAAGCTAGTGAGGCTATCAAGAAGGTTATGGGTATTCACTACCAATACTCTAATGAAAACATGTGGAAGAGTTTATGGAAATCGGCTAGATGGTGTCAATACGTTGATGGTAAAGATGGGGTCTTGATGTACAGGAATGTCAACGGCTTCGGAGTCGATCCAAAGAAGGAGAAATAGATAATTTATATTAATAACCAAGTTCTGGTATTTGCTCTATACTTGATGTAATCAGCACCGAAAAACTTTACAAGGTAATCCTCTTCGTATGCGATTCTGTCTCGAAAGAAGCGCCAGAGAATCACTGCGCCGACAGCTAGTACAACGATATTTCCTAGAAGCAACTCAAGTCCGATAAACCAAATGAAAAATCCAAAGTAACTAGGGTGACGAATGTATTTGTACACCCCATTTGTGACAAGAGTGTGTGTCTTCTTTCCTGACTTTTGAATATAATGGTTGAATGATTCCTGAGCAGTACGCATACTCAATGTCCTGATCAACTGGCCAAGAATAGCCAATAACAACCCCAATGGTTGAAGATGTGAGTCAAATGGGCTGACAAAGTGTTCTATGATTGAAATAACTGTAATCAAATGAAACTCTTTATCCTCTAATATAAACGAATCGTCATCAGTTTGGCTGTTGTTGTATAAATAGGTGATGCTAAACTCAAGGCTATGGAAAATGCAAAGGAATTGAAGGTAAAGACATAGTGGTGTGATTGTCGGGTATGTGAGCTCTCCAATCAAAGCAGCTGTAAACACGCCACCTAATGCAAACGACTTTGCAGCAATCTTCACCAAGTCATTCTTAGCAGGGTCATACCTAGCATACGGTGATTCCTCTAGCATCTCTTCAAGGGTCCTCTTCATGAAGAAAAAAAAAAAAATTATTTGCTCTGTATCACTAAATGCACTACTCACCTTCCAAAGTATGTTTAACTGAAGTGTTTTTCGTTTGTTTCACACTTGGTGCGTTGTTTGTTGTTGACTTGTGGGCTCTTTTCCACTCCAATTATGGCTCCTTAGTGATGTTGTTTATAACCTTGAAGGTTTATTTTGTCACTGAATTTTTTAATTCCGCTTCTTATCAACCACGTTCGGTCACATCAAAATCATTCCTAATTTACGGTGTCAAGGGGAATCACGAGTTTTGGTGGATGCAAGCGTTGACCATTGTGGAGGTGTTGTTTAATCCATGGGGAGGGTATAGAATAGTTGCAGCAATTGGTGCTGTTATTGTCTTTGGTGGATTGTATATACGCCATTTGGCAATGAAAGAGTGCAGTGATTCATTCAACCACTACATTGCAACTGTTAGGAAGCCACATCACAAGTTGGTCACATCAGGGGTTTACTCAATTCTGCGACATCCTAGCTATTTAGGGTTCTGGTTATTTGCAGTTGGAACTCAATTGATGTTGAACAATTTCATCAATCTAGTGTTGGACGTTGCCATCCTTTACTACTTCTTTTCAAAGCGTATTGCTTATGAAGAATGGATGTTGATCAACAAGTTCTACGGTCAAGAGTACATTGAGTATCGAAAACGAGTAGGGGTATATATTCCTATAATCTTATAAGTTACAAGCTCTTGTTCATAAACTTTCTCTTTGTAAATGCCAACCAAAACTTGCTAGGTACATCACCTCCATTGTAAATCCTATTCAATAACCTTTCAGCCAACTCTTGTCTAAACTGAGTCAAGTAACCTCTCAATAAATCCGCATCTGCTCTTGTCTTTGGAGGCAAGTACAATGAATTCAATGGGAAAGATATATCTCCTGGTAAGGCAAAATTGTCAAGACTCAAGTTGCTCAACACTCTGGTTGCTTCACGGTGTGGCATTGTTTTGTTGAGTTTTCCCAAGCAATCACTAACAAATAAAATACCATATATCAACAATCTATCAGCATTGCCTTTGATTTCAAAGTTTTTAAAGAAGGAATTGGCTCGGAATAAGTCTAATGTCTCCTCCACTATGTCATAATCTTGATCAGTTTCGAAAGCAGGGCCACGGAACTTGGTTCTGAATGGGAGTAATGATAGATTGCCAACGGTTCTGGCATCTTGTGTTTCGCCGAGGAATGTGGAGTGGTATGCTGGCATGACCTTGATTGAAGTAGGAGCTAATAGTCAACGAAATTTCCGATTGGCTTTTCTGCACGACAAAAAATTGGGTAGCGTTTGTGGCCGACAACACCAACGGGAGAAGCAAGGGAATTGATATGCAAGAGGTGGTCTTAGAAATGACGGGGGCTGATGCGGATCATGGGTTATGGGCTCTGGCTCAAGGGAGTTCGTTTTCATTACACCACGCCGTCTGTACACCACCTCCTTGTTACTACGTCTCCACTCTCACAGTCAACTACGCCTCCACGCTCACAGTCAAGTACGCCTCCTCCATTGTATCCCCTTTACGATAGCGCCGTTTCAATTATGACCCTTTTAACTGCTCTAGTGTGTATTGTTCCAATGGTCAGGTTTTTTTGATGTTGCTCTATGTTTTTGCACTCAATTATCCCAATTAGTAGAAAAAGTAAACAAACGTAATAAATGTATAATCGGCTAAAAAGAATAAAAATTTTTACAAAGGAAATATCAAAAACTTTTAGAGCATTGACCAAGAAGTGTATTGCTTCACCCTACTCATCGTCTCAGATCTAACCACACTCGTTTTTGAAATATGTCCCCATTGGCGTTATCACCTAAGCTAAAGCGCTCAACTCCAACCTCACCAAGTAATGAGAATGATGATGTCAAACATGAAAAGATTGATAAACGCTATGCAAGTGGACCATCTTTGGCAACTGAGCCATTACTTTCCCCTTCCAAAAGACAACTACTTAAACAAATGAGTCCAAATGTTTCGAAAAAATCAAAACAATCATCAGAGTCTATTGTCAAACCGCCAAATTATGTCACCGAATCCAAGTTTCAAAGACCGCAACTACCCGCTTCACTTAAACCTAAGTTGGAACAAAGATCAAAAACTTCATTAGCATTACCATCGTCCAACTTGCCACCTTCTTTTGGCTTGCGTCGTTCCAATTCATTACTCAATAGAACAAACAGCTCCTTATCTGAGCATTCATCATTACCAGATCGATTTATCCCTACAGGACACAACTCAATGAGCGGTAAGCTCGATTCATCTACTGAATCACCAGCACCTAATGCATCTCCAGAAACACACATAAAAGCACAAACTTCAAAGATATATCAGCATCATGTGGCTGAAGCTTGTGGGCTAGAAGTTAATTCAAGAATATTACTTTACCAACCACCACCTCCAGAGAGGAAAAAACCTGTCAATCTTGCAACTCAATTCAGCCAAGCCAGCAAGCCCAAAATTGGCAAACACTCACTTCCACCTTCAATTGCATCAGCAAGAGCGAAAAAGATTCCTTCTTCACCGGAAAGAGTGTTGGATGCACCAGGAATTGTTGACGATTTCTACCTTAATCTATTAGCATGGTCACTGTATAACCTTTTGGCGATTGGGCTTGAAGATGCAGTCTACGTTTGGAACGCATCTACTGGATCTGTGGGGCTTTTATGTGAACTCCCAGATAAAGCATTCGTTTCTTCAGTTAAATGGTCACAAGATGGTTCCTATGTTTCAATCGGAAAAGATGATGGGCTTATTGAAATTTGGGATATCGAAAAGAATGTTAAATTACGGACGCTAAATTGTGACAATCATTTAACAAGAGTGGCATCACAAGCATGGAATCAACATGTGTTGACTAGTGGTAGCAGGATAGGTAACTTGTATCACTCAGACGTTCGAGTATCTTCCCATTTAACTGCAAAAGCTGAAAATTGCCATGATTCAGAAATCTGTGGCATTGAATACAAACATGATGCAAAGCAATTCGTCACTGGAGGCAATGATAATGTGGTCAACATCTGGGATGTAAGAAGCACCACTCCATTATTTACAAAGACAAATCACAAAGCAGCAGTAAAGGCATTGTCATGGTGTCCATATCAACCATCTTTATTGGCCACAGGAGGTGGGTCCAACGACAAGACAATTAACTTTTGGAACACTACAACCGGAGCCAGAGTAAACACAATTGAAACGGGATCACAAGTAAGTTCATTAAACTGGGGCTACGCACATGGCACAGGAATGGAGATTGTTGCCACACATGGTTTCCCAACAAACAGCATATCATTGTTCAATTACCCCACATTGCAGAAAACGGGAGAGATTGTCAATGCACATGATACGAGGATCCTCAATGGATGCTTGAGTCCTGATAACCTTACCCTAGCAACAGTTGCTGGTGATGAAAATTTAAAATTTTGGTCTTTATTTGACATGAACAAGTCGGTAAAGAGGTTACATGAGGAAGATGAAACTAGCGATGAACCAAAGATGAAAAAGATGATGAACCTTCGTTAATGACAGTATAGATGAATAAAATTCTCTTATCGAAAAAAAAATAAAAAAAATCTCTCTCTTCTCCAGCAATGCCTCGATCACCAACAAATACACTCATAATCACCAACTTGTCAGAAAGCCTACTACTGGATCCTCGGGAATTGATTGATTTGATATCTGGCACTCATGATTTAGCTCAGCTTATAGTGTTGCCCAAATTTGGCCGGTTTATACTTATTTGTGAATCAAGTCGAGTGGCTCAATCAATGAAGACTTTGCTAGCAAATGAATGGCCATCGCTTCGAGTATCATACAGCATAAAGGACAACCGGTTTGAGCTAAATAAACAGGACTTACTAGATGCTGCGGTGGGGGAAGACTATTCTCAAAAGAGCTACTTGGAACTTCCGCATGACTTAAACCTGAAACGGTTCTTGATTAGTCCTCCAATGAGTCCACACGACTGGGACCATTGGGATAAGCTTGAAGAGGGGCCAAATGAGAAAGCTATCTATTCTCCTGAGGATTTATCAAGTTTATTATGGGAACGCCTTGGTGGGAACATGGTGAGAAAGTATCAAGACGACTCAGAGCAGGTGAGAGAGGAAGTCTTGTATAGAGAAGAAGGCGTCCCAGCAATTGTCCTAGATAAATCTGACAATGAAGTTCGGGAGGAAAAGCTCCCGAAAACTAGTATGCCGGTAGAAGATATATAGCGTAGTTAAAATCTTGCACCTCGAAATAAACGAAATAAAATTTTAAGAGTAAACAATTCATAGAATGACAAGATTATCACTAGACAAGTACCCGCATGACATCCTATTTGAGATATTCCTGATTGCTGGAATCACAAACCTCACAAAGCTTTTAAATAACACATTCATACAATCTAATCCAAACATTCAACAAACTGTCAACAATGTGATAACAAGCAAGCCCATCTACAAGTACGACAATGCAACCACTCCATTCAAAGCTAAGGAATTTTTCATTCATCTCGGGAGACGTACAACGGATTTCATTACCGTTGAGGAGGCTTGGGCGTTTGCTGATTATTGTGTGGAGAATGATATTGAGGTTCAGCTAGAATTATCTTATTTGATGGTAACCATTCTTGATTGGATTGAATTGGAAGAGTTGCTCAAAAGTTTAAAACCTAGCAGAATTGTGAAGATACGATTAAGCATAAACCTAGCAGAATCAAAATGCATTCTTGACTTAACCAAAATTCCGTCACTTGTTAGTCCCATCAAGGAGGGCCTTATTGGTTTGTCCATTCAGCTGGGTCCTCTTGGGTCCTCAACTGGTGCACTTGATTTGGAATATTTACGGGACATTGAGGTTTTACAGTTAGGTGGATGTGGGATAATCGGATCCTTCTCCCAATGTCACAATTTAAAGGAGCTTGAGTATTTGGCACTGGGTGAGCACAATTCAATCGAGATTCTGAACTTACCACCAAAATTGAAACGGCTATATCTATACGATTGTGATGATATCAAAGGTGTTGTCAACAAGTCAGCACGGTTTCCTTCATTGGAGCTGATTTCTCTTTCCTATGAAGGGCCGGAGCTTCCTTCGTCAGTGAAAGACATTCTCCAGTTGATGACGTGCAAGGAGACAACCTGCATTGAATTTAATGGAGAAAACGAAGATCTAGGCGCCAATGAAAGTTTTATGAATTTGTTGTACGAAGTTGTAAAAAGAAAGGGATTCAAGCTTGAGACTTTGAAGATCGGAGGGGAGTTTGAATCAAAACTAAAACTTTTTCCCTCCAAGCGCCTTTTTCACTCATCTATGCACGATATTCCATTGGAATTGCCGCCCACTATGAGAGAATTAAGGCTTGAAAGGGGTACTTTTACTAGTACGGAGATACTGCGCTTTCCGACGAGTCTAGTGAAGTTGCATCTAGTCAGTGCTGATATCGACTCAAATTTAAACTTCACTAGCTATGCTAATATGAAAAATCTAAGTTTGGAGTACTGTGACATTGTGCATTATATTCA
The DNA here is from genome assembly GCF_017655625.1 of Lodderomyces metapsilosis. Lineage (NCBI taxonomy): Eukaryota > Fungi > Ascomycota > Pichiomycetes > Serinales > Debaryomycetaceae > Lodderomyces > Lodderomyces metapsilosis. The sequence continues at coordinate 14,807 of NW_027138160.1, read as the reverse complement.
TTCATTCACTTTTCCAGAGTCGCTCGAAGAATTGGACTTGAGTGGTACTGGAATCGAATCTGTTGATAAAATAAAGCTTCCTCGAAAGTTGAAACGATTGGTGCTCGCGTCGAATAGGCTTCAGGATATCTCCAATTCACAAATTCCACCTTCACTAAAGGAGTTGGATATTTCGGGAAACGAATTGAAGAAGATTCAACTTGCGTATAACGTCTTTGGAGAGCCACTCCAAATTGATCTCCTTGATATAAGAGATAACAAGCCAGGGTTACTTTTGTCAAGCTGTGAGTTCCCAAACACATTGCAGTACCTCGCTATTGAATATTTCTATGCAGATAGGGCTTACAAGTTTAATCTATCCATACTTAAATCTCGCAAATGTTATTGGCAAAGCCAATGTCTAACTTTTGGTTCTCATTTGAAGGTGATCAATTTGCTGCTGTGTAGGTTGGGGTACCTTAACATGGTGTTGCCACAATCTCTTGAAGAAATTGATCTATCACGCAACAAGCTCACTGAAATTCCAGTATTACTCAGCTATCTTCAAAACTTGAAACTTTTAAACCTTTCCCACAATCGAATTTTTTATGCCCACCTCACACTTCCGTCCCAATCACTCGAGGTATTGAATTTGTCAAATAACAATATGGAGGAGATTCAGTTGACGTTTCCGAAATCAGTCACAAATCTTCGACTGGTTGATTTGAGTGGGAATCAATTGAGCATGTTTTCAATGGGGTCAATTGGTCACAATGGGGGAACTTTGCACTCTAATTTGCAAGAGTTAGATGTGTCTGGTAACAAATTCTTCACTGATGCTGTTGTGGCATCATTGAAACCCAAGTTACCAAAGTCTGCGAGATACTTTTGGGCCAACCACTTGAGTGTCGAACAGGGTTTTGATGGCTCTCGCATAAGTAATGAATTACCTTATGGAATCTTTAGTCAAAAGACTGTATACTTTGGGAATAGAATGATGGGTTCACTAGATGAGGAAGATTCAAGCTCTGAATCTGACTCTGACTCAAGTAGCTCAAGTGACTCAAGTGAATCGAGTGAATCGAGTGATGCCAGCGATGCCAGTGATGCCAGTGACTCCAGTGAATCAAGTGAATCCAGTGACTCAAGTGACTCCAGTGATGCCAGTGACTCAAGTGATTCACAAGCACAAACTAGCTTTGAGAATACCACATTGGGCGGAATCACCCAGACGCAGAATGAGGTTGATGCTGCCTCCCATAATCACACTGAGTTTTCCGACACGGATCTGGATAATCGAGATGCGAAGAGAGCACGTTTGGTATGAGTGTGAATCAAGTTCGACTCTGAATCATTTAGGGAGAGAGAAAAGCAAAGCCTTACGATTATATTTACATAGTTTCAGAACTTGACCTTTTGTTTTACAGTAATGGTCTATAAATTCTTCCTTTCACTAAATCAATTATTGAATATCCTCAAAGTTGATGGAACCTTGACATTTTCCTCTTGCAAAGCCTTGTTATTAGCCAAGTCTAATACCTCAAGTTTAAGGGCTTCATTTTTATCATTGACAGACAAGTCGACCTCTCTCAAGGCATTGCCTGGCAAGTGAAGGTATTTCAAAGTAGAAGGCAACTTTGGTTTACAAATTGATTCCAACCCACAATCCATGATCAAAAACTGCAAACTGAGAGGAAATTGTACCCCATCAGTGGACTTAAGAGAAGCAATGCTGAAGTTCAAGTATTCAACTGAATCAGGGAAGTTGACTTCATTCAAGTTCTCACTCCCACCGCGTATTGAAAGGTACTTTAACTTTTCAAATTTTGAAAAATCCAACATTTCTGGGAACCAAATCAACCTTTGTCCCCGCAATGTTAGCTTCTGCAAACCCAGTGGAAGTTTTGTAAAGAAGGACACAATGGATTGATTGTTCTTCTTAGAGATGTAGTCAAGATGAAATTCCTTTAATGACTGTGGAAAATTCAAAGATTCTAATTGCAGGGTGTCGTCAATTCCCCCTATTGTAAGCTTCTTCAAATTAGGAAATTTCAGAAGATTCAATAAATTTTCCATATAGTCCAAATCCAAGGACGTTACCGTCGCCAATGTCTCAAGGTTAGATAACAAACTCTTGGCATGTCTTCCTAATCCAAGCGTTTTCAAACCATCTTTAAGAAACTTGGAAAATAATTCGAGAATTTCAACTTGTTCGTTGTAAAGTATGAGATGATCTAGTTGTAGTTTGTTCCCATTTCCCTCGTCCTTTCCCTTGAAGTATGATTCGGTCGCATGAAAGTGTTTCAAGGTTGGTGGAAGCTGATTCAAATCAATGTCAGTGCTAGGTCTAAAGTCCTCTGAAATGATTTCCAAGTATTCAAGTTTCAGCTTTTCCAAGTTGAGAAAGCTCAAATGAATAAGATAAGAGCTGAACTTGAAGCTTGAGTAACGCATATTTGGAAAGTCCTCGTAGTTGATTTCAGCTTCTCCTGCTATACCGCGCAACTCCATACCAACTATTGATGTAGCACAGCGGTCCTTTATCGGATTGATATACTCGGAAAGGTCAAACTGTTCTATATCCCCATCTGGCGCCGAACACATCGTGTCAAACTCCAACTCAATATGGTATCTATTTGACTTATCTGTTAACTTCAAAAAGTCTTTAAACTTTTCAACATCCTGTGTATCCCAAAAATAAAATGAAACAATCAATGTAACTGAAATGTTCTGCTCCTGGCAATATCTTTGAAGGGTGATAAAATCGTCAACTGAGTCAACAAATTGGTAAGATTTCCTCTTTTCTTCGGCGTCCAAATGTTCCCAGTGGTATGCTGGTTCACATAAGATCCAACGATTATCATAGTCATAATCAATGAATGCTTGTGGGTAAAAATAGTGATGCAAGTAAGTAGGACGCGTTACTTCATTGTTGTAACCCAATGCTTTGCTGTTGCTGATGGCATTATCAATTGCTTGTTTCAAAAGCGGCAAGTTGGCAAGTATAGCTTTGTTTTCTGGCACCAAGAACGATACCAAGTTTTCGACACCCGCGTACTTGACGATCCTTTCTATGGCACTCAATGGAAGAGTGTTGAATAGGTGTTCATGCATTATGAAAGTGGTGTATATATATCAATTGTTGATAGCTTGAGTGAATACTTTGAACAATTTCAATTGGTCTTTAAAAGTGTCTTTGATGAATAGAAGAAATTGTTGAGAAAGAAAACTTCTCAATATTGGTTTTGCGAAGTCAGCCCATTCTTCTACCCTGTATATAATTTTTCGCAGCTAAATTTGAGTATCAAGAAGAAATGTAAACATAAGTAGGTTGTAGGAAATGCGTCAACACGGCTTTATATTATCTGCGGAGGTGTTTCAGCTCTATGTATAGCTTACATATAAATAGAGGCTTGCAAGTGGTGAAATTGGTTTTAACACTAAGTGATGAGAGGACGCGCAAATATTGAGCATTTTTTGTGTGCTCCGTGTGCTGCTTGTTCTTAAGTCAAGCTTGTTGGTGAGCCATCTCGCTCTTTTGGTTGCTACAGTGTTGATTGTGAAGGGTCTGGTCATTTGGGTCAATTCATTAGTCAGTATGCCACGGATAAGGTAAAGGTTGATGGAAACATTGCTGAATACATTGTTGAGAAAACCAAGAGTGGTCATCCAAAGAGGAAACAGTTTTGCAAAGGTTGTGGTAGTACTATTCGTACTTTACGGATGAAGTTTAATGGTGAGGTCAGTATGTCTAGGTCATCTTTGGTGGATGAGAACTTTGCAAAGTTGGCACCACAAGCGGCCATGTTTGGAGATGAAAAGGATAAATTCACCGGAGGTATTAAGTCTGAATACTGTTAGTAGCCAAGTATTGTAAAGAAAAGCTTGTGTATCAATTGCAATCTACTCTATATACTAAACAAAGTCCATCTTGTTGGAGAGAGTTCCAATTTGGGAAATTTCAACTTCAACCTCATCATTGTGTTGCAAAAACTTGGGTTCCTTCATGCCCATAGCAACACCAATTGGAGTACCTGTCATGATAACAGTACCTTGTTCTAAGGTGGTGGATTGTGAGATGAATGAAATAATCTTGGCAACATTGAATAACAAATCATCAGTACCAGTGTGTTGACGTACTTCACCATTGACTCTGGTTGTTAACTCTAAAGCAGCTGGGTCTGGGATAACTTGAGTGGAAACCAATTGTGGACCCAATGGAGCGTACTTGTCAAACGACTTGGAGAAACATCACTGAGGAACACCACCAGCGTACTTTGGATCTCTTTGCCAAGTTCTAGCAGAGACATCATTACCAGAGACATAACCAGCAACATAACTCAAAGCTTCTGCTTCTTTGATATCCTTGCCTGTTTTACCAATAACGACACACAATTCTCCTTCATAATCACATTGGTTTTCTTGAGCAATCCTTGGAATTGGAATTGGTTCACCAAAGTCAGCAACAGAGAACCTAGGCTTGTAGAAGATTGATGGGTATGGTGGAGGGGTTCTACCACCTTCTTGGATATGTTTCATGTAGTTCAATCCAACACATTTGATGATTGGAACATCATCTTGGTTTAATGGGCCTAGCAATTGCTTCACTTCCAACACCTCATCAGTGACAACTGCATCTTTGAAGATGTCTCCTTTGACAACCTTAGCCTTGATGGTCTTTCCTTGTAAGAGTTGTTTACCAACATCGTATTCAGCGTCGGTGACAATTGGCTCACCTCTGTAAATCTTGCCGTCGTTGGCAACGAATCTAATTAATCTCTTCCAGGTCATTGTTGAGGGAGAAGAAAAGTGAAAATGGTTGGGATTTTGGTCACTATTTATTTACTTCATTAAGGAGCAATTGTGGTGCTACTCGGCTATAATCACCGCACGGGAAAGAAAATCGATCCCCACTTTAGATGTTACATTATCATTTTTCTCATCGGAGAGTCAGACCGAAAAATTTCTTTTTCTAATGGGGAAACAGATCCAATGCGGAGACAAGCTTAGGCAATGACTGATCCTTAAACATGAGAAAGCTTATATAAAGGCACATAAATCACCCCCTATCAGTTCAGGAGTCAATTCAATATCAATAACAATGTCACCAGTTGAAACAGAAAAAGTTAGTTTCTTGAAAAGTTTGAAGCCAGAAAATGTTGAGCCATTATGGACTGTTATGTCTGCTATGGTCCCTCCAGTTCCAAAACCAAAAGCCACTCCCACAGTTTGGAATTACAAAAAATTGAGACCTTTATTAGTGGAATCCGGTAGGTTGGTGCCAACTGAAGAGTCAGAAAGAAGAGTGTTGATGTTGATTAACCCATCATTGAAGGCACCTCAAACTACGGATACGTTGTATGCTGGATTGCAATACATCAACCAGGGGGAAGTTGCTCCTGCTCATAGACATTCTGCATTTGCGTTGAGATTCATTATTGAAGGTAATGGTGGTTACACTGCAGTTGAAGGTAAGAGAATCTACATGGAAAGGGGAGATGTTATTTTGACTCCAAGGTGGGAGTGGCATGACCATGGAAAGGAAGGTGATGGTCCAATGATTTGGTTAGATGGTCTTGATTTGCCAATGTTTCAAGCAACTCCTGTCAACTTTGCAGAGCATTACGAGGAAGAATGTTATCCAGCAAAGACAGTTGCTGAGTCAAACATTAAATTTCGGTGGAGGAAGACCCAAGAGTATCTTGATTTTGTTAAGGGGGACTATGCTGTCTTTGATTACACTCAAGGAGGAGCTCCATTGTCAACTATTCTCACTGGTCAAGCTGAAAGAGTCAATTCTGGAAAGGCCAGCCCATGGCGTCAAGAGAATTCTTCATTCGTCTACCATGTTTACGAAGGTTCTGGTTACACTGTTATTGAAGACAATGGGGAGGAGACGATTTTAAGATGGGAAGGAAAAGACACTTTTTGTATTCCCGCTTTGAAGAGGTTTAAGCTTGTCAATGATGGTGAGGACACTGCTTATCTCTTTTCATTCAATGATTCCCCCTTACTTAAGAATTTAGCTATCCATAGATTAAAATAGTTTAATAATAAGTACCCAAGATTATATCACGTGTATTGAATTCAACCTTAATTGCTAGTCGGTGTAGACACAAAGCGTGGAAGTGGCTACTTCTATAGACCTTACACATTAGTATTCACCATAAAGTTTATACATTATACTGTGTTGGCTAACCAGAGCCATAACTAATCTACTTAACACGTCTAGCGCCAAAAATATGAGCCAACACAGTTGGAACCCATGCAAACAAAAGAACAAGACCACACATTAACCCAGCTGATCCAGCAAAGTTGAGGTTTTCAAACATATGTGGGAAATAGAAAGGTCCTAAGAAACCGTAAAGTGATCTAACAAAGTTTATGTATAAACCAATGTCACCAGCCTTTTGTGGAGCACTGTCAATAGCAAAGGTGGTGATGACAGTGGCGACGATGTTGTTACCAGCAGCAGCAATAGCAGCACCAATTAATGGCTTGATAGACCAGTGACCAGGTGTAGCTTTGAATAGGTAGATACCCCAGACAAGTAGACCCACAATGACTAATATGTAACCATTGTAGCAAATCCATAATCTGTCAACAATGACTCTTTGACCATCTCTTTTTGCAGTACTCCTCTTCATCCACCAATCGGAAAGTGGACCTGCAAGGATTTCCCCAATGACGGAGCCAATGATGATGGAGATGTATTGAAGTGACATTTGTTGTGCATCAAGGTGGAATAAGGGAACCATCACTTGTGGCATTTCGACAACCAAGACAATATTTGCATAACAGAAGGTGACAGAAGCAGCAATAACAGCAATAGTGATATTGAAGTTAGCAGCATGTTTAAATGGTCTAAAAAACATTTTCCATGCGAATGGTTTAGCAGATTTGAATCCCATGACTCTGAGTAAACCCTTGGAAGGGTTAGCATAAACTGTCTCTCTTGCAAATATCCATAACACGAATTGGGCAAAGTTCATAATAGCAAATACAAAGAAGATCCATTTAGTACCAGCATGCTTTTGTATAAACCCCGTAAAGAATGGGCCAGCTGGAGTACCAATAACCAAAGCCATAGACCACCATCCATTCTTTTTTCCTCTTTCATGTGCAAAAGCTAAATCACCAACAACTGATGATCCAGAAGCAGTTGTAATTGATACAAACACAGCTACCAACACCCTTGTGGCCATTTGCTGTCCGTATGTTTTTGCAAATCCACCACCAATATTCAAAACACAACAAGCCAACGCACTAAAGATCAAGAATGGTTTCCTCCCATACGCATTCATTAAAGGCACCCAAAGCAAAGGCAATACGCCAAAGACAGCAATCTGAGCAGAGGTAAAGTAAGCAGCAGTTGGAAGATCAACACCATACGCTTCAGCCATAGTTTCAAAAGCAGGAGTTAAGCCAGCAGCCATAAATGTTGAGGAAAAAGTACCAAATGCAATCAACAAAATTTCATAATTCTTTTGCCAGTCTGGCCAGTTAAGGGGATCTGCTGGATCTGCAGACGGAAGTGGATCTAAGTCAACATTCCCGTGTCTTTGGATAAGGTACGCTTCGTGATCAGGATCGAGCTCGCTGGTTTGTTGGACGTTTTCTTGGTGTTCGATGACTCCCTTCTCAATATCAATAGATTCAGACATAGTTGTTTAGTTAATGTTGTATTTACAATGTGTGAAATAAAGGAAACAGCTTCGCTATTTATAGTAGATTGTTTCATTGCCTCAAGTTTACCCCAACTTTACACAACGAGATCACCCACAGCTTTCTGGGGCATACTTCCGGTAACTCAATAGAGCTCTTATCAAACGATATTCTCATAAACGTTTGCATTCAAAAGAAATTTTAAGGTTTTGCGGATTACAAGTACCGACGATTAGTCACTCCAAATTGAACAATGCAACAAGGAAATGGTTGGTTAAAAAGCAACTCATGTTGAACAACTTAGTTGTGTTGTGTTTAGCACCAACAAACTACGTGTCTCACACCCAACCGTTGTTAAAGGATCTTTACCAAGCCTGATCTAAAAGTGGAAGAGAATCTACCGCCTCTTGCTTTTGATCTAAAGTACCCTGTATAAAGAGAGTGGGGAAGTTTATATTCTGCAGTTTTAAACGAATGATTTTCGGTTGCAAAATCCGAACTTCAACTTTTTCGGGGACCATCAATCCCTTCTAATACGCACAAAAAATTACTGAAATGAGCACCCCACAGCGGATTACTAGTCCGATTAGTTGTACTAAGTAAAAGGTGGGTGCTCCGATAATCAAAAAGAAATGCGTACATACACTAAATCGGCGTCAAGATGAGCACACCCGATGTTACGTTTTCAGAGCTATACCCCACACTTTCAAAGTATATAAGGTGACAAATCCGCCTCATTTTATCCTCTTTCATTTCAGTCAACAGAGAAAATGGTTTCGTTTAATGTTATTGTATGTGGTGGTGGTTTAGGTGGTCTTGCTGCTGCTATTGGTTTGAAAAGGAAGGGTCATAAAGTTACAATCCTTGAAGGATCTACCACTCTTAGTGAGGTTGGTGCTGGTATTCAAATGCCACCAAACTCTGTCAGAATTCTCAAAGAGTATGGTGTTTTTGATAGATTTGAAAAGTACATCACCAAACCAAAGAATATTATCTTGAGAAGGTATGATACTGGTGTTGCGTTGTCTACCACTCCATTGAATCCAGATATGACTGAAGCTTATGGTAACCCATACTTGTTGATCCACCGTGCTGATTATCAAAAATTGTTGTATGAAGCTGCACTTGACCTTGGAATTGAGTACAAGACTGGTTGCAGGATTAAAGAAGTTGATCAGGGAACGGCTACTGTCATTTTAGAAAACGGTGAGAGATACTCGGGTGATTTGATTGTTGGTGCTGATGGTATTAGATCTAGAGTAAGAGATACCGCTGTTGTGCCAGAGGAGGTCGTCCAGCCAACTCCATCTTCCAATTGTGCTTTCAGAGCTACTGTTACAAGAGAAGAGATGATGTCTGATCCAGCTGTTGCCCACTTGATGACTGATATTAACTCCAACTGCTGGATTGGCTATAGAAGACATGTTATGGCTTATCCTATTAGGAATGGTGAAATGTACAACATTGTTATGTCACACCCTGGTCGAGCTACTGTTGGTAAATGGAACGAGCCTGGTGATGTTGAAGAGATGAGGAACCATTACAAGAACTTTGATCCAGTTGTACGTCAGTTGTTGACCCATGTCAAGACTGTTTTAAAATGGGTGTTGGCTGACTTGCCAAAGTTACCAAGGTGGGTCTCTCAGAGTGGCAAGGTTGTTTTAATTGGTGATGCTGCTCATGCTATGTTACCATACTTGGCTCAAGGTGCAGCACAAGCTATTGAAGATGGTGCTACTTTAGCTGAAGAGTTGCAACATTGTGCTTCCACTGATGATATACCAAGAGCTCTCCAAAAATACGAAAAGAAGAGAAAGAGAAGGGCCGAAGAGATACAAGCTGGTGCTAGAAAGAATGGTGATATCTGGCACTTACCAGATGGTGATGAGCAGGAGGAAAGAGATGCATTGATGAAAGCTAGAGATGGAGAAAACCCAGATCAATGGTCTGATAGAAAGTTCCAACAATGGTTATTTGGATGGAATGCATTCACCGATGGGTATGAGTCTAAGTTATAGGTTCCTGTGTACACTCTAGATGCGTGTAGTCATTCTTAGGCGACAGATATCATTCATGTATGTAGTTTAAGATCAATGTTTATTCATATCAACAACACTATGCAAACGAAACTCTGGATTGAAATCACATAGCCTTCTTGGCCAATGTTGACGATCTTCATAGACCGTAGAGACACTTTCACGGCTTGGTTGCTTGCCTCTTCTTCTTGTGCTTTCTGGAAAAGGTTTGTGTTTTGTTCAATTGCAAGCCCGTTGTTGGTGTTGCTTCTTTAGTACTCCAAATCATAAAAGGCCTAGATGGTAGTGTCTACCCACTATGATAGTCATATATCCTTCAGCAGACAGCTGGATGGCATTCATTTCATTGGTTTCATCAAGACTCCTTTAATCCTTCCTTCAAAGAGTCGAATTTGAAGTAGTCTTCCAACTTATACCATTACAGCAAGACAATGAGACACTCAAATGTTTCAATCAAAGCTGGACCTGTTGCATATACCAATCAAATCAAATAGTTTAGCAATTGATGCCTATATGGAGTAACACTGGTCTTTATTTTGAAAGACAAATCCCCAGCTTGAAAATTGCGTCCAACCAAAGGAATTATGTCTCCTAGTGTATTGCTGTCTGATTTTGTACTTGTTGCTGCCGACAAACTCTGAACTAAGTCATCCAACTTTTCTCAAAATTGACAGAATATACCAACATTCAACAAAGTACTGTTCTTGGATTCCAAACACTTTATGCAGTGGTGGAGCAGTGGTAATGGACAATTTGTAGTTGCGTTCGTTGCATGCTTTTATCATTTCAGGTTGGCGTCTCCAATTGATTATCAAGTTGACAAAATGTGGCCATCTTCCGCCAATATTGTTTTGTTCAATCAAGTAGCTCTAAGATTGTATTTGGTTCACAGTTAATGATAATTGACAGTAGTGATCTATGCATTCCAAGTGGTATCTAATGTGTGTGGCATTTCCATCTTGTTTCAACTTGGGAAACTGAGATTCTTCACCCAATACTGCTGCCGTTTGACAGCAACTTTCACTAGTAGGGTCTTTCAGCGGTGATGGTAAGAGTTGCATTCACAGTATCATCCTAATTTGCTTCGCCTAAGGTGTATCTTGATTTGATGAGCAACGGCCTCCATCAAGACATCATTTATTGACACCAGTAAGCTTAACGAGGACTCCAATGTAAATACCTAGTCATATGTGCTTTGTTGATACCAAGTCATTGATTCTTTGTTTTCGAAAATCACTATAATGTGTGTTCCTATCCACAATACTGTGTCCATCCTAACTCCCATCGACTTTCAGGAGTTCAGTTGTTCGAGTGATGTTGCAAAGTCGCTTGTTATGAACTCTTTTGTGGTCGTTGAGTTGATTGCATTTATGATTGTTTAGGTGATATCTGTCATGTCTTCTTCTCTTTGATTAAATGTTTACACTTCAAAAAAATTGTTCTTGTTGAAAAAAAGATACTTTTCTTTGGCGCGCTTTTTTTGTGTGGGAGAAAAAAATTTTGCAATTCTATTCACGTCATTACATGGGATCATAAGTCTACCAATAGTAGTGATATGAGTCTCTTTGTAGTCTCTGTGTGAAGCTACAGTTAATAGCTCTATGATGATTTACTAAACTAAGGACTTGTTTAATAAAAATGTGATAATATACTGTTCATCTCTTTCGTGTGTTTTAAGCAAAGGATTAAAGACAAATCTACCAGTTTTCGCCGTATATGCTTTATATGATATCTATAGGTATCTACAGGTGTATAGATTATAATCATGTATAAAACTGAGAAATCGTCTAACAAATATGTCGTCCTGTGTTGTGTATAGTTTACTGATTAAGATCTAAAATTTTGTTTTTCTTTTTTATTTTCGCGCTTGAAATTATTTTTTTTTTTTTTTTGCAACACTCCATTTTCAATTTTAAAGCCCTTTCTATATGTGATTATAAGTACTTCAATAGTAGTCATATGAGTCTACTTATACACTCTGTATATAGATATGACTGAGAACTAAACAATGATATACTAAAGTGGCAACTTGTTTAACAAAGTTGTACTGTAAGACTGTGATATCTGCAAATTGAAGACTACAAACACAAGTCAGCCAATTCTTGTTGCATATACTTCATATGGTGTCTATGTGTAGCTAACAGTGTATATATTACAATGATATAGATATCTCGAGACTTGTCTAACAAAGTTGTGTTAATGTGTTGACTCTAGTTCGGAAAATGAGATATGAAATTTTGTTTTTCTATCTCAATCAAAATTTTTTTTTTTTTCGCAACACTTCTTTTTTGGTGGAATCAATTTTAAAGCAGTAACTACATGCGTTTGTAATTACACCAATAGCAGTCGTATAAGTCTACTTGTAGTGTCTGTAAGTAGATACGACTGAGCAGTCTAAAACAATGTACTAAACTAACAACTTGTTTTACAAAGTTTCGCTGTTATGCTATCATATCTTGAAAATACATACTACACAGACAAGTCAGCCAATTCTTGTCGTATTTGGCTTATATGGTGTCCATGTGTATCTACATGTGTATAGATTACAATGATATATACAGATCGAGACTTGTCTAACAAAGATGTGTTAATGTGCTGGATATAGTTTGCTGATTAAGATTTGAAAATTTGTTTTTCTTTCTTTTTTCGCAATCAAATTTATTTTTTTTTTTCGCAACACTCCATTTTCAATTTCAAAGCCCTTTTTACATGTGAATTTAAGTGCATCAATATTAGTCATATGAGTCTACTTATAATGTCTATGTGTAAATATAACTGAACTATTTATAATAAGATACCAAACTAGCAATCTACTTAACAAAGTTGTACTGTTATGCAGTCGTATTTGCAAGATGAAGACTACACAACAAGTCTACCAGTTTTTGTCGTATATATTTCATATGGTGTCTATGTGTAGCAACAGGTGTATAGATTACAATGATATATACAGATCGAGACTTGTCTAACAAAGTTTTGTTAATGTGCTGTGTCTAATTTGGGAAATGGGATATAAACTTCTTTTTTTTCGCGCTCGAAAATTCTTTTTTCGCAACACTTTGTCTAGAGAACTGGTTTTGAAATTCAGAGAGGCACAATTATGGACTATCTACTGTTACATTAATTCAATACAAGTAATAAACTATCATTTACAGAGTAATACAAGTCTAATACACATCATTTGAGTTCAAACTTAATTTATTTTTGAAATTATTTTTTTCTGAACTCAGACAAGCCAGTATAGTCATATAAAAATAGGTTGTGTTTTACAATTTTTTGTGCTCTGTATAGTTGTTAGTGTTTACTGGTGTGTTGGTTTTAATTGTTGAAAATTGATGATTTTTTTTCTTTCGTAAAAGTGCGCGCGAGTTTCCTAAAATGGAAATTGATTTTCGGCTGAATTTTGGAGCCGACGCGGAAAAAAAATTATTTCCGATGTGGTAGCGCTTATGTAATCAGTACTAGAAACAGAGAGTAATGAAGTATACAGATTTATGCACACACAGAGACATTAACAAATATGCTTTATAACAGGTGAAGTGTACTCCAGTAGTGTTAATTAAGCTGTATCGATTATTCAGAAGAAAATGTGTAGTTGATAACATTTTTAACTTATATTTATGCAAACTTTGGGTGAACTTTTTGGAAAATAAGCATTTGAAAAGAGAAATAACGAAAGAAGGCATTTTAAGTAATGGTAGTGTTTTAATTATTACAAGGGGAGCACAAGAAACATGTCTGTACTAATCAGGAACGTGTAGACTTACTCGTTTGTAAGATACAGGAGGCAAAGTTATTTCCTTTTTGAGACAATGTGCGGCTTTTTTGTAAGATGATTACGTAAGCAGCACATTATAGATTATGTGAGCAGAGCTAATGATACGACAGGAACGAGAGGTGATATGGAGACAGAACACAGGGGAGATTAAAGGAGAGAGTATTGGATTTATTTGATTCACTTACTTCAGCTTGACATATTAATACAAGCTGTGTACAGTAACAAAATTGACATAAACATTATAAAGACAGATATATTTGGAGACAGAGGAAAAGAGACAGTGAGACAAGTTGACAGTAGCTTCACACACACTACTCAAAGCTACACATACACTTCTTTCTTTCTCAGAGACGATATTGTGTGAAATGCGTTGGGGCTTTTACTGCTGATGTTCGTGTACTGCATATAAGCACACAGTAGTAATACAACACACGTGAGAAGACACACGTGACACACGGACAATAACAGCCGAGAGAGGGTGATTTTAACACCGAGGATGGGAGATTTAAGGGAGAGAATAAGGCGATTAAGAGGGAAAAGAGGAGACAAGGAGACACTCTTAAGGAGAGACACAGTGGGATGAGTACTAAGGAGGGATAACACATTATAGTGATTTCTGAAACAAAAGAGAGAACTACAGAGGAGTAACTAGACACAGGAGACTAGTTGTCAACTCTAGTAGCATCGTATATCATATTTAAATCTATAGGAGACATTAGAGTACTATGTTTACTACTAATTGCACAGTCTATACTACTTCTATCTCTTCATTTGAGAGTCATTGTTTGCACAAGTACACGACCTTTTCATACTAGACAAGCAGAACAGACACAGTGTATGAACAAGACAATCTACAGCATACACAATTGAACAGGGTATTCATTTGATATGCAGATACATACTGACAGACACTCGAAACAGTGACACAAGTATTGAACAGTTTGTAACAAAATTGGGAGAAATTATAGTGATTGAGAGAGACAGATATATTTTGAGACAGAGGAGAGGAGACAAGTTGACAAGTTGACAGTAGCTTCACACACACTACTCAAAGCTACCCACACACTTCTTTCTTTCTCAGAGACGATATTGTGTGAAATGCGTTGGGCCTGCTGATGTTCGTGTACTGCATATAAGACACAGTAGTAATACAACACACGTGAGAAGACACACGTGACACACGGACAATAACAGCCGAGAGAGGGCCATTTTCACGCCGAGGTTGGGAGATTTAAACACGAGAATAAGCAGATTAACACCGAGAGGAGGAGACAAGGAGACACTCGAGAGGAGAGACACAGTGGGTTGAGTACTAAGGAGGGATAACACATTATAGTGATTTCTGAGAGAAA